>NW_017729015.1:11633008-11635331 GCF_001723915.1 Gavialis gangeticus | reverse complement strand
CAGGCTCTGCATAGCCCCTGTCCTCTGAGCTGGGGGAGCAGTCAGACATCCCCGACCCCTGCAAAAGAGCAGTGACGTGATTCCCCACGCTCGGCAGTCGCATGCACGAGTGCCTCGGCAGCCTGCTCTGCTCGTTCCCTCCGCTGGCGGACAGGGAGAGCCAGGCACAGTATCGAATCCTCCCCGCCGCAATGGGAGTCAGGCCCCAGTACAGCCCGCGTGGCAGAAGGAAAGCCAAGCCATCTAGAGACAAAGCAGGAAGGGACAGGGCCAGGGGCCCGCAGCCAAAGACAGCCGCGCTCAGAAACAGGTCAGCTTTTTGCTCTTAATTGCCCCCTGTGACTGCTGCTTAGGGCAGGAGTGGCCACCAGACAGTGCCACGGCCATCGTATGAGAAGGAAGATGGCCACGACAAAGACAAAAGCAGCCACAGACCCCTCCAGTCACCTAGTGCACCCAAAAGAGACCCCTCTCCCCACCTATTCCTCCTGACTTTTCTACCCCTCCAAAGCAAACTGCCTCTACTTCCCCTACACCAGGTGCTGCCACCTTCCCGCTCTGCCAAGCGGGGAAGCTTAAGTCCCCCTGGAACAGACCAGGGAGGGGGGATCTGGCCCAGAGGAGGCCCGGGGTTGATCCAGAGGAGGAATCCAGGCCGAGACCACTGAAGGACTCAAACATTTCTAGTTTTAACTAGACTCTGCCAGGCTTTTGCCTGGCCCCAGCGTCAGCAAGGAGAGTCTCTGAATAGCGCCGTTCTTCAAAGGGGAGCCTCGGCAGCCTTTTGAGAGGAAAAGGACAGAGTTGGAAGTTCACAAGTCGGCAAAAGAAGTTGGCTCGGAAATAAAGAGCCGGCAGACAAAGGGCCGGGGAGCAGCGAAGGGAAAACGCTTTGTTGGGCAGCGAAACAGAGAGGCGGAGGCACGCGCGCGCTGATCGCTGCCAGCCTAACAGGCGACTGGGAGGTGGCTCGGTGCAGATGAAGAGATCAGCATGGGCTTTGAAGTGCCCCAGCTCCAACGCAGGCACCAGGCACCGTCGAATTCAATCAGGAAGGGGGAGGGGGACTGCAGGAAACAAGAAGCCAGGGAAAGAGGAGAGAAGCCGGGCAGGAACAAGGGGTGGTAGATGTGCCCTCAGATGCTGTGTTGCCACCTGCTCAGACCCACCCTCGCTCCTACAGTCTATCCCAGTGGTGCTTGGGAGCCCCCGTCACAGCCCCGGCCCCCAGACACAGAAGCAGAAGGGAGCCCTTGCTACAGACAACTGGGGGTCTAATGAACCCATCATAGATGGGCACGCGCGCCGCAGAGCTGTAGCTCTGAATATACCATCACCCATCACTGAGTGGGAGCACCGGACTGCTTTACTGGTCCCAGTTTAGGTGGGACTCAGCCTGAAGTCCCCCTGAGAAGAGCTAGGGGCATTAGCCGTTGGCATGCCAGGCCCCAGGGACAATCGGACTGAACGGCCTTTCCTGAATGACACCCGGCGGACAAGAAGGACTCTGTTCTCCAGAGCCGCTGGGAAAGCTGGAGGAACATCAACGGACGGGCAGGCCCATTACGTAACAGGATAGGGAGGACCACAGGAGGACAGCAATGCTATTTCCAGGAGCGCCCAGTCCAAGCCACGGATGCTCCCTGAAAAACCCGGCACTCAGGATTTTGGAGACACAAGGACACTTGCTGCCCTACTCACTTGAAAGGCGGGGCTCTCTTTTCTCAGCGCAAAGCAAGAAGCTGAGCTGTGAAACGTAACAGAGACTTTCCAATGGCATCCAGGGCCCAAGGAGCTTGCAGCGCATTCCCAGCTGAAAGTAAAGGCCAAGCAGTACTTGGCCTTTTACACCCCAGAGCTGTAGTCATCGGACCCCTTTACCCTCAAACTCACAGTCACCCCAGTAAGGAGGAAATATTGTCGCTTTACCATAAAAGGGGGGTGAGTTAGGTCACTTTATATGGTCAGTGGAAAGTGTTTGTCATGATAAAACCTTTCCTGAGCTCTTAGACATAGGTTTTTACCTGGCAAGTGTCCCTAGCACAGAGAGAAGGACATGTAAAAGGGCTGGGGCCCGGGCAGAGAAGGTGCCCCAGAGTCAGGGACCATCCCGCAGGCACCCCCTGAACATGGGGTTATTAATGGCACCGAGCCACCTGGCTCTCTGCACCCTCTCTTACTAAGATACCCCCTTCCCCATGCCCCATGTGCACATACCCTGCTGGCCGGACAGCGCAGCCAGGATCAGCCGGAGGCCCCGTCACCCCAGAAGGGCAGAAAGCTCCTTTCGGGGCTTTGTGTCAGCCTGGCCTCGGCTTCACTT
>NW_017729015.1:11616879-11628008 GCF_001723915.1 Gavialis gangeticus | reverse complement strand
CTCTCTGCACCCTCTCTTACTAAGATACCCCCCTCCCCATGCCCCATGTGCACATACCCTGCTGGCCCGACAGCGCAGCCAGGATCAGCCGGAGGCCCCATCACCCCAGAAGGGCAGAAAGCTCCTTTCGGGGCTTTGTGTCAGCCTGGCCTCGGCCTCACTTCTCATCCAGAAGGCAGCAGCATCTGCCAGATGCATTGCAGCCAAGTAAAACCCCCTCTCCCCCGCCCCCAAAGCACCAGTGCTGCCATGGCAATTCAGCCCCTAGTTCCTCCTTGGAGGTTACCGTGGCTGGTACTGTCTGTGCACGATCCCAGCCTGCGGGGCGGTGGCTGCAGCTGTGCCCTTGCTGCCAGCAGACTGTCGCGATGCTGCCCCACTCTTAGCTAATCCACCGAGCTGGCTCCCAGTGCCCCACGTGTGTCACGGGCACATGGCTGTCTCTGGGGAACCCCAGGCACCTGCTGGGATATGAGCCGGGCTCTGGCGCTGTTGCTGCTGAGCTAGTGAGTGACAACAGGGTTTCAGAGATCTCAAGGATTCTGTACCGGCAGGTGATGAAATGGCAGCTATCAGCAGCACAAGTGTGCTCAGGGGGTCAAGAGGAGTGACTGATTGGAGCACAAGCCTGCGGGATCCACGCAGCGAGCGCTCTGATGCACAGACACCACGCGCACACCTGGTACTCTCCTCCTGCCCGCTGCCCCATCCTCCCCTGGCTCCAAAATCTCTCTCCTCCCCAGCACTGAGGCCCCCGACAGAGTCAAACTCTGTATTATCCCACCCGTCAGGGGAAGCAGATATTATCTTAAATGCCTGGTGGCATGGGGAAGCAGGGCTGATTTCACTGAAGCGCTCCAGAAGCTGCTGTGTTAGGTCAGAGCAGCCCCCTTAGGTGAGCACACATGCCTGGGGCTGATTTAGGCTACGCTCACCCCAGACAAACCACCCTGAAGCTGAGACAGCAGCATTTACCAGGGCAGGGGGGGGGAGGTGTTCTGAAGAAATAAAGTCAGCCCCTGGACTGATGCAGTCAACCCCCATCTTCTATCAGTGTAGCTTCACCCTGCTCAAAATCAACCTGAACACAAAAGCCTGGTTTAAACGGAAGTCAAAGCCCTCACCCGATCTGTAGTGCCTGCCTAGCTTAATCACTCTGATAAACCTGCTTCTAGTAGGCCCCTTACATTTCTGGGACCTTAGTGGGATCAGTCTCAGAAAGACAAAGGCTAATCTAGCCCTGCAACCTCTCACAGAAGTTGGGGAGAAGCAGCAGCAATATTCAACCCATTTTACAGATGGGAAAGCAGAGGCAAGAAGTGATGCCCTTTTTCAAGACAAGGTCCTAGACCAACGCAGATCAGCCTGCCTGCCAGGCCCTGGCATGGTTTGCCGGACCACAGAACCTTTCATTTCTGCTTGCAAATGCAGTTACCACCCAACATAACCTCCAGAATCACACGCAGCGCTGGGCAGAACCTCCTGCCCTGTAGCACAATGCCAGGGCTTTTGGGAATCAGCCTCCCACAGTCAGGCCTAGGAAGGGCTTTCACAGGAAAAATGTGGCTAGAAAGGCACAACAGGGGTGGAAGAGGGGCCAAGGGTGGAGAACAGGGTCTCCTACTTGTACGATGATCCCCACTGAGCGAGGGAACACCCATGGCACAGGCTCTGCCGCTGCTGCTGGGTGGGGAAGGCTGATCTCACCCAGGCAGGACACAGCCTCCAGCCCCAAACCAGGCTGATTAAAACTGCCCCTGATCATCTGCTGGACTGGGAGCAACTGGGGAGAAGGCAGCAAGGCTTAGGACTATACCATGCACCCAGCATCTGTCACAGCACAGCGGCTATTTGCTTGCTCTGATCCCAACCTAGTGTTAATGGCTTGGAGCACCACTGCAGTCAACGGGTTTGCTCCACAGTTGATGTAAATCAGCACGGCTCCTACTCCAGCTGCAGATTTGGCCGTTGTTCTTCAGCTGAGGCAGAGTTTTCCCTGCCTTCGGTTTCTAGCCATTGACTCAAAAAAAAGCAAAGCTCAGCTGCACCTCTCAAGCTGAGCTGGATCACAGGCTTTTACAGCCAGCTTTCATGACTTTAAACGATTTGAGATGCAATGATTTCACAAGTCCTGCACGGATTTGATGCAACATTGCCTCGGCCTTTGCAAAACATCAGTGCACAAATGTCCACGACTTTGGTGCCAGGCGTGCAGATTTTCATGGGGTTCAGGCGAAGTGCGGTACATTTTCCATGCAAGGCTTGCACAAGTCTTCCGGGGACTTGGATAGGAGATTTGGATAGTTTCTATGCAAACTTGCACTCGGATTTTAAGGCTGGCCCTGGTTTCCTCGTAAGTAGCACAGGGAAACACAGAGTGTGGCTCCAGCTCTACCTCGGTAGTTAGAAAACGCAAGTGAATCGGCTTTAAAAATTCCCAATTGATACAGAAATGGGCACGCAGGCAAGTTGCCCCACATCCAGCTCTCACTGAAGCCCCTGGCCGCTCCCTTCCTCCCTGGTGCGCACATCCAATTCACCAGAAAACATTTAAAGAACGAACCTGGAAGTTGAGAAAGTAACGTGCACCCCTGGAGCCCTCAAGTGCCACGGTTGGAGCACCTCGGTCACCGACAGGAGCACGGGCTGCCATCCCACAGGCATGTTCTTGCAGCTGGGAGTGCTGCTGTCAGTGATTGAGCTGGGTTCCCTTTCCATGTGAGCTGCGCTCTGTTCAACACCCTCCCGCCACCTTGATCCAAGCAGAGGGGCAGTGACCCAGAGCCAGTAAGACAACTAACCGGAGACCCACGCACCTTTCTCCCCTGAACTACAGTAAGTCGAAGTGACAGCCCCAATACCTTTCCCAGGCATCGAGCGATGGATGATGCTCCAACAAGTCGGTTCACAGCAGTCTGGGCTGCTCCTCCCAATTATCACAGCTGCTCAGGGCTGCAACACTGGGCCAGACGCTGCTCGAGACTAACTGTTCCCATCACCACTGGAGCGGGTACGCTGTATGAAAGCTGTTCTCTTCCCAGGCAGACTGAGGCCATGCAGAGACAGTAGCGAACACACAAAATCAGGGAAAAATCTTTCCCAAATTTTATTGATTCCCCCCTCCACTTCAGCAAATCCAGTTCTTTATTTGGGGCTTGCTCCCGCTCCCACTGAGAACAACAGAGGTTTTGCCCTTCGCTGCACTGAGTCCTTCTCTGCTACAAAGCGCTCCTGGCTGCTCTGTGTTGTACCTCATCTCCTCCCGGAGCCAGGCCCTTATCAGTCAAGGAGCATCTAATATTATCATTATTATTGCTTAGGTAACAAAAAGAATCCGGCGCGGGTTTGTGCGCATAAGAGGAAATCGATAGGCCCCTATCATGCCGGACAGTCATTACGGCGCAGAGAATTCATGACTGCAATAAACCGGGACTATTTCATCAGGGGGAAGCAAGAAACCAGGCAGGCTTATAAATTACTGAGTCATCAACTTCAGCGCATTAAGAAGATCCTCCCAGGCTACGGGTCCGATTCGCCTCTCGGCACAAATCCGACGCAACCCCGTCCATGCGAGTGAGGCAAGGGACAATGGCATCCAGCCCCACTTCCTCCAGGCGGCCGGGGAGTAGGGACAAGGGAATCCCACTCCGGGAGATTCATGAGGACAATAAAAGCAAACACAAATGGGGGAATTAGAGTGGGCTGTAACAGCAACATAAAAAGGCAGCGCAGGGGCTGGAGCGCTCTCAGCAGAGCTGCTGCAGATGGCCTTCCTGGTTGGGGTCGGTTATGGAGCAGGCAGCATGCAGGGGTGGTGCCCATGGGACCGGTGGGGACGGCTCTGCCCTGCTCCTGGGGCAGAAGACTCCAGGTTGACACCGGTGAGCTGTGACCATTAGCACACACACCTCACAGGCAGACAGAGGAGGACGAGCAGCCAATGGTTCCCAGTGCAAAGAGGCCCAAGGACCTGCTGGTGTGGCTCCAGTGACTTCTGGAGAGCTGGGTCAGTTCACACTGCTAGATCACTTGGCCCAATGGGGCAGCAATCCTGCACAAACATGCTCCACCCTGCTCATGCGCTCCCCATGACATACTGCGCATGCACACACACATGTTCACATGTGTATGTGCATGAATGGAGAGGACAGAGGCAGGCCAAGGATAAGCCCCATGTTTCCCTTCTAGGGGGAACACGTCCATGGGTCTGTTGCCCATTCACACGCTTCTGTGAGACCAGCCTGGGGCCCAGAGCACCAGCTGCTCAGCTCAGCAGCCCAGTCCTCCAGTGTCCTGCACCTGGTGGGGCCACTCACACCTCCACAAATCAAGCACAGGAGGCTGCCGGCCTGGGAGGGAAGACACCACGTCCCCTTTGTATTGCTGGACCTGGGCATGAGGCGCAGAAAGAAAGAGATGCTCAGGCCCAGCCATGGTGCATGGGGAGGGGAGACTGCAACATGGAAGAAGGAAGCTGCGCTTCCCCGTGTCCAGCCCTGCATGGGGCACTGAGCACTGCAACTCCCCCGTGGACCCGAGTTCCTGCTTTCAGCCCCACGGCCAGCTTCAACTCTTCCTGGCAGTTCACAGCCCACCCCAGCCACACATCCCACAGGCTTGGCCTGGGGGAGCTGCACCATCTTCTATGCCAATGGCTTACAAAGAGTGGCATTGCCAGCATCCCCTCCTGCCACTTTGGACTCCCCACCACCAGGTATCGTGCCCAGCTGGGCTCCCCAAGGGCAGCCTTCAGCCCAAGTCCTAAACACGGCTCCCACTCACACCTACAGCATGGCAGCAAAATGCCTCGACTGCTGCATGCCAAACCCCAGCCCTCTGAGTAGCAATTACACTTAATTGCTGGCACTGCGGGGGCTTCCAGAGCCTCAGTCCCTCCTGTACACAGCGGTAGCTTCGCACCAGCTCTCTCCCCTTAGCCCCAGCCTGCCTCTTCCTTCCCCATTCACATCAAATAACTGCCCCCCAGACGACGGGGGAAAGACCATGGGGCCAAATTCATGCTGATGTAAATGTTGAATCAGTCCCTGGAGTTCACGTTTTACCCTGGATTTACACCAGGTAACACAGGATCCGGGTTTGGGCCTGAGGGCCAAGCACAAGGGAAGGGGAAATGGCTGCATCCCTAACAAACCAGTGCCATTCTCTTAACCCCAGTGCAGCGACACCAGAGCAGGGGAGGGCAAAATGTAGCCCGGGGGCCAGATAGGGTGGCCTGGTGGACTGTATCTGGCCCGCAAGGCCCCTAAAAATTTAGAAAATTAATATTTATCTACCCCTGGCTGCATCTCATGCAGCCCTCGACGGCTTGCCAAAACTCAGTAAGCGGCCCTCCACCCAAAATAATTGCCCGGCCCTGGTCTACAATCTACTTCACGAGAGCTGGGGTCCAGCCCCCCGACTTCAATGGAGCTCTGCTGACATGCATGGAAGGAAGGAGGGGGAAACAGAGCTCATTTGGCCCAATTCTGCACTCGGATGGGTGTAAATCAGGAATAGCTCCACCCAGTTGCAAGGACTCGAGCTCAAGCTGGAGACAGGCAGGGAGAGATGCAGAGGCAAGCACCCAGATGTCAAGCACAGCGACACCGGTGGAAATCCGGAGCGACAGCACTGACTGCTGAAGGGTTACTCTGGATTTACACCCAGATGCATCCAACCCACAGGCACATCAGGCCATGATTTCCCAGGAGCTCAGCAATACCTGCCGCCATGCGGGGGCCCTAGCACTTGTCTCTTGCCAACCCCCCTGCTTTTGACCCTGGGGGACACCCCTCTCCCACTGCCCCCAGCAAGAGCAGCAGGGGCAGGACACTTTGCAAACTTCGGCCAGCAGAGGCAGCGAATGCCTGCTCTTGGCTGCTAATTTCAGCTCCATTAGCCACACAGGAGGGGGAAGGAGAAAAATCAACATTTGCCAGACTGAAAAGGACAAACATCAGGCTGGAAATAAATGGTATTTTTAAGCTTCTAAATGGGAAACAACCGAGAGCAAATATAGAGATTTTAGTAACTGTTCCAAGGCAGCGGCTGGCGTGCCAGGAAATACGTACCTGCACGGAGCCGCAGCCCGCCACCTGCCAGCCCCAGACAGGAGTGTTGGGCCTGCCTCCACCCCAGCTTGCCGGGCATGCCAAGGGCCCCAAACAACCCAGCAGCCTGGCTGAGCTCAACTCAAGTGACCTTAGGCAGCAGCAGACCCAGGACACTGCAGCGTGGGGTGCGGTGGCAGCAGGGAGCTCTCAGCGTATGCACTAGGAGCTGAGACCAGAGCTCTCGGTGATGGAGGGGGCGCGACTGCATTGCTGCAGCCCACTGCATCCAGCCCTGACTTTGGGCAAGTCACTTCATCCCTCTCTTCCCTGATGGAGGCAGGAGAAGGAGCCCCGCAGCCACCTGCCCTGCTTAGGTTACGGGCCGTCTGCAGCAGCAGCAGAGTGGCTCTGTGCAGGTGCAGCCTGGCACTTCTGCCTGGCATCCCCACAGGAGAACGTATCACCAGGCTGGGCCTTTTGGTTTTGTCCCCATGTAGGGGTGGATCCAGGGGGAGACAACAGGAGCCATCCTGGGGCTCCCCCCATGCCCAAGTCAGCTGGGGACAGCAGCAGCAAGGGCAGATAGATCCCCCACTTCTGACATCGACCCCCTGCCCCGCTTCTTGGTGTCCTCCACCAGCCCAGGGGCTCCAGCCACACCTCGCCCCCACCCCCCTCTAATAAACCCTAGCTCTGCCTACGTCCCAGACTCCTGGGTTTGCCCCTGCCCCTGCTCCCCCATCAGCATCAGGTCCAAACAGGCCTGAGACTATCGCAGCCAGCACAGGAGTCCAACCCACCAGCCTGACACAATTTCCATGCAAACATATTGGCTGACCCCAGCTTGTCTGGAACAGCGCCCAGGCTCACGGTGCAGGCTGACAAAGCTCAGCATCTTTTCTGCCGAACCTGGCTGTAAATCAGGTTTGCAGCAGGAGCGGGAGCTGGGAGGGATCGGGGCAGGCCTGGGGGTTTCCTCAGCAGGTCAGAGGAGGGGATGTAAGGTGTTGGGAGGCTTTCATGAAAAGCCCAGGTCTGAGTAGCACCAAGCCCCCCAGGACTTTTGCTTGAGTCTTGCAGAAGGGGCTGGCATAGCCTGACACGGTAGGACTTGAACCCAGACCATCTGCACGACCAGCATGAACAATCACCCCCCACCCTAAAGAGCAAAGCCTGTAAACTAAAGCTACAACAGGCCAACATGCCTCTCTCGCGCACCAAGCGCAGCGGGCAGCAGAGCCCCACGTCGAGAGAGCATGCGTTAGAGCAGCACGCATGGACTAGGCCCAACCCAGCCCACCCCAAACCTCAGAGGTGGAGCCACTGCCATGGGTGGCTTCTCCATGCCTCCCCCAAGTAGGGAACGGGCGGAAATGTCAACCAGGTGCAGCTCAGCCAGCAGCTCCGGCATCTGATTACCCGGCGTGGCGCAGATTAATCAGGGCTCATCACGGCTCCCAGACACAGCCTGGAGCGAGGGGGGAAGGCGAGGGTTTAATTAGCAGCCCTATTAAAGCAACATGCAAATTGTGCTTGATCAGTGCTGCAATTACACCGGGCAGGAGTCACGTGCGATGAAGACCAAGCAGCGGGGATGTCACCTGGGGACGGCACGGGGAGCCCACGGGCCAAACCTTCAGCACGTGTGATTCGGTGGGGCCCTAGTCATGCCAAAGGAATGGGGCTGGTTTACACCAGCTGAGAATCTGACCCCTTGCCTCCAGTGCTGCTGCTCTAGTTAACCTCTGAGGGCTTGGCCCAATATACTCCAATCTCCCCTCACATCGCGAGCCCCGACAGAGAAGAATGCAAGTGCCAGGGACGGCTTGGGTGGATGGATGGCCTTGCCTGGAGCCGGAGGCAAGGGGCTGATCCAGATGGTAGCTCCAGGGAGACTTGCTGGAAGCTAAGAACAAGTAGGGAGAAGGGTAGCACAGGCTGCCCCAAGTGGGTAGGGGTTTGCACCCAGGTGAAAGCCTCCTGTAATGCCCCAGCTGATAGGACTTGCCCACACTGAGGGGGTCAGAGGTGGAAGACCAAGAGCCAAAGCACCCCCCCTACTCACCATGCACCCCAGGAGCCCTGCCAGCCCCCCTCCAAGGCAATAGCTCGGCCAAGGCTCCTGGGGAAGGGCACGCTCCTTCTGGGACTGCCTTGCCAAGAGGCTGGCTCGGGCAAGGAGGGGCTCTCGGGCCCGGCGCCAGCGGGCCATGTACAACACTGTCGCTGAGGCCCTCACTGTCGATAATGAGGAGCAGTGTCAAGGAGCAAGCGTTGACACGTCAGGAACAGCGCCCAGGCCCACCCCCTCCGATGCCAGCCAGCTGTGCTGGAGAGCACCCTCCACACAGTGCCAGGGCCTGGGAATGAGCCCTGCCAGGGCTGAGGGAGGCTCAGCGATGCTCCTAGCTCAGCCAGCAAGCAGTGCACTGGGCTCAGGGGCTGTGCACGTGCCCTGGGGTTGGAGACGTGCGGGTGGGGGAGCTCCCCTTCCTCTCCCTAGGCAGGGGAGCAGCCACCTCCACCTGAGCTGATACCACAGCAGCTGCCCTGCCTGCCTGCCTCTGCTCTAACCTTCAGCTTTGCCCAGGAGCAAGGCATCGAACCAACTCCGACAGTACCCCAGGAAGTGCCTCCACTGGATCCCCTTAGCCTCAGCCTCTCCCGTCTCAGTCTCGATGCCAAGCCTTGTCACCACTGGTTACTAGGGGATAAACCCTGACCCGGGGATCTCAGCCAGCTGGGCTGCCTGGGAGCATGGGTCCCCAAGCTGGGTGGAAGCCCCCACAAGCCTGTGGAGATGGAGGTTTCTTGCCACTCCAGCAAAAAGCCTCAGTCTCCCCATCATGCTGGAGGCCTGACCCCGACACAAATTAAAACAGCTGTATTGGGCAGCAGCATCGATTTACCCCACCTGAGCCCCAGGCCCTTTTTTAAGCAGCTCCAAGGTTTCCCAGCCAGACTCGAGTACCCTCAGCCTCCAGCTGACTGCCTCTGTCCCCTTCCCCCAGGTGCTGCCACCAGCTGGAGCAGCGCGAGGGGCAGGGCTGGATTAACGCATAGGGCCCTAAGTGAAGAGGGGGCCCAGTTGTGCTTATTTTACATATTATAATTACTGAGTGAAAAAGAGGAATATAAATATAGTCTTAAGTAGGGGCCCATGAGTCTGTTTGCCTAGGGCCCACTAATGGGTTCATCTGGCCCTGGGGGGGTGGTCATCCCAGGAAGAGCGTCGTGAGTGTCATGCCACAAGTGATGGCAGCTCTGAACATCTGCTCCACCAGCTTGCTGTGCTGGAGCCTCAGCCACGCTCCAGCCTGACCCGGGGCGGTGGGTGAATGGACCAAGGAGAGGTTCCCATGGGCAGGACAATACCAAGTGTCCCAAAGAAGTATGCAGGGTGAGGTCAGGAGCCAGGGTAAAGGGGTGCAGCTCCCACTGTCCTCCCTGCTTTACACCCGCTCCGGGTTCTGTGTCTCACTGGCTAACATGGCCTGCGCTGTTTGGGACAGGAGGAAGGTCCTGTTTGCTGGGGGTGATAGTCACCCCCATGGAAGGACCTCCAGCCATCTCTGCCCTGAGCACAGCAGGGGAGGCCAGGCCTCTCGCAGCCCCGTTAGACTCAGTGGTAGCTCCTGGGCTTCACATGCACTGGTGCATGCAAGAGAAAAAAGTGAGGCCACCACCTGAAGGCACTGCTTCCATGCTCTGTGGCCAGTATTTGCTAGCAGTGACTGCACCCAAGGCCAAAAGCCAAGCTGCTGTTACTGGGCCTAAATGGACTACTGCCTCCTGCCCCCTCTCCCCACTCTGCACCCATCCAGCTATGCCTTTCTCCCAGTCCAGGGCCTGCCCAGGCCCAGGAGTGCTGAATCCTGCCATGCTGAGGTCCTGAGGGCCTCTCCCCTGGGAACTGAGCCACTGCCAGGATCAGGCCATTAGCAATGGAGCTAAGGAGGGATCCAGGACTGAGGCCAAGCCAAGGGAGCTCTTGAACCCGAAGCTGAACAGCAGAAAGCCCCAAATGCAGCAGGCAGACAGGGAGGGACCTCGCAGAGGTCAGTGTCCTCCAGGGGGGCTGGAGCCTGGGGTCACGAGCCTGGCAATAGTGCAGAAAAACCATAACAGCAGCAGGTAGGACAGGGCTGCAGGTGTGGTCAGGAATTGAATTCAGCCCAGCAAGAGCATGGGGCTGTTGGCGGTCCATCGCTCAAAGGAATGGTGCTGTTAGCAAGGCCGGTCTCCTTGCCCAACTGAGAGGAAAAAGGGGAGAGCTGGTGCGTGGGAGCTGGGCAGGGGGCAGAGCTGCAGGTCAGCCCAAGAGCTTCTCAACAAGACATCACGAGGGACCACCGAGAGTGGGGCTTATGCCTCAGGCCGAGAGGAGGGGCCAAGGTTACACCAGTATCAATCTGGCATCCAGCTGCCCCGCAACTACATCACAGCAGAGTCAGGATTTGGCCCAGAGAGGGGAAAAAATGTGCTGAGAGGGGCAGATTTGTCTTCCAGAAGACAAGGAGCCCCTTGAGACCTTCCGCAGCAGCAGGCCCTGTGCCAGACAGGTGCCGCCTGCCAGCAGCCTGGTCAAGAGGCAACAGGGGAAAGCGATGGGAGAGTCCAGCCTTTCCTGGACACCTGGCACTGGGCAGAGGCACCGGGGTCCCATCCTGGGTTCTCCAGGGGACCAGATTTTGCACCAGGATAACCTGAAGCAAACCCAGCCGACCCGTGTCCACACTGAAGGAGTGACAGCACCGAGATCACGGACGCCAACGATCCTTGCAATTTACGGGGCAGAGCAGGATTTACTCCCATGAAGAACCTTCCAGCCCAGCCCGATTCTTGCACGAGGCCACTGCGGTGAATATGGGACATCCCCAAAGGTCTCACCTGGTTGACGCCAGGGTGGAGGCAGGCAGAGGGCAGCCCCTCCCTGCCTGCGCCAGCCGGGAACCAACAGGCCCCTAGGCAAGGAGGAGGGGGACGCTCCGCAGGCACGTGCCAAGCTGCTCTCGCAGCTGTCAGCTCTGTGCACGGATCCTGCCGCGCTGCCGTCACACTATGCTGGCTAGAGAC
>NW_017729015.1:11593503-11611879 GCF_001723915.1 Gavialis gangeticus | reverse complement strand
ATCCCCAAAGGTCTCACCTGGTTGACGCCAGGGTGGAGGCAGGCAGAGGGCAGCCCCTCCCTGCCTGCGCCAGCCGGGAACCAACAGGCCCCTAGGCAAGGAGGAGGGGGACGCTCCGCAGGCACGTGCCAAGCTGCTCTCGCAGCTGTCAGCTCTGTGCACGGATCCTGCCGCGCTGCCGTCACACTATGCTGGCTGGAGACAGCTGCAAAGGGGGCGGAGGTGGGAGCGAGATGGGCCCCTCCGGGCCTGCCTGCCTGTCAGGCTGTTCTGAAACACGCGCTCCAGCCAGGCAGCCCCCGACAGTGGGACTGCTGGGCCCACGCACGCAGCCCGCGCGCTCAGCCCCCACCGCACGCCCAGAGCATGGCCCTGCCACCCCCTGCCAACAGCAACTGACAGCGCTGGACTGCACGGGCCAAGGGCCAGCTACATACGCCCCATCCCCACTGCCAGGGAGGATACAGGGCAGATGCACACACAGCAGCACAGGTTCATCCACAGAAATACACACACGGACCAGGAGGCAGCGTAGACACGGACACACACACACACACGTGAACACACACGCATACTCCTTTTCAAACTCACACGGAATATGCTTTTATGACAAGCAAATTAATTCCCTCGGTATTTAAGGACCAAGCGTAGGTCCTGTTCTAAATAGGACCAGATATAAGGACGATGGGTGGAAAGCACGAGAGAGGAAGAGAGAAACCACGTTACAGCATCACACCAGGCCCTTAGGAGGGGATGCGGGGGGGACACTTTCTGCCCCCACAATCTCAACAGGAGAGAGTACAGCTTTGTACAAAGGGGGAAACTGAGGCACAGAGAAAAGACATGACTGAGTCACCTAAGGGAGGCAGGAACAGTGTCAGGAAGGGACCCAGGAGTCCCAACTTCCAGCCAGATGCTCCTCCTGGCAGTTCTGTGCCACCGCAAGGCAAAGCATGCCAGGACCTGGCTGCCGTCAGGCCCTGCCCAGCCCAATTCCTCCCCAGGAGGGGCAAACTTAATGCAATAATGCCATGTTGGCAAAGATCATAGGTTGAGGGGGGGAAGGTCGCTGTCTCCAGCAAGGTCAGGCTCCCACCACAGTTTTATTCAAGCCACCACCCCCACTTCACCAAGTCAGAGCATCCTGGAGCTGTGGAGGCGGGGAGGAAGGAAAGGGGGGAAGGGGGGAAGCAGCATCTAACACGGGGAAAGACCGAGTGAGCTGGGGAGGAAGCGAAGCCTACCTAGCGAGACACTGCAGCCTGCTGGGGGGATCAATCGTGCCAAGTGCTGGCCTGCAGGGAAGAAGCAGGCAGCAGCAGGTGCATATGCTGAGCAACAGCCTCCATCGTGCTCAGCTCTCATCCTGTCAGCTCTGCCCGGGTCCACAGAGCCCCTGCTACTGCAACTGCCCTGCCTCGCAGCTCCAACAAAGCCCCCCGACCTTGACCTGCAGCCCCAGCCCTGAGCTCCTCATCCGCCGCCCTGCCCTGGCACCCCAGGCTCCAATTACTTCAGTCCTGGCCCCGTACGCTCCTCTGTGGATGCCCCTCTCGCTGGTTCCCATTGCACTAAAGCCAGCCTGAGCTTTGCTGGGGACGGTGACACAGAGACCAGCAGCAACACTAACAGGGGTCCCAGAGGCATGAGGCAACCACCCCGGCAGGGCCTCCAGGGAACACACATGATGCTTACAAGGTATCAAATCCTGATCCTCCAGGGACTTGGGCTTCTCCTGGGAGGCTGCAGGAAATTCAGGAGCTTCTCAGGCCTGCCAAGGGAGTGAGGAAATGGCAGCTCAGACCTGCTATGGCAGGGCATGAGGAGGAGCAAGCAGGGGCAGACAGGCCACCCTGGAGAGGTTCCAGAGACAGGGGGAAAGGACCAAGGTGCAGGGGGGGATGCAGTAGCAGAGGAATATGGTTTTACCTGCCCTCACTTCCACCCACCTAGCGAGCTCATGTGGGAGGAACCCAGCGCAGGATGTGGCCCATGCAGTCCTGCCAGAGTCTGGGGGACATAAAAAGAAATGTCTGTGGGTTTGGGACCGCGCAGCCAAAAACAGACAGCTGATTTAATGCAGTACAGATTGGTCCGAGATATAACTCCCATCAAAAAAGATGCAACGGTGACATAGGGACACAAGGCTAAAATAGCAATTAACTCAAATGAGCCAGGACTGTTTCAAGGGGACGCACTAATTCAGATAATTCACAGGTACTTAACGTGGGACACTGGGCTTGTCTATCTGTAAAGGCCTGGGGTTTGAGAGCTTTATCTCACAGCAAGTTTGAATCAAGCCAGTTGTTTTTGGCCCTGTTGCCCAGGTCAAGTGACCAAGTGACTGCAGCTCTGACCCAACTAGCTACTTCCACAGGCGGGAGCCAAGGCCTTGCAAGACAGGGGTGATGGTAAATCCTCAGCATCATTCACTAAAAAGCCAGTGCCTTCTTGGGTTATTTAGAAAAAATGAGGATTATTTATCTTGGAGAATGGAAGCCAGAGGGGGGAGGATGTGATAACAGTCTTCAAATACCTGAAGGACAATTACAAATGACTTTTATACACATGCCCCAGGAGGGTTGGGGGAGGGGGGGGCACTTTAATTAGAGCAGCTCCAAGCACGGTTCTAATTAAAGCACCCAGAGCATCACATGTATCAGCATCCCCATGTTGAAAAACGGCAGCAGGGTCTCTTTAACTAAAGTTCGTTAAATGAGCTTTAGTTAAAGCACCCCCGCCATCATTTTTCAGCATGGGGACACTGCTACCCATGACGCCGGAGTCTGCTGGAGCACGGTAATTACCACACTCCAGCAGACTCAATTAATCGAGTCTGCTCCGACGTGCTGTAATTACAGCATGTCAGAGCTGCCTCGCTGCACTTGTATAGGCACCCAAAGAGGACAGAGACGAGCTTGCAGGGGACAGGACCAAGAGCAACGGCCTCAAGCTGCAGCAGGGGAAATGTAGGCTGGAGATTAGGAGGATCTTTCTGGCTGTGAAAATGGTCCGGCACTGGAATAGGCTACCGGGAGAAGTTGTGAATTCTCCATGGTTGGAAGCTTTCAAGAGCAGATTAGAAAGACACTTGGCTGCAGGATGCTTCAGTCAGGGATGATCTTGCCCTGAGCAGGGAACTGGACTAAATGACCTTGTTGAGGTCCCTTCCAGCCCTATGATTCCTACCTCCAGTCAAGCGAGCAGGCCCAACCCAGGCTGCATGTGGTGGGAAGTTTCCTAGTTGCGCAGCACATCAGACTAGCCAGAAGAGAAGCAGGGGGGACATGGGGTGGGGGGAGGTGGAGTCTGTTCCCCTTCCTTTGGCTGTGGTTCCTGGAGCGTGGGCCTCCTCTGGGTTTCATTTTCAGCTTCCCCCTCCCTTGCAGAGAATCCTGGGATGGCAAGTGCAGCAGAAGAGCTATGAAATATTCAACACTCGAGGGCCGCATTGATGGGCTCCATCCAGCTCCAGCACCTGCCTCCTGCTGGGGCCAGCACCACCTGCTTCAGCCGGCAGAGGAAGCACCCCCACAGGTGCTGCCCCAGGACAGCGTCTTCCTGGCTCTCAAGACGTGGAGGTTCGTTTGTGCCTAGAGTTTATTGCCCATCCCAGCCTGGAGAGCTGCAACTCCTCCCAGTTAAAGTCCTGCATGCTCTCAGCAGCTAAACAATCCACCTTCCCTTCCCAACTGGGTTACAGGAGGAAAGGAGCCACTGCACAGGCCGCCACCACCACCTTTTTGAGCCCCCAGGAGAAGGATGGCTGCTTTCAAAAACATGGGCTACACTCTGCTGGTGTGGACTTTGGGCCAAAGCTTCCCCGAGTTACAGCAACAGCTGGATTAAATCAGGGATCCACCTCCGACTCACATTGGCTATCTTTTCCCCCTGCGTCAGCGTAACAACTTCCCCCTCTTCACAGCAAGTTCAGAAGAAGGAAACGTGTTGACATGTTCTTAAAAAAAACCCAGCCATCTCCCCAGCCATGTGGGCCATGGGCTGCAGGCTGGGGTTGCATCAAAGCTCGTATGGAGAGCTCCCCAGCAGCACCGGGTATCAGCCGCAGTCCTCCAGGCTGCGGGAGATCTCGGGCACTTCACCTCCTGGCTGCCCCGTTATTTGCCGGCAGGGAGGCAGAACCTGTGTTTCATGAAGATAAATTCTCTCCGTGACAAGGGAATTATCATGAAATAGTCCCTTTTTTATGCTTAAGGCCATAAAAACTGCCGTCTCCTGGGTCAGATCATAGGCCCATCTTGCCCAGTATCCCATGTCGCGCAGTGGCAGAGAGTGGATACTGGGAGAGTGAACTAGGTTTGTCCGTGGTTTTTTCCCGACTCTTCTCATCTCACTTGCAGCCTCCCTACCTAACCCTGCATTTCTTGGGGGCTGTAGGAGCTGGACAGCTAGGAAGCGGGAGAATGCTGGAGCTCTGTCACACGTGTACCTAGAGGTGAAATGTTATGCAGTGACTGAGACCTGCTCCCAGTAACCCTAGCACAGCCACGCTGAATGGCTCAGGCCTATCAGCAGGGTCACTCCAAGCCAGCCTTTCACAAGGTTCAGCACCCAATGGTTTCCACTGCAACAACAGCCAGATTTTGCAAACCAGCTGAGCTGTCAAGTTCTTGATAAAGAGTATTTCCCTCCCCTGCCTGGCTGAGTGTTTCCACCCCTCAGAGAAGACCAGGCTGGTGGGATCATAAACAGAGGCTGCTTTTCATGTGAGCCACCTCTTGCTAGTCCCTCTCATTGGCTTTCCATTCTCACCCCTGCTTGTCTCTCACCTGGACGCTGGAGTGAGGAGGGTCAGGTCAGCTGTGCTTCCTAGTCACCTCTCTACCTTTTACTAGCTATGGTCCATCACCAGGTCAACATTCCCACCTTTCCACCTCTACCTACCAGTCTCACACCTATTAAGTCACATCCCTTCTGACCTTCCCTGCCCAAAAGCTTGCAATTAAAGAAATATTTTGCAAAACTCTTGTTGGTCCATGAACAGCGTGTGCCCCTGGGGGCTGGGGGGGCATAGCTACAGCGGCGGAAGCCCAGTGGCGGTAAGCGGGGAGCTCCCGCAGACACCGCTGGTGCAGGGGCAGCAGCGGGGGGGTTAGTGAGCACCAACCATAGGTTGGCAACCACCCACAGGCGCCGCTGGCAGTGGCAGCAGTGGCAGCAGTGGCCAGGGGCGATCATGGACCGCCCGCAGATACACATGCACCCACATGCACCCCCTGTGCATTCCCCCTGTGTTGGTCTAATAAAAGGTTTCACCTGTACCATGAGCCCTGATTGATTTTTCTTCTAGACCAATACGGCTACAACCTGGATACCTGACAATGGAAGATATCACATTTTAGCTGATTTTTTTAATGAAATCTTCATAATTTCCCAAGGAGGAAGCAACTTTGACCACCTGAAACCTGAGAGACTGCTCCTGCCTCTGTTCAAGGTAATTTGCATCATCACTGAGCCTCACAAGAGTGCGGAGAGACACCTGACCAGCTAAGAGCTGCCTGCCCAGAGGAGTCTTCCATCTATTGACTCCTTTGTGAAATCCTATGTAATATGAACTTTCATTTCTACCCAGGAGGACTTTTACACTCTTTTCTCCGATGCCTGATGAAAGGTGTTTGTGCCCAAAAGCTTGCAATTAAGGAATTCTTTTTTCTGTACAAATCTTGTTGGTCTAATAAAAGACATCTCCTCTACCATGAGCCCTGATTGCTTTTTTCTCTAGACCCATGCGACTACAACCTGGATACCTGCCACCTGCATTTTCACAGACCTGCATTTTGTATATTGGAGTAAGCTTCTATTCCACCCAAGAGAGCACACAAACACCAGTAGACTCCCTATGCCGGAGGGAGGGTGTTTGTGCCTGAAAGCTTGTAAAGAATGATTTTTCCAGCTATTAGTTGGTCTAATAAAAGATATCACATTTACCCAAAGCACCCTGCCTGCCTATGTGCTTAGACCAACACGGCTATAACCGACATCCCAGTCTTCAGGCATTGGTCCCAGCTTGGTGCCTGGCCACCACGGACAAAACTAGGAGTGTAGTGTCCTGGGTATGAGGGTGCCTAGCCCTGGAGAGTAGGTATGGTGGGGAATGTTAAGCGCTTTTATCTCCTAACATAGGGGCTGTTGCAGCTGCTGTGATGGCATGAGCTCCCTGAACACAAGCCCCTGCTGCATCTGCACAGGAGACAGCACAGACTGTGCCAAACTGGTGCCTCTGTCAGCCCCTGGGGCCGGTGTCCCACTCACCCACCCTGGTGATGCTCCTGATACTGTTAAAATCACACCCAAAAAAGGATAGCATCATTCTGGAGGCCAATTCCAAGAGCTCTTGCGCACTCCAGAGGGACAACACAAGTGGCAGATTTATCTCAATGAATCTTACAACAGAAGGGCTGGCAAGACCCTCAAAAGGTGACATCTAGACCAGTCCCTACTCAAGGCAGGAGTGTCCTTATCTACACCAGCCTAGACAAAGGTTTGCCTAACCTCATGCCCTATGTCCAGGCACAATGCCCTAAACATCAACAACACTTTTTAGGTCACTGCAGGAAAAGCAGGGGACGGTCGTGATCAGACAGCTAAAGGTGCCCAGCACATTGGACCCATGTCATTGCAAAAAGTTGGCATCCCTGCCTGTGAGGAGGTGAGCTTTGACGAAAAGTTGGGCCTATATACAGTTGTCAACTCCAAGAATCAGGCCTCAAAAATGTAAAATAAATAAATACATTGAGTGACTGGCTTGAAAACCAGACCCTTTCAAGATATCTAGGTGGTAGCTGTATTGGTCTGGAGGCAAAAGGAATCAGAGCTCATGTTAGAGGTGATCTCCTTTATTAGAGCAACAAGATTTTTGCAAAAATATGTCTTGGTTTGCAAGCTGTTGGGCACAAGCACCCTTCTTCAGGCATAGGAGAAAAGATTGTCAAAATTCTCCTAGGTAGAAATACCCTTTCAAGAGGCATTTAACAAAGGAAAGTTGTGGTTTTCTTTACAATCACCTGACTCCAGGAGCTGGGGCTTTAAACAACGACAACAACAAAACCAGCAAAGGAAATTGCAGAGGTGCCAATCACTGCCCAGGAATGGGCAGGCTGGATCTGAGCAGCAGCCCGCCTCATTCAAAATCCTGTTTCTGCCTCCGTTTACACCCAGCAGCTTTTACATGTAATTGTTAACTACTACACTGGGGGTCTGAGTTCCCTCCTTGCAAGAGGGCTTTATGGCATCCTGGCCATCTGGTGAGTGTGGACTGGCTTGAAAGGAGGATGAAAGCTTATCCAGGCTCTTCTGGGTCCTGGCAGGATACTCAGAGGCCAGCACGTGACGCTGCCTATTCCCAAAAGCCGTGCGATGCCAGGGGGTGCCTCTGGGTAAGGGGGCAGAAGGGGAAGAGATTTGTCTTCGAGCCACGGGAGTGAATGGGGAACATGCGGGGAGCGGTGAGGACTGTGCTGCAGCTGAGTTCACAGGAGCTGGGCAGAAGGCAAAGAGCAGGCATCTTCTTTTAATGGATGGGCTTAATTTGCAAAGCTGATGAAAAGCTAAATATTTAAATACATAATTCCTCACCACAGCTCTTAACACCAGCCCAATAAAAGGAAAGCAAGCAAAGAAGAGGGAAGGCATTAACCCCAGAAAGGAAGATTGGAGGGATTACGGCTGGCACAAAGCTTGCTCCGCTGGTTATCAGCTGCTAGCTCCTGCCTTCTCGCTGGGGTTTCACCCACCCTTTCGATAGCATGAATGGCTCGCTCACCATTTGGGCATGCCCACATTAACCCCACAGGCTAGGTCACCCCAACCGTCCAAAAAAGGCTCTCAGGCTCCCTAAGATCTTGGGGTCCCCATGCTTATATAGCTCAGGGGGGTAAGCCTCCCAGTCAGGGTTGGCTGTCTGAAATGACCAGACCCCTTTCTCTCCCTCTCTTCATTGCAGGCAGCCCCTTGAACAGAAATCAGGGGCTATCAGCTGCACACAGACTGGAGTCCCAGGGGGTATCCAGCCCACACCAGGGGGAGACGGCACTGTAATCCCCCTGCAGAGCACCCTGACTGGGTGGAAAGGGAAGGGAGGCCTGAGGCACAGCTTGCCTACACGGCTCCACTTGCTTCAAGGGGCTTTCCTCAGCTTGGCAGCTTCACACCGTCACAGCTGACATCTGTCCTTAGCAGCAGCCATGCAGTCAGGAAGGACAGCCAGGGGCCAGGGCTCTAGCCAAGCAGCTCCCTGCCCTGTGTGCCCTTGTCAACCCCTTTGCTTTTCTGCAGGCACCCACAGCACCTCCAAGCTGGAAAACCAGACCCAATGCAGAGAGCGATGGCTCACAGTGAGGGGGGCCGGTAAGAAAGTGGCTGTGGGACCTGACAGCAACTTGGCGCTTCTTGACTCGAGACCAGCAGATCCCATGCAGCCTGTGTTTCCTGGATGAGTCAGAGCTGCAAACTCCCCTGTCTTCACAGCGCCCCCACTCACAGCCGAAGGGATCTCAGAGCAGGATGTTCCCCTAGCCCTGCCATCCATAGTTGCTTTATGTACCACCACCTCGTTCAGTCTTCAGAGACTCAGCTCCCGACCCCCGGCTACACAGCGTCTCTCTGCCAAGGGGATACACCAGCCCCATCCCAGCCAGCAGAGCCAGAATGTCACCCTGAGGAGTGAGCAGAGTCAGAGCCAGGTCAGGAAACACTGGCCACGTGAGGAACTAGACATTGGTCCAGCTTGTCCATACCCAGAACCACCACGGGAGCCATGGTACGGCTGCAAGTCTCTGGGCTGACCTGAAGCCTCCCACAGCCTGGCACTAGAAAATGCTCCTAGATCAAACCACCTTGCTGGGGAGAAGCTGCAAAGCTATGTGGCGGGAGCATGTCAAAGCACAGAGCAAGTCACACATGGGTGGAAAAGTCATGACCAGGGTGAGGAAGGGAGTTTGCATGTGCGGGGGGTGTGCCAGGAGCCTGGCAGATCTTGCACACACACACACACACACACACACACACACACACCTCTCTGAACCAGTCCCTAGGGCAGTGGCTCTCAACCCCTTCTTAGACTCAAGGCACCTCTCGGGGACACCAAGCTGCACCACCCCTCGCTCCAATCTTTTTACTCCATGACTGCCTGACCCCTTGAGTGCCCGGCTGGCTGGGGGGTGCTTTGTCACTGCCGGGCTTCCACAGGAGCAATGACAAAATGTAGATGCCTGAGCGTCCGCCTGGGAGCTCCCTTAATGTCTCATAAACTGGGTACAAATTAAACGTCCTTCATTGGAGCAGAGCTGAGCGATGCCAACCTGCGGGGCATGGGAACCCTTCCAGCAGACTCCCAAGGTCATGCACAGAGCAGATGACGCCTCTGCAGCCCCTTCACTGCCCAGCGCCAAGGACAGCTCATGATTTTTAACAGGGCAATTAAGCAGGGGAACCAGACAGAGCCTTGGAGGCCTTCCTGACAGATCAGACGTGGCCCACCCCAACCTTGTAGGCTTGATGCCGATGAGCTGGGTAGGTAGGAGCCTCCAGGCTGCTCCATGTGAGAGGCAAGACCAGATCACAGCCGCCTTGTCTGATCTCAGCCTCTACGTGTTTTCTTCCTGCAGGGACATAACAGGGTTGTAGCCCTGATGGTCCAGGGAAGGTACAAGGAGCAGGATTTGTTCTGTGGTAGCTTTGGTCAGACCACCTGTGAGGTCAGGGGGGTGACAGGCAAGCTCTGGGGCACAGAGTGCCCTTCCTCAGCTCCTTCTGGGCCCAGCAGCCTGCTTGACCTCTCTCCAGGCTATAGCATGCTGCTTACAGCACACCTTTCCTTCTGAGGGACCTTATTTTCACAGCATCTGAACCTGGGCAGCTGCAGCTCCCAGCCCTCGGTACTTCTGAAGGGCCAGCCCTGAATTCACTTCCTTCCCAGCCACATAGTTTCATAGTTTCTAGGGTCGGAAGGGACCTGAGTAGATCATCTAGTCCGACCCCCTGCCACGGCAGGAAAGAGTACTGGGGTCAAACGACGGGGCCACGTAGCCCCACAATTCTTGGGGAAACATCTACATCAAAGGCAATCCCTGCATCCTGGTGACCATAAAGGATCCACCAAGAACCAGCAGATGGGGAATGAGGGAGACATTAGCCCATAGAGCCAGATCCACAGCTGGTGTAAAGCAGCAAGCCCTCTTTGAAGCCAGTGAAGCTCCCCCACTCCCCACTGTGGGTCCAGTGTTTAATTTGATAGGCACCTACATTAGGATTCCCTGTTCCAGCGTCTGTCTCGATAATTGACACTTAAGCATCTCAACACCTGCTCTAGGCACCCGAGCTCCCTAACGGAGATGCCCACATTTAAAATTAGATTAGTCGAGATCATTACAGCTTAATCTTGGTGCGGAATTAAGATTAGATGAGATGAGATAAGAGCAATTGAGAGAGAGAGAGAGAGAGAGAGGAAGAGGGAGAGAGAGCGCGATCTTCCAGGCACTGCTGCATTTTTGAATCAGAAGAAAACAGCTTGCGATTTTTGCTTCCTTTTGCTGCTGGTTGGATCTGAGCAACGTCTAGTGATTAAAGCGGGGCGAAGGGTGGGGGGATGGAGACAGGACTCCTGGGCTCTATTTGCATTGCCACCCCTGAACTCCCAACGTGACCACCGATTTGTACCCGTCGGGGGCGCAGGAGGGCGCATGGGTCAGCGAGGCAGTCGATAAAGTACTCTGAGGAGCGCAAAGTCTTGTCACTGCCGGCAGTGAAAGCCATTTGTGAGCAGCGGAGAGGAAAGGGCATGTCAGCTCGGAAGCTGAGGCTGCAATAACAATACGACATGCTCGGAGAGCGGGCAGGGGCATGGGTGCCCTGCCAAGCGTTGCATTAGTTCCCTTCTCAAGCAGCCCGCCGGGTGGCCCTGCACCCTGTCTGAGCCTGACACCATACCCATTCACCACCCACCCCTGCAATGCAACCGCTCATTTCCCCTCCTGCCTAATCCTGAGCCGACAAGCATTTGCATGGCAGGAGGGTTTCATCTCTCTGCGAAAGTCATGAATGCCCAGGAGCCTCTGCTCTGTAATTTGCTGCTTTACGTCGAGGATTTAAAAAGCTCTGTGAATGAAATGAGTCACAGCAGACGGACAGCCCGCCTCCCCCTCCCCGCTCCCACCTCTCCTCTTCTCCCGGAGGCTTTCCTTTTGCTGCTGGCCAGGTGAGGGAGTTATATAGGGTGTAAAGCAGGGGGGACTGGAGGCAGCACTCCTGGGTCTATCTCCAGTTCCACCCCTGACCTCCTGGAGGGCTCCCGCATACAAGCATCTGGAGATTGCACAAGCCACTGGGGGGTTGAGGATGCACCCCCTTCCCTTGCCAGGCTGCAGGGAAGCATTGCAACCCTAGCCGCATTCTGCAAGGCAACATGACCCCTGAAGACCGCTGGGCTCAGCCCCGTCTGTGCCATGGTTCGGCTGTCTCGCAGGGAGTGTCTTGAGAAGGATGCACAGGGGAAAGCTCTGCAGGACACCGGGCCCTCAGACAAAAGACAGGAAAGCTCTATAAACCCTCGGCTTCACGGCATGAGCTAACCACTGCCCAAGGTCCGGGAGGAAATCTTTGTCCGAGCCTGGTATTGTGCCATTGTCTGTATTTGGTGTCTGGATCTTTTGCTGAAGCAGATAACGCTGGCACTGCCAGAGGCAGGGCTACTTCTGTGATGATGATGGGCCACTAATTGTACAGCACCTGATTCTGTGGGACAAATGCTGATAAACCCGGGACAGGAATGCAGGTGAATGCTAGTAATGAGGACAGACCCTGAGCAGAAAACTCCAGCCAGCACCCGCTGCCCTCAAATATTTCTAAGGAGCCTGTGGCCATTGCCCCAGGGCCTCTGCTGGGAGACATGCACAGACAAGGGACAAAAGACGGTCCCAGTCACTCAGGCTCCCCACAGCCAGCGCCTCCTGCCTGGCCTAGCAGGCAAATCATAGAAAAATCAGGTCGGAAGGGACCTCCAGCAGCCATCTAGTCCAACCCCCTGCCTGAGGCTGGATAGATGGAAACTTGGCCAGGCCAGGAGAAGGCTGACCACTGCCAGAGGCAGAAGACTGGACTAGATGGGCCAATGGTCTGGTCCAGCCTGGCAGGTCCCGTTTTCCTCTGGATGCATACGTTGGGCCAAGTCCCAGCCCTGGCAGCTGGCTGCAGTGCAGGGAGGAGGCTGAGAAGATCCGAATATGGTCACTGTCCCCAAAACCAGCAAATAACTGAGGCCGAAGGAAACCTCCTCCAGCCCACCCCAGCCAGGCACCCCCGAGCCAGTGCTGGAAGCCAGTCTGCCAGCCACCCACCTGGCGCTAGCTCTTGTAGCCCACATGGCTTGGGAAAGCAAATCCAGAGCTGGAGCGGCTGCCACAGGACAGCGTCTCCAGGCACGAGAGCCAGGCTGGGCCCAGCAGGGCCAGCAAGCACAAAGCCAGCCGCTCCCTGAATGCCCAGGGTTAGACAGCAAGTCAGTCCACGCTCTTCGCCCAGGCAGAAGCAGGGGGAGACAGACCTTGGTGCTCTTCAGTGGGGTAGGGCAGCTGTTTCCACCTCTCTGAGCTTTGGAAACCTCTTCAGGAAGAATTTTTTGGAGCTGAGAGAGAACGGGGAAGACGGCAGGTCCTAGTCCCTCTCATACTGCCCTGGCATTAGAGCAGTTAAAGGTAGCATGAGTTACTCCTCCACCCTTCCTGCTCCATCCCGCTTACTTCAAAGCAGTGCCTAGACCCTAAAGGAGATCCCTGCCCAGCTGCACTGGGCACTGCACAGACACACAGCAAGGGATGAGCTCAGCCCCAGAGCCCTTGCCAGACCGGAGGGAATGGCCCTCCCTGCTTTACAGCAGGGGAAATGGGGCACAGGGGGCCAGGGGGCTAAAGCCAGAGAGGGACTCCAGGGCTGCAGCCTGTGAGGAGCCCAGGCCCCCCGTGCAGCACACAGGGAGGGTCCAACACCCCAGAGTAGGATGCAGCAGCCACGGGTATGGGTGCCAGACAGCGCTGTGGGTATGGGTGTCCATTGTACAATAAGCAGCCACTAGATAAAACCCTGCAGCAGAGCTGGGGAGCTGGGATCACCTCTCCCCACAAGACCTGAACCCCCGGGCTGCAGGGCCACGTGCACAGTCACTAGCTGCCTCTGGCCCCAAAACCTGGCATGCTTTGCAAAGTGTCAGCAGGGGGGGCAGAGGGGACCCCAGCCCAGCTCAAAATAGCCTCCAGCCTAGCGGCAATGAAGGGGCATCCCCATCTCTTTAGGTGTTCATACAGGGCTGTCACTATACCATCATCCAGTTCCAGGCCTGCGGCTGAGGCTGCCAGCCAGGGACTATGGTGCTTCTGTTGTCTCCCCTGCACGCCTGTTCCCCAGGGAGCTGCAGAGACCTAACATGCTCATCTCACCAAACAGGCCTGTGATAGCACCAACAACTGACCCTGCCAAGCTGGGCCCCTGCCTGGTGCCTCCCATGGTCCGGACCCCAGCAGACATGAGGCTCTGGGACAAGTGGAGGGAGCCACTGCCCCATGAACTAATAAACCCTTGTAATCCCCTTGGCTCCCAGTGTCTGGTCAATCCGATTACCCCAAGTGGCTCCCTGCTCCTCTGTGAGATGGTCCCAGATCATCCATCTAATTAAACACACACACACACAGATCTCTGTGGACACAGGCAGCTGTGTTTCCATGGGGGGAGATGGCCAGGTCAAGCCACCAGAGACCTCCCGGGGCCCCCGCACCCCAACGCAGCTCTGTTCCTTAGGCACTGAGAGGCTCCTGATCACTCACGGCTGTGGGGCAGGATCAGAAAACTTTCTGAAGTTCAACCCCTTCCTTCATGACCCTGCCCACCTTGCCTGGCACAGGCTCAGCCAGCTCCTGGGACCAGGGGTGATGGAGCGGAGCAGCCCCAGCCTCCTGGGCTCTGACTGTCCTCAGAGATTAGCTCATCAAGAAAAGCTCCAAGGAAGGCAGAGGAAGCTGCTTTGGGAGGGGAAGCCACCACTAGACATCCTGATCTGAGAGTCTCATGGCTCCAAGCTTGAACTGGGCACCCAGCAAGAGCATGTCTGCCTGCTGGGAGCATCTCCCAGGCATGCACTGTCTGCCTGGGCCTTGGCCCCCAGGCTGGGTGCTGCAGATTGCATCACACGCTGTCTGAAGGGGGAAGCCATCCCCAGGGAGGTCGATGAGGAAACCCACCCGATCTATCCAGCCTCCCCTGCCTCTAACAGTGTGGAGCTGTGTCCTGGCTGGTTTGAAACATCCCTGCCAAGAGCCAGGCCCTTCAGAAATACTCATCACTCAACCCCAGTTGCGACCCCCAAGCACCCGCCGCTCTCCGAGAATTGCCCCCGACAATCCTGAGCTCTCACTTCCAACCTCCTGGGCAGGATGCATCCCGGGCAGCATCCCCCCAGCTAAGCCCTGCACGCACCCAGCTGGGCCCCAGGCAGGGCCTGCTCCACCCATCCCCAGCCAGGACCTCTGGGCTTATTTCCTTCTTGCACTGAATGTGTCTGTCCCCAAGGTTCATTTGTCCAAGTCTGCGGCTGGCTGCGAGCTGAGCCAGGCAGCTGAGCTGCCAGCTGGCACCGATGCCAGGCCGGGCACTGGAGTATCTTCCTTTCCCTTCCAAGAGCAGCTCCTCCACTTGACTAGTTAATTAACCCGTTGTTGCTCCAGCGCCCCTCCAGCTTCCACCCCCCCAACCCCTGCTGATGAAGCAGTCAAGCAGGCTCTGCAGGGGGAGATGCATGTGGGGCTGGGAAGGGGCCAGGCAGAAGGATGCTTCCTGGGGCTGGGGGTGAGGGGCAGGGCCCTTTCATGCATCTCCCTGGGGAGCCCATGCTCACTGCAGGAAGCAGGGGCCTTGCACAGCACTGCTCCATGTGGCCTCTGTGCAGGGGAGAGAGCCCCGTGCCCTGCCCTGCCTGGTCATCATCCCATGTGAAGGGGGTGAGAGCCTCTCTGCTCCCTTGGGTCCATGCACAGTAGAGTCCCTACCCTGCCTGGTACCCCCGCCCTGCCAGGCCAAGGGGACACTGGGGCAAGACCAGCAGCTTTCTGCTCCTCTGCGAGCAGTGGGCAGGGCTGTGCAGATGCCAGCCCGGCACCCCCTGCCCCATTTGGGGGGCACATACATGGCGCAGCTGCAGGGAGACCTCAGCAGAGACAAAATCCAAGGCCTGGCCCTGCCCTTCTTTTGGGGCTCCTGGCCCTCTGCCCACAGAGGTGAGGGGTTTGCCCATCCAACCCAGGCCACCAGATAAAGGGTCCCAGCCTGGTCCCTGACAGAGGCTGTGACTACGAATGTCTCTTCGGCCCTACAGCAAGGACCTCCACCCTGAAGCAAACTCCTAGTGCCCTCAGCTCACTGTCACTGAGACCCCTGTGCTAAGGCACGTGCATGGGTACAACCACTCCATGCCCATGGCCTCTGTGGCTGGTGGCCCTGAAGGACAGCCCGGGAGCAGCGGGTGCAGACAGCACCGGGGCTCCGGCACAGCTGCTCGGAAAGGAGAAAGGGGAGGCCAGGGGTTGTGTCTGGGCAACAAGACAGCGATGTCCTGGAGCAGGACGAGGGATCCCTGCTGAGGCAGGGGGAGGGAGACGGCAGCCAAGGGAGGGAGTGACTAATGGCCCTGTCTGGAAAGTAGGTCGTGTGCCGAACAAAGGGATATTTATATCCGGGCTTGTCCCCCGCAGCCCTCAGAGCCAATAGAGCAGGGCACGGGCCTTATAATCCCAGTTACACCTTCCCGGCAGCAGCCTCCACTCACCACTACCACCCTGCCCTTGGCCCACCTCCCCTGCCAAGGCCCCCCAGCACAAACCCACCCTGTATCCCTCTCTGCTGGTGCTCCTCTGCCCCAATTGACAGTCTCCCCACAAAAGTCCAGACCCCCTCAACCCTAACGTACCACCGTGCCGACAATCCAGACATGGGCTGCCCCCACCCCCCAGCCCTGCTGATGTCCCTCAGTGTCATCCTCTAGCCTCCCTGCCCATGCAGCCATGGGCCAACTGCAGTCATTATTAGGCTGTGGATGAAAGCTGCCAGGGGCACCCCAGGGTCTCAGCAGTCAGCACAGCCCAGGGCAGTGAGTCTCCCATTGCACTGGCCCCTGACAGTTCGGGATTACACATGCAATCTGCCTGTGGCCTAGAGGCAAGCAATCCCAGCGCGGCTGCTTTCTGCTGAGGCGGCTGAGGGCTCGCGGCACCCACGTGATGGATTGCAGCGGGTTATTTTTAATGCAAACTTTGCTAATGTACAACATACCCCAGGACAGTCCCCAGCTGGACAGCCCAGCCAGCTAGTTCTCAGCAAATGAGGCCAGTAGAAGAACTGCCCCATGCCCCACAGCAAAAGTTTTCAATGAATAGAGCAAGCGGCCCAAAATGAAGAAAACGCAGTGCCATGCACTGAGCAGACTGGACTAAGCCAGCAAGTGCCTTCATCCTCCAACGGGGACTCCATCCTCCTCACTCGCCCCAGCAGCCAAGGCATGGCTTGTCCCTTTAAGGCTCCATGCTCTCTTGCTGCTCCTTCTGCACTGTGTCACGGGCTCTTCCCACCCTCTCATTGGCACAGAGGTGTCCTCCCTGTCTGGAAATGTCCCTACCCCCAAGGGAGCCAACACCATCCTCTCCTGCAGCAGGCCTGAGTGCAAAGGCTCACCGGGAGTGGGACAAGGGCATGGCCAGGGGAGGGGAAAGGGGCTCTCCCACTTGTTCTGCACCCCCCAGAGCCCCAGAAGGGGCATCAAGGCAGAGCTTTGGGAAGCTCTGAGGCATGAGACAAGGGGCAGGCAAGGAGGGGAGCTTGCTGTGGAGGGAAGGCAAGAGTCCTACTGCAATGCAAAGAGCTGCATCATTCATCTCTCATTGCCTGGGGCAAATGTGTCCCAGCAGGAAAGGAAGCTGCTTAAGGCTGAGGTTAGACCAGGGCCCTGGGAGCCAGGACTCGTGCATTCCTGCCCCAGCCTCCGTGGTTGGAGCCGTGGCTTGGGAGTCAGGCCAAGTCTTTGCTTTGCCACTGACTTCCTATACACCCTGCATGCCCATGCTGGCTCAGAGAGGCTCCCCAGAGCCTTGTCCTGCTCCTCCAGAGCACTGTACAGCGGTGGGTCAGAGCCCCGATGAGCCCATGTTCGGGCTCTTTGAAATCCGAGGAGTCACTTGTTATTAATAAACCCCTCCCTTCAGCCGGGGCCGGGAGCTGCAGGCCACGCAGGCTGCTCTGTTCAGCACTCAGGAGAGCGCCTGCCACAGCCTGGCCTCCAGCCCAGCGCTCTGGGCCTGCTGGTGCCCGCCGCTAGACTGGGCCCAGCTAGGAGGAGCCCCCACGTGCAATGGCTCTGTCCTGGGTAACGGGCAGGCAGGCCTCTCCCCTGCAAAGGGAGCTCTCACCAGCTGCACAGTGCCCTGCATCCTTGCTAGTCACAGGGATGGACGTCAAGCGAAATCCCTCCCTGTTCAGCACCTGCTGCCTGCCCGCCCCATCATCTTGGCTTCTCAGTGACCTCCCAGGGCACAAACGTACCCGGAGGCATCATCATCTGCCCTCCCCAAGGCTGTGCTGTGCCAGCAGGCTCCCTGGCTGCAAGCCCCGTTTCGACCCCACCTTGGCACCCACAGCACAGAGTGGGCATGGCCAGGTTATGAGGTGCCCTCACCCCCTGAGCTCTTGTGCCTTCGGGTTCATTCACTCCAGGAAGGCATCTCCACTGGGCACCATCAGGGGACCCCCCTACCCCACGTCACAGCCTGACTGGAACTGGTCTTTGAGGGGTTTTGTTGGCTCAGGGGCAAGGGACCATTTCTTTCCGTTTTAATAGGCCATGAGGAGATATTGCCCAGCATTGTGATGGCTGTCTCTGGCGGGAAGGGATGAACTTCCCAGTTTCTCTCCCTCTTCCAACAGCCAGCGTTGGCTCTGGTGACAACATGCCAATGCAAGCTCCACAGCTCGCCCCTGGCCCCTTTCTGCCAGTGCACCTCAGCCAAGGCAGCCCCCTCATCATCCTGGACCCTCAGCAGCTCTCCTATCATCTGTTCAGCCCTGCCTCGCAGTGTAGACCCTCCGCTCCTTAGCTGGGAGAATGCCCTTCGCGCCCGACTCCCCCACTCCTTCCAGTGCCCCATAGCCCTGCTCTCCCAGTGCCCAGCTCCCACGGCTCCACCAGCCCCTCTCCTCCCTGCCTTGAACTCCCTTGACCTTGTTATTCCAGTCCATATATGCAACCCTGCAGGTGCCCTTCATCCTGACCCACAGCCCCTTGCTACAATGCACAGATGCCCTCAAAAAAAAAAAAAAACCCTCCCTG
>NW_017729015.1:11565478-11593414 GCF_001723915.1 Gavialis gangeticus | reverse complement strand
ATGCCCCCAAAAAAAAAAAAAAAAACCCTCCCTGACATCCTCCCTTGCCTACCCCTGCATCTGAATTGGCTGCAGCAGAAATGTTGCCATAGCACTGCCCAGCAGAGCTGGTCTCAGCTCTCCCAGGGTTGGGGAAGCCACACCGCACCGCGTGTTCATATTAACTGAGTTACCTGTGCAATGAGGTTGTGCAAGGGAGACAGGTGGGGAAGGTACAGCCCCCCCCCCGTCCCCCAGCCTCACACTTGCCCGCTCCAAGCAGCTGCTTTCATCTCAAGAGCGGTGCTGTACACGCACACGCCACCAGGCCCATCTCAGCCCTGCCCCTGCCCCTGCCCCTGCCCCTGCCCAGCCTGTGTGGCCATCTTAACTGGGAAGGGCATTGGAGACCATGGTGATGGGCAGGGAGAAGAGATGAACCTGGTGCGTATGGATGAGGCTACCGAATCGAAACTCCTCTGCCTCCCTGGCAGCTGGAGCCCTCTGCCTGCCCCCGGGCATTCACATGGCCCCATTACCACAGTATGGGAGCCCCTCACCATTTGTGGGGCAACGGAGGCACGGACAGCCTCAGCACCTGCAAGGTCACCCAAGGAGCGTGTGATGGAGCAGGGAATGCAAGCCCCGTCTCAAGCTCCAGGCTAGCACTCAGCACCAGTTTTATTGCTGGGCTTCTCTACGTACTCTCATAGACCCATGGTCATACTCTCTCCACGCCTTCCCTCCCCGTGCCCCTTCACTGAGCCTGGGACAGGCCAAGCCGCTACTGCCAGGCTCGGGCTGCCAGCAGCGGGAAGCCCCTCGGAGCACCAGTCCGTACTCTTCCCGGCAGCGAGCTCCAGTTCTTGTCATCTGCACTTTACTGCTTCTCATAAAAGCCGGGGAAGCAGCTCGCCAAAGCCAGCCAGAGCCAACTGCTGCCGAGATGGATTTCTCTGCCCTGCCTGCAGATTTCTCTCCCTTCTCTGGCAGGTGAAAAGCCCCTGCTCTGGGAGGAGGAGGAAGCGATGGGGGGGAAGGACACACTGAAGGACTCCACTCCCCTGGGCCCCATCACCGGCTTGACCCACCTGGACACAAATCAATCAGTGCTGGGGGAAGAAGAGTGCTAACAGCCAGCAGGCCCTGCCGCTCCGGCTCCGTGTGCCATGAGATGGGTGTAAGTCAGCAGGCATCCACAGGGCTGACGTGCCATGGCTGGGAACTGAGCAGGGCTGCTGGTTTTTCAATCAAGAGGCAGTGCAGGATGGCGGGACAGGTGCTTGGAGCCCCTCACCACCCTCCACGTGGCAGGACTTTGGAGCAGTACTTTCCCTTCCCGTGCCTCAGTTTCCCCTCGCACTCTCCAGCTCCCATGACAGAACGATGTGGCGTGTCCGCTTTCCCTTCCCCTCGTCCTGCTGCCAGTGGGCCCAGGCCATCCCCCACCTCTGCCCTGGTCCGAGCTGCTGCAGGAGAGAACAGCTGAATGGATTAAAAGGAGAGAGAGCGAAGGCTGATTAGAAAGAGGATGCCAGGGCTCTTGTTCCAGGGCTGCGTTAGCATGGCACGGCCCCCTCCCTAGCCCAACACAGCTGCTGCTGAGCATATTGTCGGCACAAGCAGGGGAGGGATAGGAACAGACACAAAAGGAGATGGCTGGGAGCCAGGCCAGGCGTGGGGGAAGGAGAGCACCAGCTGCAGAGATCGGCGTGCCCCACATGCTGGCACTCTCCCCTTATGCCTACCCCTCACCTTCAGCCCACGAGGCAAAGAGCCCCCCAGGGCCAGCGCCTGCTCCACCTGGGTTAGAAGCCAGCCTTTAAAGCCCACAGGTGACATATTAGCCCTACCCAAGTGCCAATCCCCTTCCCCTGACCAGTCTGCTGCTCTTCTTTCTGCTCCCTGCCCTATCTCCCACAGCCCCAGTGACACAGAGGCTGCCTGTGCTACATGTCCCACAAGTTGGCCAACCCCAACCTATTTCACACTTAAATGGATTGAGGGGCTGAAGCATGACCCAGAAAAGCCAGGAGCACAGCTGCAACCCGCTGCCATCTTGGACTGAGGACAAAAGTCACAGAAAAGTGGGGTGGTGGAAGAGGTCCCACCCAGAATAGATATTTTTCAGAGTCTGGTGCAGGACGGGGCAGGATCACACTGAGGTGCCCGGCAGGTGGAGTCCGGGAGCTGGCAGTAGGCCTGTTGCCAATTCCTGTGCTCTTGTCAGCAGTCCCACACTCCTCAGTGGTCAGATCATGCCCCCCACCCCCATGTCCAGACCCTGGAGAAGTGCAATAACCAGAGAAATCCCCCTTCCCAGCCCTCATCACATGCCCAGTGCCAGGGCACCCAGAAGGCTGAGAAGCAAGCAGGCAGAGAAGACCCCCAGGGGCTTCACTCAGAAAGAGCCCAGGAGTTTTGAGCCTGTCTCACGATGTAAGTGAGCCTGACGCCACGGTTTTGTTCCTGGTTGGGGGTGCCACAGCCACCATACTTGGAAAAGGTGGGTATTCATTATATTTCCCAACTTCTCAAGGGAGTGGGGAGCCATGTCTGCAAAGCACTTCTAGGCAGAAGGCAACAGAGGAGCTCAAAGTGCTACTGTTAGGCAAATACAAGCTCTGGGTGCATGCAAGAAGGCTCCTGAGTGTGTGTGTGTTGGGGAGTGTGCGTGTGTACACATGCCCAGGGTTACATGCCCATGAATGGGCACATGAAGGCTAGACGTGCCTCACTGGGTGTACACGTGCACCTATACACACCCTGTTGTGTGTCTGAGTATGTATACGTGTCCCTTTGTGCATATGCATGCATATATGCCCTGCTGCATGTATATATGTATATAAGATGGGCGTCAAGGTGATCTTCAAAAAGTGTCCTGATGCCCATCTTGCTGGGGTCATCTGATCCCAGCAGTCTTTGCTGCCCAAGTGCAGGGAGGCTGGACCCGATGAGGTCCCTTCCAGCCCCTAACAACTATGAAATTATGCCAAGTTATATGCACAAGTGGGGGCAAGCATACATGCCCTGGGGAGGGTGTGTGTACACACATGTGCACAAGAATCCAGACACATGCACACACCAGCAGCCAGCACACGAAATCACAAGAGCCCAACACTTCTCTCTCTCCAGTGCTTCTCACCTAGCATGTTCCCATTCCCACTCCAAGAGGAGCCACCTGTGCCAGCTTTATAATACCCGCTGCCCTGAGCATACCCACTACCCCCATCCCCAGAGGAGCCCTCACCCCTCCTGCTCCAGGCGGCGGCCTGCCATGGGCTGGGCATGGGCTTCGAATGCTTTGTACTTGTGCTTCCTCTCCTACTTCACCTTGTGGCACGGGCAGATAAAGGAAGCAATGCTAATGCCTCCTGATGAAGCAGAGGCAGGGCGCCTGGCGCATTGTTCCGAACACTGCAGATGCTCAACAATAGCCAGGCATTGTGTGCACAGAGTCACACGTGTGGATTATATTATGGGCTAGAGGACAATGCCTGCATTGTGGCAAACATGCCACCACAGACAGAGCTCATCACCCGCAATGAGGAGATAACCAGGGCAGGAGGCAAGGAAACATGTTGGAATATGACACGCCCGGCCCAGACCTGCCAGGAAACCTACCCACACAGAGCAGAACCTCAGCTGAGGAAAAACAGGAGCCCCATTAGTACGGATGCAGCTGCACCGATTTCCCCCAGCACAAGGACTGGCGCTGGTGCTTCTCAACACCTTGCTTTAATGCCCCCATCTTCCCCTGTCCCACAGCCTTGGCAGCCAGGAACTGCAATGGCAGAAGGGACGGGAACACCTGAGGTCTGGTCCCAGCTCCACCACCCTCTGAACTAGATGACTTTGGGCAGTGACCCTTTACTGTGCCTCAGTTCCCCCGGCTGCAAAATAAGGACAATGGTACAGGTGGTCTGGAAAATGGCCTAAGTACTACATGTGCTGGTACAGGATACTTTGATCATCTCTGCTGTATGGATTTATGGTCATCTTTCCATAATAATAATAATAATAACAACAATAATAATAGTTCTTACCTACAGACTTCCATCCATAGATCTCAAAGCATATCAAAGGAGGGCTGTATCATGAGCTTCACTGTATTTTTCCCACATGGGTAAAAACCAGGCACAGACTGAAGTGACATGCCCAAAGGGACATGGCAGGGCAGTGGCAGAGCTGGAAATGGGACCGCAGTCCCTGTGTCACAGTCCTGTGTGCTGGCCACAGTGCCACCACACCCCTTACCACTGCAGCCCCTGGTGCTGGTTGTACCCCTATAGACCTACACTCTAAATCTGTTTTTTCCCCCCTGTTTTTGCACCTCAAGCCACTCCCAGCCATGGCTGGCATGTGGAGTCCCGAAGCCAGCATACTCAGGGCATCAGGGCAACCAGGCACATCACTGCTAATACTGGCCCCAGGCCACCAACTCACACCAACAAAGCAAAGACCAAAGGGGGGTTTCAGTATAATCGTGCCCAGTTTCATTTTTAAACAAGCAGCCCAGCCAATAGAGCAGCAGCCCCGAGAGGCCAAACCTCAGCCAGCATAAGTCACCCCTGCATGGCTGGTGCCAGAGAAGCTGTCCTGAGTGGCATCAGATGAGGATCTGGCCTCAAACAGCTGTGGATACACAGGCCCTAAGGCAGATCCAGGGAGGGCAGTTGCACCCCTCTTTGATTTCTCCTCCCAGTAGTGTCATTAAGGGGGGGTGACTGCAGCACGAGCCCTGGGCATTCAGTACAGAGCAGGGGGGTGCCACAATGCAGGCAGGGGCTCAACTGTGAGGAATAGTGGGGACAGGAATCTCCTTCTCAGTCCCCTGCCCCCCCGACTCCTCACTGCTGTGAGGTGTTGCCCCCAAGAGCCAAGTTAGCCTTGGCCCTGCTGCTGCTACCAAATTCAGGGCCTTGGCTCCTCAGCCACTGTATAAAACCGCAGTGGTTACAGAGCCAGAGAAGGGTTAACCAGGCAGCTGGCAGTGATACCTCCTCTCACAGCAGCATCCTGCCCTGCTCTGGACCATGCAGCCAGAGCCTTGAGCCCCACCTGCCCCCATCCCTGCGCCCCCAGGAGCAAACCCTATCAAGCACAAATCTGCTACTCAGAGCTCAAACTCTGCCACGCCATCCGAACCCTAGATCTGCCGGTGCCCCAGGCCTGGTCCTCAGCTCACATCAATCATCAGAACTGCATGGTTACTGTGGCGGGTGCAGAAATCCCACCACCACACGTGGTGTCAGCAGTGGGATACGAATACCCAGCTGTGTTCCTGAGGTGGGATCTCTGCACCCGCCACAGTTACACCCACTCAGCATTTGGCCCCTGTCCCCAAAATAAGTTGACCATCCCCAGCACAAAACCAGTGTCAGCTCCACAGGACTGTGAACTTCAGGAACCCAGTGAGACAGGGAACATCACCCAGGCTGCTCAAATGTCTGCACAAATAAAGAGAGGCCTTTGAGTAGTGGAGATGCAGTGAGACCTCCTGGTGTAATTCAGCAGTTCTTAGGACACCCATGGAACTACCCCTGTTTTGCATCAGCCGTGGGTTTGGCCCTTGGGATCTGCCAGGTGGGGGCAGCCAGAGCTCAGAAAGCCTGGCAGCAAGTCAGACACGATGGGCAGCTCTTGATGCACTACGGGTTTTCAGATGCATTGTTTCCCGTTCCCCTCCCCTGCACAAAGTCGCAGGCCTGGGTACACAGAGGTACAACAGCCGCCACTGCCCTTGGGAGGGCAGCACCCGGGACAAGTCAGGCAGCAGGGCATGTTGGCCTGGTGCCCACAAAGACGTACCAGGGGGCTTGGAGCATGGCAGCGTCGGAGCTGTCATCTCCAAGGCAAGGAACCAGAGCATCGCTACAGGGTCGGCCCACAGGTCCAAGCAGCCCAGAGTCATACCATGAGTGCACCAGGTTACAGCCCCTCACCACTTTCTCAAGAACCTCTTCTGGCTGCACTTTTCCCCGCACCTTTTATTTTCTGCTCACCCTGCACATAGCCCCATAAAGCGCTGGGACCTTCTGGGAACCTCTGGCCTGGCCAAGCTCTCCATCTACCAGCCCAGAAAGGAAGCACTGGCTGGAGGGACCCAGGCCACTGTAGGTGGGGATGTCTTCTGTTCCTTTGTCTGCATGCACCTCCAAGCAAAGTTGCACCAAGTGGCACCCACATTTGGGGGGCACAGAGTCCTCTGCTCGGTGGCCTGCTTGGGGTCTTCCCTAGTTACTAGCCTACAACCTGCACTCCTGTTCCTGGCTATTTGACCATTTGTCCTAACTATATGTTGAGTGGCCTCCCTCAGGTCACTGAAAGGGCTTCTCATTCCCAGTGGAACAACATCCACCATCATCATACAACAAATAGGGCCATCTCATGGTGGCAGAGGGCAGATGCTAAGAGGGAGCAGTATCTAAGCAGAGCCTATCCAGGTTGATCCATCCCCCGCCCCTACCAGATTTAGAGGCCTGGGGAGTCCTCAATGAGAAGCGGTGAGTTCAGCACCCAGAGATGGGCCTCTGTTGCACAGGTCTGCCCGATCCCCTTGACACGTGCAGTGAAGCCATCAGCCTCCGATGGTCCAAACAACAGATGCAGTGTGCACGCAGGGATGGGGGCAGCTCCAATGCGGCACAGCATGTTGGAGCTGTACCAGTGACCTGCTCCCACTCCCTCCTCCTTGCAGGTTGGTCCACGCCCTGCACACTGGTGACTGGAGAGGAACTGCCCACATGGGCACAGCCTCCCTGGACCTGCCTCCATTTGCTTTCTGAAGACCAAGCCATCCACCCTGAAATGCAACTCCACCCCCCCAAACACACACACGCACGCACATGCTCATATAATATATGCCACCGCTTACCCCCTTGTACGGATCTCACCGGAGCTCTATAGACAGATTTATCTCCCTGTAAAAGCGCTTTGATCTCAAGTTATTTTTGTTTACTAGCAACACAGCATTGTAAATACCTCCTGCCTGATAATTAGCGAGGCTGTGTGTGCACCTTCATCTCCATAAAATATCAGCTGCTTCCACTTGCCTGATTTAATGAGACTGGAGGCTGAGGAGCTGCTGAGGTGAGATGGGAAAAATGAAGGGCACCAACAATCTAGTTACAGCCCTCTGGCCCCAAACTTTGCTGGAAAGCCTCTGCTCCCCCCAGGTCTGTATGCAGGGCTGGGGGGGCTGCAACCGTCACCTCCGGCTCCATAGCATGTGAGAACATTTTTAACTACTGCTCAAAGATGCAATGGGGTGAGGCCTTTCACTACTCACAACAGGGCTGTTTCCTCTAAAACGTGGGGCGCTTGCCCATTCTGCAGAGGTTTTCATGCAGATCTGGGCATTTAGGGCAAAGGAAGCTTTTTATATGATTTACCTCATTAAAGCTAAAACAGCTTGGAGAAGTCTCCAAAGCATTTAGGCCATGCCATTCCTGCCTGCAACACAGCAGATAAAGGGCTCTGTTGTCTCAGCAAGCAGAGCTCCACGGGACCCCATCAACCAAGCGTGTGCCTGGAAGGATGTTAGGTTGTCTGCAGCTGGGTGTTTGCAGAGGAGCAGAGGCTGTGAAGTCTGTGCTTGAATGTAGGTTGTGTGCGAGTTCACGCATGTGCCCACAGCAGGGATAGATGTGTCCCTACATGTGAGCACATACGTTGTGCATACAGTGTGTGCGCAAGGGTATGCAGCTGAGCAGCTGGCAGGCACATTTCTGGTATGTGTTGCGTGCACACAGGCGGAAGCAAGCATGTGGCATCCATGCGTGTCAACTGTCCGGTGTGTGAGCAGATGGAATGCGTGTGTGGGTGTGTGTATCCGTGTGTGGAGATACAGGCACATGGGGGTACACAACATGTATGATAGCATGGGCATGTGTGGGAGAGTGCATGACTGTACCAGTGGATAAGGCCACAGGAGACTTGTGGGTGCATGGGGTGAGAGCACACAGCAAGAACCCAAGTCCACATGTGCCCACAGAAGCAGCCTGCCAGTGTGTGGAGGAGCCAGCACGCACTCTCCCCACTGAAACAACCCCACACATCTGGATCCAGTTGGGAGAAGAGCAGGTGTTTCCAGCTGGCACTGCCCCACCTGGGGTCTCACCTCCCAGGGACAAGCAGCTTGCCTGGCACCATCCTGGCAGCAGCACCATGCAAGCGTGCGTAGCAAGTAATTTCCCCTAAATCTCCCAAAATAGCATCAAAGAAGCCAGCACTGCAGCCTGCGGAGCTGGGCACCACCTGCTCCAGGTGCCAGCGAGCAGATCAGAAGCCTGGGAAAACTCCTGCCCCCACGAGAAACAGCCTGAACATCAAGGTGCCCAGAGAGATGGGAATGGCTGTGCATCCCGAGCTGAGGAAGTTCCTCCAACACCGAATGAATCAGGTCACCTGGGCCTTGGCAGCTACCACCCGTCACAGCCCCAGGAATGTCAAACAGCAGCAGGGCTACAACATCTGGCACAAAAGCCCGCCTGCCCAGCAGAGATCCCCTGGGGGCTGCATGGGATCTAAACCCACAGAGGAGTAGGTCAGAGAGCAGCCGAAAGAGGGCAATGCTGTATGGGTACGCGGGTGCTCCTCCCTCCTGTTCACCCAGACAGCAGCCCCGGGGAAACACCCCAATCCTCTTCAACTGCCAAGCCCCCAGACTCCTCAATGCCCCCTTCTCTGCCCAGAGCCACCCTCTGCCCTTTGGCCATGTCACCAGCTGCTCACGACCTCTCCTGAAAGTCCAGAGACTGGCTTGCCATCGTGCTGCAGTCCATCCTGCCCCCATCCCAGCATGCTCGTGCCAAGAGCCTGGGGGCCAGCTGGGTATCTGGGACCTGTACCTGAGGCTGGGGGGAAGTTTGTTCCTGGGAGGAGATGCCAGCGCAAGGCCCCATTTCAGTTCTCTGGACATGGCCTCATACTCGCCCCTGGATGGAGGGACTCTCACTTGCCATGATGGCCCCCCAGGGTCTCTGCCAGTCATGGGAACAGAAGCAGCACATGCGCTGGGCCCCTCAAGCCTGCTCCCCAGGGACTCTGAGCCATCTCCTGGTGTCCCTATGCACACCCGCAATGCTCTCCCCACACCTCCAGCTTGGTCCCTGCACCATGCCAGCTCCCCTGAGCCCAGCACTTTGCCAGCAGAGGAAGAAGCCCTCAGCAGCACCCTCCAGGAGACACCAGTGGGGTCCTTGCCTTCCACCTGAATGAGCCAGGGGTGGGGTGGTATCACTGGGCAGGAGACAGGGCAATGTGTGCTACACCTGCACCCCAGAAAGCCCCATTGGGCCCCTCCCAAACCATGCCCCAGGCACTACCCGCATAGTGCACGGGGCTGGCAGGCATGGCATCAAGCATCCGCCATGCACTGGGCTCCCCCAGCCCCTCTATGGCAGTGGGGCTCTGGGCTCCCTGGGGAGCCCCGTTGCAAAGCAGGCACTGAGCCGCACCGGGGCACAGGGCAGCGGTGGGGGGGTGGGAGACACGTGCCCGCATGCCAGCAGGTTCTCCAGCAGGCCGAGTGCCATGATTGCCATAGTAACCTTAAAGGCACAGCACTTCACCTCCGCTGCAATGTGCTCCGATTGTACCAGAGATTGTCTCGCTGTAGGAGGAAGGCAAAGCTCCCTCCCACCCCATGCACAGCCCCCCTGCTGCTCCCTCGGCCCCACAGACAGCTTCGCTCCTGGAGTCTCCTCATACAGAGATCAGTGGGTAAATGCACCCCCCTGCAGTGGCCCAAAGGGTAACACCCCCCCCCAGCATTGACCCACATCTCTGCAGTGGGAAAAGGGGGGGAAGCAGCCCCACTTGCTATCTGACTTGCCCCCTTCAGAGCTGCAGACCTGTCCTTGCCACATAGTACTTCCACCCCCAGGAGCTGGAGCTGGTGTTTGCACATGCCACTCGCACACACTGTGCATACCTAAGCCACGTGCACAGTTGCAAGGGCCTTGCACACACATACTAGCAGGTGGGGTCACCGGCAGAGCCCAAACCCTGCTCCTCAGCACCCACGAAGCTGCCAGCCCCAGGCCTGTGCCCCGCTTCAGTCTCCACAGGGACTGATCACGAGTGCCCGGGGTTTGTGGTAACCCCTCGCACGGGGTGAACATCACCCCCAAGGATGACTTAAGTGGAACCGACACCTGCTAAATATACCTGGCCCCGGCCCGTGCTGCGGGGGGAGTCGCCAGCGACCTACAAATGTCAGGCTGACAGGTTAATTCATTTTTCCCTTCCTCGGGCTCCTATCAGATGGAATAAGACATCACCTGAGACTGTTAATTGGGTTAATTATTCCGCTTTTAGAGGCTGAATAATTAGTTACTGTTGTCTCCGACTTCAAAAACAGGGCGGGTGGTTGGAGTGGCTGTGAGCAGAGTGAGAGTGAAGGGCCCAGCACAGCCATGGCAGGGCCCAGGGGAGGGGATGGGACAGCCGGTAAGTGGCTCCCAGGCTTCACCACAAACCACCTCTGTGACCTTGGTCAAGTCATTTAGCCACTCGGTGCCACTCTTCCTCACTGTGACAGGGGGCAAGAGCACTGCCTCAGCCCAGCCTGGGGTCCACAGGCCTGTAGGCATAAAAATCATAGAAAATTAGGTGGCCCTACCTCATTGGAGGTTGCCCTATCAGCTTTCCCAGGCCCTGAGAAGGCAGCTGGGCCCTGCGTAGATCCATTCCCCGGCAGGATCTGGGCCGAGCCACCTCAGACTTAGGACATACAGCCACCAGCCTGCTTCCTATACCTGGAGCAAACAAGGAGCTAGCACAGTGGTGCAGCTCCCAGCTGCAGGTGCACAAGAGTCCTCTGTGGAAGGGCTGGGCTGCTGGAAGCACAGGACGTCTGAAGCTGGACACAGCAGGGAGAGGCAAGGGGGGCAGATGGTAGAGTCCCTGTTCCACATACTCACTACAGCCTCCGAGGACAGTCCCCATGCAACCCCACGTGTTACTGGTGTGCATGTATCTGCCCTGCTGCATGCATGGGGGTTTAGGAGCCTGTCCCTGAGCACAAGCCACAAGGAGAGCCCGGTGCTCCTGTAACAAACACCACTGTCACCTCTGTTTCACATACCTGGGTAAATGTGGGGAGACCCAGCCCCTCAGCTAGCCCAGGAGCCAGGCAGTGCCTGCAAGGCAATGACAGGACCCATCCTGATCTTGATCCACAGCCCAAACCAGTGCAGGTCTTTCTACTGACTTCAGGGAGCTGCGAATCGAGCCTTGTGCTTGCTTTGCAGAGGTTGTGGCCTGGCTTCTCACTCCCTTAGATAGGTAGGATCCTGGGATCTAGTCCTTGGAGACAGCAAGGGATAAGGACCCTTAGGAGCCTCCTGGGAGGTTTCACCCTCAAGCCTTGCAGTGCTCATAGCTGGCTCTGTGCTTGCAGTAAAGCTCATTGGAGAGGCAGGGAAAGGGAGGAAAACAGGCTGGAAGGAGAAAGAGAGAGTGGAAAAGAGAGCATGGAGGGTTGGGGGGAAATCAGAGAAAGGCTTCTTCTCCCATCCCCTCCCAGACCCCTGCCCCTCATTGCCTGCTGCACATGAATTGATGGGCTCCATCCCACCAGCAGCCTGGGAGATCTGTGCCACGGCCAGGCCAGGAGCCAAGCCAGCTGTGCCCCCATGGGTTACTGCTTGCCAGCACAGAGCTGGTTCCCCCCCCCTGCCCTGTAATAGCCAGCAAAAAGTGTCAAGCACATGGGAGCTGGGAGAACCCAGCGCATGGCTGTGGCCGTCTCCTCTGTCCAGCTTGAGCCTGCCCAGCACGGCTGCAGCCTTCCGCAAGTGCGCAGAGACACGTCCCTATTAATAGTCATTATGAGCCTTGGGAGGATCCATCTGCATATTTGATTGCCTTCCATGATGAGGCCTGGCCCCGCAATCAGAAGCCCCCCTGCAGCCTCATTTGCATGGCTTGGTGTGACATAAGTATGCCCCACCAAGCCAAAATAAGACACCCAGAATCAGCCAGTCTCTTCTGCGGGGGGTGGAAGGAGGAAAGCTTTCCAGGAGCTCCACCTTACTTGACCCCCCTCTGATGCCATGTCTCCAACCAATGCTAGCAAAGAAAGGGGAGTGGAAGGGGTGGGAGGGGGCTGGGGAGATGCCACAAACACAGCGGTCCTGGGGATTTAGCAGATTCATGGCTTTACCTCCAGCCACTGCCCCTCCCTGGGCTGGGTCCTTGGGAAATGGACCCTGATGCCCCTACAACTGCTCCCAGCCCAAGCACAGGGCACCACACCGATGGGTCTGACCAGAGCCCTGGTCCAGCTCATCACACAGAGCCAACTGGGCAACCCCCATCTTTCCCAAGTGAACAGGTCTCTGCAATCCCCACGGTGCCCTGCAGAGCCATAGCTGCCTCTGTGCAACTTCCCTGGGACTGGGAGCCACTCCAGCGTGATGAAACCCCCATCCCATGCCCTCAGCAGCAGCAAATGGCTCTGGAGCCCTCAGAGGCAGCTGGGGTCTGACACATCCCTCCCTGCCCTGCAGCTTTGTCTCCCGCTGCCCATGTCCCCGAGATGCTGCTCACACTGATGTGACCTGCGCTTCCTCCCGCCAGTGATTCACACCAGCTGCTCCTTGTCCCCAGCAGACCCAGTGATTCAGGCCATTATTGGCATATGGCCTGGCAGGAAGGGCTTTGCTGAGAGTCCAGCTGCTCCCCCTGCCCCAGGCAGCGGCTCTGGGCAGTGCTGGGGTGCCCGTCAGAGAAGCGGGGTTGCTTCTCAGCACACATAGCTGGTTGGGCTGTGAGCAAATGGAGACTTGCTTCACCCCCACCCTCCAGCAACCAGGGCCTGCCAGCTGTGGTGCTCAGGGAGAGATGAAGGCAACGCCAGCACCCCAATTCGGGTCCTGTGGGAGCTCTTTCAGAAAGGATTGAAGCAGGGTTTGCTGTAATATTCTCAAGCACCTTGTGCCCAGGTCTCTCCCCAGGTGTCAGCCAGGATAATGACCCTCTGAAGCCCATGGTGGGATCTGCCCATGAAAAGGCAGAGGCCTGAAGTCAGTAGGAAGCTTTCTCTGCCCAGGAGACGCCGGCCCTGCACACGCAGACTCGCAGGCTGTCAGCACGCCGGACAGCTCCCGGCTCCCGGCTGGCACACGGGGCGCTGGTTACCACCAAACGCCTCCGGGCAGGGGCAGCACCCAGGCTGCGCCAGTGCCACGTGCCCATCCCCACACCCCAGGGCTGGCTGCACCCTCCACTCGCTGGAGAAGGGGAGGCCGAGGTCTGGTCTGGCCTCGTCTGCAGCCTGGGGGAGTTGTGCTCAGGCTGACAGACCCAGAGAGCTTGCAAGGAAGAGTTGAGGCTTCCAAGCTCCAGCTAGGAGGTCAAGCTCGTCCCAGGGTGCTGGCCATGTATGCCGGACAACCGCCAGCCTGGGCCCAGAAGCACAGGGTGAGGTGGGCATCACTCATGGTGCAAGAGGGAAGAGGGCTTTGGTCCCGAGTCATTGGACTGGGTCTCCAGGGGTTCCCAGCCCTGCTCGCCTGCCGCAGTTTCCCCCATCTGAATAACAGAGGAGATGGCACTGATCAGCCTGGGGCAAAGGCACGGGTGTGAGGGCAAATCCATTCAAGTGCAAGGGCTGCTTATGATGGGGGACTGTCAAGCGACCAGCATTGCATCCACCCTCTTGGGCCACTCCGAGGCTTTGAGGGCTCAGAGCATGAGTCTGTACAGCCTGAGGTGACGGCCTTGGTGCTGCCACCGGAGCTGGGACAGATCCGAGTCCTCAGTGGGCTCAGGGGGCAAGGCGGGGACTCAACTCCGGGTCATGCTCCTGCAACCTCCTCTGCTGCTCACCTCCCTTGCCCTCACCCCACCAGGAACTGAGCCTCCTGCCTGAGCTCACTGATGGAGGCAGATGCTGCCCCCATGCCTTGCATGACCCCTTGGCCCTGAGGGGTTAAGACCCCTCTCTTCTACTTCCCCTCAGGCCTCCCCATGGACTCGCTTTCCCCTGACCTTACCATCCAGCTGAGCCCCGAACTCTGTGACAGGTCATCTGAGGTCAGAGGAAGCTGGCGGAGAGGAGGAGAGTTGTGATTCTAAGGTACAAACTGAGCCACAGGGCCCCCACTCCTCCCTGGAGCCCTCTCCCATGCCTTGTGAGCAGGGGAAGCCCAGCACATGCTCACACCCCCCCGGCACAACGTGCAGAGCCACAGAGGGAGAGACTCTCCCACGCAGAGCCAGCAGCTGGGCACCGGCCCTGGCCGGCAGCGCTCCAAGGCTGCCAAGCAAGCAGCACTGGCCATCAGCCCTGCAGCCAACTAGCCCCATCTTCCGCTCTCCCCTGGCCAGGAGGGGAGCAGGGGTCATCAAGGACGGTCCAGGAAAGGGTTCAGAACCAAACCCGCAGGAGGAGGGCGGGCTCAGGCATTAATGCAGGGCTGTGGGGTCCGGAGCAGCTGGGTTATAGTTTTCAATCCAGCCCGGGGAGCAGCAACCAAGGGACAGAGGTGGGCGTCTCCCAGGTGCAATGGATTTGATGGACCAAGTCACCATCCTGCAGGCCAGGTGCCCAAAGGACCAATCCAAGCTGGCAGCAGGGCCAGGGACTGGACCCGATCAAGGCTCTTTCCAGCTCGGGATCCAGGCACATTAGCAAGCTTTCTCTGTGGCCCCGCCGTACAGTATCCTCCCCAACCGTGCATAAAGAGAGGCCTCCCTTCTCCACTGCTCTCATCCCGGGTCACTCTGCAGCGCTCAGCAGGTACAATGCCGGCTCCTCTCTGCACCCTGCCACTGGGCCCCTCCAGCGGAAAGTCTCGACTCACCCCAGCATTGCTGCTAATCCCTAAAGTTGCTTGTCTCTGCTTGGCAGAGGGAGGAGGAGGAGGACGGAAGCAGGGAGGAGGCAGCATTCGCTTTCTTCCTGCGGAATCCCCCCAGGCTTTCCATGCCGAGCTCAGAGCGGAGCGGCTGTGCGATGCGAACGGCAGGCCACGCCAATACATCTGCTGGCCAGTGGCCGGGGGCTGGAGAGGCCTGACTTTGTTGGGGGAAGGGAGTCCTGCAGGGCTGAGCGTGGAACGAGAGACCCGATCAAAAGGGAGCGAGACACAGAGACCCCTGAGCGGGCCCCAGCACACGCGGCAGCCAGCAGATCCACAGAGGCGCGCACATGCTCGGAGGCACGGGCCCCCTCCCCTGCCCAGAGCCCACCCGCGCCCGTCGGCACACGGTCACACCTACGCGCAGAGGCAGGCACGCACCAGCACATGCACGGACACATGGGATCACGCAGGCTGCAAAACACCCACGCGCGGCCCCAAGCTCGCACAAGCACGTCCTGCCGTTCTCACACAACGGCAGAGACATCTGCGCTGAAGCCTGCGTACAGCAACATGGAGGGAGGGACAGACTCACATCCAACCACAGAGACATCTGCATATAACCCCATCTGCGGAGACCCACATGACCCTAGCACCACAGCACAGAAATACCCCCGCACAGCTGCACACCCATAGCACACGCTGCCAGCTCTCCTTGCAAGAGTGAGCCAAGCCTGCATTAATATTCCCACCCTCCCAGGGGAAGAGATGGGGGAAAGACCTTTCCTTTTAGCCTGCAGCCATGAGATACATGCTCCCAGCATGTGTGGGCAACAGCCTCAGCCAAGACCAAGTGCCTATGGAGCTGGGTCAGTGCTGGCACCTTCAGAAGGTGCAGGCACTGCACTTTGCAATGCGATAGTCCACAGACTTCATGCAGCTGCCTGGCAGCCTTGCCCACAGGGCCCCAAGAGATTTGCTACTGGGAGCTCCACTGGGCTAGAAGTGGGGCAGAGCATGACATGCTTGTTCTCAGAGGAGAGACGCATGCTGTCACCCTGATCTCTCCTTCCACTACGCAGCAGGAGCATCGATCCATGGGCCTAGGAGGCAGCAGCCTCCACACACCTGTATCCAGCAGGCAACTCTCCTAGGAGCGAGAGTCCCGCTGGTGGGATCCTTGGGGGCAGAGAAGCAGAGCCAGGATCCACGGACAGGGTCCTGGTAGAAAGAGAAGGCAGTGCCAGCTGCTGCAGAGGGCAATGCCGGAAGCCCTGCCATGGCCAGGAGGGCATCTCCTATCCTGGCAGGGAGGCATCTTCCAGCCCCAGTCAGCTCCTGGATGGTTTACGCCCCAGCTGACCCCAGATCCTTACAGCTTCTTGGCAAGGGTCACTGCCTACAAAGGAGCGACACTGCCAGCTCTTATGAAGTTCTGGGCAGAACCAGCTGCCAGCCCCAGGCTGCAATCCCAGGCTTCCCATCCCTCCAGCCCCATTCAGGCAGGGGCCTGGCTTCCAGCACCAAGGACCCAGCTTGTATCTGAGAAAATTACCTTCATGGTGGTAAAGAGTGTGCTTGGAAAGGTGCCCCCTGTCTCACAGGGTTCAGCCTGAGTCTAGAGAGAGCCTGAAACCACCACTCAGAGACACACAAGCTGCCCTGAGCACAGCTGGCACAGTAACATCTGCAGGGATCCCCCAGCACGGGGAGCAGTAGCTGCCACTCAGCCCAGGAAGAAGCATCAGGTCAGACCAGGAGCAGAAGCAGCCTCTGAGGCACCCGCCACCGCTTCCCCAGCAGAGAAAGGGGATCACTAGCCATGATACTTGTCAGAGCCATTCCCACTGTCCTTCCTCCACCTGTCCCTGCCCAGCGCCGCGCAGCACTGCAGCCACCCAGCTACAGCTTGTAGGGATCAGCTTGTGGGTGAAGCCTGGAAGGAGAGGAGACTGTGCAGGGTGCATCCTTCCCACTGATCCCCCTCTGGCCCCTCCGGCAGTGACTGGCCAGACTGTGGCTCTCCTGAACATTGAGGCAAATGTATGCAATCCCTGCCACCCCTCTGTGAATTGTGGCCAGCTGAACCAGGAGAGCAACTCGATCCCATTCCCATCCATCCATGGCCTCACTGCAGGCTTGGGATGCTCCCACTTCTGGAGCCAGACTGCTGTTCGCCAGGGTCTCTTCTCCCCCAGAAGGAGTTGTCTGGGACCTCAGGGATGGGGTCTCCATCATGCCCATGGCAGTGTGCTCGAGTCTCATCCCTCCACCCCTGAGCTAGCTCTGTCACACACCCCCAGCCTCCTCCTTCCCTTCCCTGTGCTGGATGCTCTCCTGAACACTCAATAAGGCAGTGGAGGTGAGTCAATGAAGCACTGTGAGAAGCAAGAGCCACAAATCTTTTTAAGTAATTCAGGGCTGTGCTGCCACAGAGGCAAACAATTAGATCACAGGCTTCATCCACCAGCCTCGGAGATGAAGGCACTTAACTATGCGCTGGCCCAGATCCCAGCCTCCAGGACCGCTGTTGTCCGACTGTTGGCATAGTAGCACACATGGACACGGTGTGCTCCTCTGCAGCACCTGCCAGCTCGGGAACATGCAGCATTTCCCCTCAGAGCAGGCACGGGCCATCCCTACCGCATCCCTGCAAGACCCATGCTATGTGTGGCAAGATAACCACATGCATCCAACCCCCTTGAGAAAGGAAACAGGATGTGGAAGTGCCAAATTCCCCGTTGGTGAATCCAGTGCTGGGACTGCTCAGCAGCAAACTCCCAGTGACTACCTGGGTCACAGCACTGCCTGCTTGCGGCATCCGGACCCCACTGTGCAGGGCACTGCAGAGACCCTCCCCCCAACCCAACTGTCCAGAGATCTGCAACCTAAGCAGACCAGAAGCAGCTTCCCCTGTTATAGGAGGAGGCCTGAGACCCAGAGACTTGAGTCTGTGACTCAAGGTCCCACAGCAAGACTGTGACAGGCCTTGGCTTGCTGGAGTCTCAGCACTGCATCTTCCCCAAGACCCAGCCCTTGCCCTTGCACCACACTCCTGAGGCTGCTGGAGTGCCCAGGGGCCCTTGCCCAGCCTGTTCTGTGCCTGGGAAGCAAGGCAGGGGCATGGAAAGCAAAGCACCAACCTTTGGGAGGACCTTAGAGGACCACCCACAACACCCGGGAGTGCCCGTAGGCTATGGGGCCAGCAGGCCAGAACCCCGTTGCCCAAGTGGTTCTGGCCCAGCAAACCTCCGGCCTGGCTTTCCCATGCAGAGGGAGAAAATCTCTACTTCCAGAAGCGGAGAAAGGGGGAGCAAATTTCTATGCAGTGCCCAGAAGGCCCTGTGCTCAGCCCTACAGCCACACGCGGCTGCACTGCTCAGCCCTACAGCCACACACATCTTTGCAGACAGCCAGACAAAGGTGTCAGTACAATACAACTGGCCCAGTCCTCCTGGGAGCTGTCAGGCCCCAGCATATCTATTTCAATCCATCACTGCAATCTCTCTGGTGTCCAGGAGTTCACAACACAATGTGAGCAGGGCCAGGCCCCAGGCCAAAGACAAAGAGAAGAGGCACTACCAATCTAGCCTTGGTCTAGGACAGGGTGGGGGCACCAGTCCAGGGCCCTGCATGCCTTTCCCATTCCTCAGGGACAGAGGAGCAGAAGGAACCCCTAAGCACTGCATCCCAGCCCTGCTATTACAGGCACCAGGTGACATAGTCCCTCACGGAGACATGAACTCCACTGTCAACCCAGCTGGGCTCCAGCTGCCCCAGAGCCTCATCGCACCTTCTTCCTGCCCCCTGTCCAGACGGAGCCAGGGCCAGTTTAGCCCTTTTGCTCTTATGCCAGCTTCATAATACAGCATCAGCAGGTCTTGTCCCTCCCATCTGCTGACGGACAGCAGCCTGCACCTCACTTGGCTAAAGAAGCTCAGCTCTTTCAATCGCCCCCAGCCCCTCTCCATCAGACTGGGCAAAGTGGAATCTGTGTGGTCAAAGCTGCCACCCCCCTGCAGGCCCAGCTCCTCCAGGACACGAGCACAGAAGGCATCTTTGTGCCATGAGACTGGGATTTGAGTCTTCCCAGTCCAAAAGCAGAAGTAGCCCCTGCCTCTTGAGCTGAAGGAGAATCGCCCTGAGCAGTACAGGAGCCACGGCTCAGCCACAGCACAGTCCTGGACAGGCAGACGCATATAGTCATTAGCCCACTGCACTCCACTCCTGGCCAAAAGCAAACCAGAGATAGTCCTGAATACACATCATCTAACAGCCTCTGGATGCTGCTGAACAAGGAACAGAGTGGCAGGCCCTGTGCAGATCCAGCCCTGCCAGCTCTCACCAGTCCCTCAGTCTTTGATGTCCCCTCTCAGAGCCCCCGATCCTGGAGTCATGCAACGGTTGTGGCAAACACCCGGGGAATGCAATGTCTAAGCAACTACAATACCAGAAACTAGATAAACTTGAGTGTGGAGCAGCTCCCTTTACTCAGCCTGCCTCAGTTTCCCTTTCTAGCCTTGGCCTTCCTTATCTATTTGGAAGCTCTTTGGGAAAGCAACTGTCTGCCACCATCTAAGGACGGGCATCCAGGGGTTGCCCCAGGAAAGTCCCGGGTTCCCAGCTCCAGCTTCCTTCTGCAAAGGCCTGAATCTGAAGAATGGGCTCTCACTCGCACGCAGCAGCAGATTCGAGCACCAGCCCATTGGCTGCACCAGACACCCTGCCACTGGGACCATATCCAGCAACCAGAGGTGGGAAAGGGGATGGAATAAGAAGATGGAGGTTGGGTCCAGCTGTACAGCAAGGGATGGGTTTGAATCTGGCTCCAGCCCATGCTTCCATGTAGCCAACGGAAACCTCCAGCAGAAAACCAGCTCTGTTGCAGTATCCCCAGTGCAAAGCAAATTCAGCCAGGATGCCTTTGCACAGCTGGAGAAGCTGAAGCACAGTCACAGAGCTGGGAATACAGCTCAGGATCGCCAACTCCCCCTCTGCCTGTTCCAATGACTAGACAGCAATCACTCCCTGAAACATAGGCTTCCCCTTCTCCTTTGTGACTAAGTTGCAGCAAAAGAGCTTTAATACATACACCGATAATGGATACACAGATCAGAAGCTCTTCAGGGGAGGCATAAGATGCTGCTGCCACACAAATACATTAAGAAGCATGATGCTTTCCAAAGTACCTGCCTTGCTGGTCGACTCAAGGCTTTCCTGCTGCAGGAAGTTTCACCGATAGTTGTACGTCTCACCGAAAGCAGCTCCCCCCCTTGCCCTGGTAATAAATAGTCACATCTCCCGTCCCCCGCCACCATAAGCGTGGTCAGTCAGCCAAAACTCAGAGGACAGGAGGAGGAAAGAAGCAGTGTGTCAGAGCCTTGGCTTTAAAACAACGCAGCCAATTCAAAGCTGTTTGTTACCACACAGCTTGACATATTTTTTAACTCCCTGGCACAAACACACACAGAGAGGGTGCATCTCCACCGCGATTTTCTAGAACTCAACAGATTACTGGCAGCCCGAAATATTCAAAAATTCCTTGGATCCGCATAATTAATAGATTAATTTTTAATTAAGACCGTGGCCTTCTGTGTCTTTAGCCTCACAGTTGCATTTGCTCACGCTCTGGTGTCCTGAGACTTTCCCACGATCTCCTGACTCCGGGAGGTGGGGCTTGACAACAAAGCTGCAAGCAGCATGCTGGTCACCTAACGCAAGAGCCTGCAGGGCTGCGAGCAGTCAGGATTCACAGGTTGTTGAGCTGGGGGTGGCACCAGGGAGAAGCATTTGTATCCCTGGGTACCAGCCCATCTGAACAGGCCTCAATCCCAGACAGCAATAAGTGAAAAAATGCCCCCTTTGCTGGCAACGCACATACTGGGAGGAAGCATAGATGGAGCAACACTCAGTTTTCTACTCCTTACATGTGTGTGTAAGACTTGCCCACCCAGCTGGGCGCTCTGCCTCCCTCCCAGAACGAACAGAAAACAGGGTTGGAGAGCTGGCTACAATCCCTGCCTGAAAGAGCCCAATGCTGTCGCTCGCCCAGCACAGGCTCGGGTGTTTTGGGGCAGAGCCCCATTTTCCATCCAGGTCCTCAGAGCCCACAGCGCTGCCCATAAGACCTGGACTCTGCGCTGGAAGGATCTTGTGCTTCCCAGGTGAAACTTGACCCTGTGCAGCAGGACTTCCTTGTTAACATTAACACTGCAGAAGTCCTTGGAGGTTACGGCCAGGCTGCCTCTCCCTCATCACAACCAGGAGGGCATCTCAGCATGGCATGCATGGTTCCTACAGCACCTGCTCTTGCCCTTACCCAGAGGCACCTGTGCCAGCCAGAAGAGCTGTGTACAGGCTACCCCCAAAGAAACGCTTCCCTGCTTTGAACAGCCCAGTCCAGTAGCTTGGTGCTGCCCAGTCAGGCAACCCTCTGCCTCCAAGGGGGCGTCTTGGAGAAGCCGGGCCAGGCTGAGGCCATCCATTTGCCTGCCCGTCTCCCACTGTGTGCTGTGAACTGGATCGTCAGTACTTGGGCGCCCACCTGTAAATGCCTTTTCAAGTGCAACTCAACAGCTCTGAATAAAGGAATAAAATAGGAACAATGCTTTGCATTCCCCAGGAGCTCTCGGTGGAGGAGCTTCAGGGACGGAAACCCTCCCTGCCAGGCCCATCCTTCCAGCCACGTTACAGAGGAACAACCTGACACATAAAGAGGTCACATAAGAAGGTGAATTTGCAATGGTTCGGCACAACTGCAGCTTCCACCGGCTTTCAAGCCAGACTCCTAATCCCTAACCTGGGTTTTCCCCCCGGGGGGAAAACCCAGGAGTCCTGACTCCCATTCCCTCTGGTGGGGTCACTCAGGTAGCTGGCATGAGTCCGTCCATGCCGCTGAGCTATCGCAGGTCTGCTCAATGTTACAGCAGGGTCACTCCCAAATGCCCGGCTGCCCTCACCTCGCCATGGCAGTATTTCTCTAGGGCTACTGCAGGTGCTTTCAGGATATTCATTTTCTGGGGCAGTGAAGCACTCGCACGTGCCGTAACCAGAGCTCAGAGCAGGGGAATTGCAAAGCAGCCCTTTTTGCTTGGGCAGCAACAGACAAAAGCCTTTGCAAATCCCTCCTCGGAACCGCACCGGGGCCGGGAGAGAGAGACGAATTCCCAGGCTGATTAGAAAGCATGTCATGGCTCGTTCTGATCCCAGCTTTTTGAGGGGCGGGCGGCAAGGAGGGGGAGGGGGACGAGAAAAATGTGACAAATCTAATTAGGATTTATAGATGGGTTTATGGGAGTTTAAATAGAAAGATGCCAACGCTCATCTGCTGAGACTTTGCCCCATAGCCCCGGAGTGGGAGACACACGCGCAGAGCTTGCCTGATCCTGCATCCACTTAGACTGTACAAATTAATTCTCCCAAATCTAGCGTGCGCTCGCTCTCCTGCCACGTGCCTCTCCTGGCGTCCAACGCTGCCTCAGCCAGGAGCTCACACGCGCTGGTCCATTCAGCGCGACCAAACCCCTCCTCTCGCGCACATGCTCCGGGTACAGGCCTGGCAATGATTAAGTCATTTCTTTCCCCTCCCTGCCCAACCCTCCCTGCATGCACCAGGTCACCCTAAGTGGAACGGCAATCTGTACGCTGAGATGCATCGAAACAATCCATCAATATCATTCAGCTTCAGAGGAGCCGGGGCTGCCCGGAGAGGAGAGACAGGACAGAGAAGCAGAGTGTCTTGCCCTGCACTCACAAGCTCCTTGCTGGGGACCGTCTCTGCTCCCTAAGAGGCTTGGCAGAGCTGAAAGGGAGCCCAGAGGGGACCTGCCTGCTCTGCAAAGAGGGATCACAGCCTCTTTTCACATGGTGGGCTGGGGGAGCGCTAGCCTGCAGCGAGGGGCTGCAGACAGAGAAGTGCGGCATTTCACCCCAGCTTGCAAAGGCTGGGCCCATCCTAGGCTGCAGCATGGAGGGGAGGGGATCTGGGAGAATACCACTGGGGTGCAGCCAGGCCTATTCTTCTGAGTCTCCCCCATCACACAGAGGCTCGCTCACCCCTACTCAAAAAGCAGGGCTGCCTGCGACCTTGAAGTGGCCGAGCGCTTTGGGAGGCGATTGATCACCGCAGCAGCCCAGTGCTGCAACAGGGCACTCGCTGCTTCTCCTCCGCTCCTCATGCCGACGGCCAGCCCTGGGGACGCACAGGCTGAAGCGCAGTGCAGGTACCCGAGCTGCTCTGGCTAACAGGACCGGCCCTTGGACCCCACAAGGTGACAGCACACTAGAGACTGGGACTTTATGCTCAGGGATTCTTCCAGGGTTGCAAAGCCACAAGCCTTCTCTGCACCGTGGAGGCCCTGACTACTCACAGCAGCCTTTAAAATCAAGCAAGCATAGAAGGATCCTATCTCAGGTTAAACAGCACATGTGTCTGTAATGGACACGGCATGCGCATTAATCCCAGCCATGTCCAAGACCCTGTACTGCTCACCCGCAAGGATTTCCCTTTAGCTCAAGTAGGACAGCAGGGCCTGCATCTGCAGAAGGTTGAATTTTTATTCATTATTTGTATTTTGGGAGCACCCGAAAGTCCCAGCTGAGCTCCGTGATGGATGATGCATGGACACCTTGTGAAAATGATCCTGCCTCAAAGAGGATCTAACTAGGAAGAGAGGAAACTGAGGCACAGGATGGTGCAAGCAGCTTGCCCAAGGCTACAGAGGAAGTGAGTGGCAGGGCCAGGTCCAAGCCCAGTCTCCTGTGCCCACTGAGTATCCCTGGGTGAGCAGCAGAGACATCCCTGAAGGCCTCGCCAGTCACAGACCTGCAAGGCTGGCAGAACAAGGTGGTGAAAAGGCTCCATCAAGGCAGGTCTGGGGTGGTCACGTTGCTCCCAGACAGCGATGGAGACTCAATGAGCCATGAAGAGAAATAGCTTCTGGGTGGGGAACAGGGGTGCAGACAGGGACTGGTGACATGCCCGTTCCCGGAGCACGAAACCAAACTCAGATCTCCCAGTGCCTTCCCACAAACCTGCAAACAAAATCCCACCATGGCCTTCACAATGAACCACATCAGCGTCGTCTTTACAGCCACTGGCCCCTCACACCCCAGAAGCTGCTCCATGCAACAGCTGGGCCCACACGCAGCGCTCCAGGCTGGGTCCCTACCCAGTGCAGAGGGGGCGTGACAACCCCTGCTTCTCACACTCCACTGAATCCTTCTTCTGCTAGATGAAATGGGGACATTTCCAGGGATTGCCAGGAAAGAGCTGTTTTTCAAGCCACCCTTAAAGCCAAGTGATTTTGCCCTGAGAACAGCCCGATAAAGCTGCGCACAAGGGGCAATCATGCCCCCGCTGCTCTGCCAACAGGCCCATTACACCATACAACTCAAGAGCCACCTCCACCTGCTTATACACGTCCCCAGTGTCACTTGTAAGACCTTCCCCTGCTGCTCCCGATAAACCTGCTCCTTGTGAGATTCGTTCCTATATGCTGGGAAGCCACCAGAATGGAGTGAGTTCATGTTCTCGCAGCTCCCCAAGCCTGCTTTTCAAGGAGCAGTGCTCTGGCCTTTGCACATCGTATCAGTCCAGGGCTTGACATCTAACCTAGTTGTAGGTGGCAGGAAAGAAAGAAACAGCTATATCACGGCAGACAGGTGATAGAGTAGGGAAAAGAGCTGACTGCTGTTGACATCAATGAAGCTACACCAATTTATGTCACCTGGGGATCTGACCCAAGGAGTGTAGCACCTTCATGCAAGCTTCCTATGGCCTCTGGGCATATTTGAAATACAACAGAATTGAGGGGACTATTCTTAGCACTCAGACTCTTGTACCTTTTCCAAGCAATGTTCCTCTATATTACCTTTATTACTCATCACCAGACTCCCTGAATGAGCACCAAAGATTGCACTGGGGATTTCTATGCTGTTCAGAGGCCTGTTCAGTGAATAGCTTTACTGGGCTAACGTTTAGCCCCTTGCTGCGCTTGGCCCCTTTAAGAGCTCCATCAGGGAATCCTGCATCCTGGATCTGGATTCCGATTTGGATGCGGATCCAAGCACCTCAGTTTGGGTCCAGGGTTTGGCCCATTATGGAAATAAGGGGCCAAGAAAGAGAAATCGGCTCCAGATCCAAACTTCAGGCAAGTTTGGCTCCAGGGTTTTGGTTCAGCTGGTTATCGAGAGAAAAGCCATGTGCAAAATCTGGAGCTGGGAGCCAAAGCTCCCAGCTGTTCGGATGTTGGGCCTATTACCGACACAAGAACCCAGTGCAAATTTGGAGCTGGAACCAGGTTGGTTCCAAACTATCTGGCTGCTCAGCCCCCGGGTTCAGTTCAGCGCCATGGGCATCTCAGCACCAGGTGCGCCAGTCAGACCGACGGTACTTGACAGGGAATATATCCTCCGCTGCGGAGAGATGGCAACCCAGACCCTTCCCACAGCACTCTCGGCAGGCCTGAAACAGGATCCTACGCACAAACGCCTCCGAGCACTAGGAAACAGTTAACCCCAGCCAAATTCTGCATGCCATAAAGCACACACCGCAAGCAAACCAGAAAACAATGGCTTCAAATAATTAAACGGCTTCATTTCCAGGCTGTCAGGGGAGGCTCTGGGGCGCAGAGGGAGGAGACCGGAGGCTGTAGGATCTTCAGAACCAGCCTCTGCTGAAGGGTTCCCTACAGGCACCCTTTTATCCCAATAAAGCCCAGGAGGGTGGAGCAAAGGGCATTATTTATCACAACCACCTTCCACCGCAGACAGAGCTTGAAACTTAAGAGATCTTGCTCCCAGCAGCAGCAGCAGCAGGACTCCCACCCCTCTCACCGCACGGTCTCATGCCTCGGAGCTCTCTCCCTCCCCCCCAGCAGCAGCTATTCATTTCCATCTTAGATCCCATTGCACTGGATCCCCTGCACTCCCAGGCTTGGCAGCAACCCAGCTTCTGGCTAAGGGCCAAGCTGCCTCCACCTCCTACCTGCAGAGTGTCCAGTGCAGCGGTGGATCTGGGATCGCAGCACTAGGTTCTGGGAGGGGATACAAGCCTAGTGATTACCCACAGAGCTGGCAGAGCAGTAAGACAAGCTCCCGCTGACCCAAACTGAGACGGGAGCTGGGTCCCTGTGGCCCACCTGGGTTTGGGCATTTCTAAGCAACGCAGGGACAAGATGCGCTCATGCCTTTGCACCACGTACGGCTGCCCACTGATGCTGGCTTGCGAGCTCCTCTCTTGCCAGCACCAACCCACCGCTGTCCTAACAGACCTCATCTCTGACCCAAGCTCACAGCCTCTCTGTAGGGAAACCTCCTTGGGGCCAACCCAAAGACGTGACCGAGAGCACCACACACTGCCGTTCATGGGGAGTCACACCAATACACTACACGGGGCCCTCGCTGGACCAGCTCCCAAGGTGACAAGCCTGGACAGCCCCAGACAAGCATCAGCTTCCCCGTCTCAGTACCGAAATACCCTGCGGCTCCATCCGCGGGCTCCATCTATGGGGTTCGCGCTTGCATCAGAACAGGAGCTCTCACGCCATGTTACAAGGGCTGGCTGGCCCCCACCCCCAAGTACCTCCATGACACCATTGTGCACCACTCCTCATGGCAAGCTCCTCACGGTGAATCAAAAGAAAGATCCCTCCACCGCCTACAGATGAGTGTCCTCAAGGGCTCCAGCAGCTGGGGAACACGCAGCAATGTTTACAGGAGAGCACTTAAAAGCATGCAGGGGGGAAATACAGGCAGGCAGGAAATTACATCCACTTCATGGAGGAATCCAGGCTCGGCGGGCTGCTTCCTGCACTACCTTGCTCCTGACTGAGCCTTTTGGATCCGCTCTGGATAAGCAGCTGTTACCTGCCAGGAGCAAATGCAGCCCAGAGAGGTAGGGTGGCTATAGGAGATCTTCCCAAGGCAGGGGAGAGTCTGTTAATCAGCAAGGCCCTGTCACCCCTGGTCTGGTCTATCTCGTACCCAGGCTTTTACACCTCTGGTGCCCTGCAGGTCTTTCCTGGGATCTTACATGACGACTGCGGCCCATGGAGCAAGACTGGTTCTCTGCTACCCTGCAGCAGGCGGGAACAACTCTCCAATGTGGACCATCAGCAGGGGTGCAGAGGGGCAGTCAGGAGAGTCCCCTCCCTGTGGGCTCTCAGTATGTGGCACAGGAAGAGGCGGGGAGAGAAAGCTTGGGCATTTCTTGTCCTGCCCCAAAGCCTGGCAAAGGCCAAAGGAGAAAGGTGTCTACCTCCATCACCCCATGGCACTATGTGCAGGGAGCCAATTCTGCCTTGCAAAGAGACGAGCGCAGGGGGAAACACTGCCATGCCAGCGAGAGGCCCTTGGGGCCGTCCAGCGCAGCAGCCAGCAGCCTGCACTCAGCTCCAAAAGCAGCGGACTCACCTCCCTACCCTCATGCTGGTGAAAGGCTTTAATATCACTTCAATTCCTAGAGCTACTCGACAACCTTTCACAAGCCCCAGCCTGGAGATGTGCGCGAGGAACAAGTCAGCCCACCAGAAACCCCTCCGGAAGACCAGGTGGGGAGTCACCGGGCAGAAAACCCCTGGAAGACACAGCTAGCACCCAGCTAACCCACCAGGTCACATCCACTGGACTGTCCCAAGCAAATCCCTCCACCTGCCCTCCATGTGTCCGGGTGCAGCGTGTCCCATTCTCCTCCAGCTACCTGTCCGCTCAAGGATACCAGCCCTACTACCACCAGCACCCTTTTAGCTCGGGGGGCAGGGGTCCACGCTGCGGTGCTGGAGGTCTCGGCTGGAGGACAGTCCTAGGTGCCACCCCGTTCCCTGCAGCTGCACGCAGGGCCGGAGCCTGGTCCTGTTTCAGACAACAGAGGAAGAAGCCACGGTGACAGCGGATGGGCTCAGAGCCCGAGTGTGCTGCGACTAGGCCTCAGGGGAGGAAGCCGGGGGCTTAGATAGGAGGCCACGCCTGACCTCAGTCCCCGTGTCCCCCCGCCCCGACTTTAAACACCTGCTGGAGACACGGGGTGACGTGCGAGTTACCTGGGGCGACTCCCCAGCAAGAGGTGGGCGTGAGCAGCTTTCTATCCACAAATGCCCCCTCCTGGGGCACCCACAGGGGCATACCCAGGCCGTGCCAGGAGTAC
>NW_017729015.1:11560185-11560478 GCF_001723915.1 Gavialis gangeticus | reverse complement strand
TCTACCCACAAACGCCCCCTCCTGGGGCCCCCACAGGGGCATCCCCAGGCCGTGCCAGGAGTCCCCGGGGGCCGTCAAAGCCCCGCCACGAATCCAAGCTAAGCCCAGCCCCCAGCCCCCACCTGCATCCCTGCCACGCTCCCACCCCGCCGCCATGCCCAGCGGCAGGCAGGATCCTTGCCCCGCGCGCCGCCTCGGCCTCGGGGAGCCGGGGCCGCCCCCGGCCTGCGCCACAGGTGGGGAAACTGAGGCAGGGAGCAGCTCTCCAGCTCCAGGGGCTCCCCCCGCCCGCC
>NW_017729015.1:11549904-11559400 GCF_001723915.1 Gavialis gangeticus | reverse complement strand
GGCGGGCGCGCGCGCGACAGCATCGGCGTGCGTGCGAGCGCAGGGATGTCGGCGTGACTCGGGGCGTGCACGGGCAGTCGTGCACGCGGCCTGCGCGTGGGTGTGAGCGCACGCCAGTATCTGGGACTCCGCTTAGGCCGCCCGTGCGCTGCCTGTGCTCCATGCGCGCACACCCGTGCCCGTGTGCAAGCGTGTGCACGAGCGAGACCGTGCCCCGGGCAGCGCCAGCACGGGGGCAGCCGGGCATCCGAGCGCCGAGCGCACCTCTGCCCCGCCCCGCGCCGCCCGGCTCTCAGTGAGCACGGACCGGGCTCCCCCCACTGAGGATCACACCAGCCTGCGGCCTCGCACCAGCGGGCACCTACTGGGCGCCTGGAGCCTTAGGGCCCTTCGCTTTGAAGCTGCAAGGAGCCGGGTTTGCTTCCCACTGCTCCTCCAAATGTGTTGGGGGGGGGGAGTTGCTCCACTGCCCCTCTCCCGGCTTTCGCAATACATCCTCCATGTCTAGGCAATGCCCTGCAGCCGCAGCATCTCTGCCCTGCATCAGCCATCCACGAGTAGCCCGGCAGGGAGAAATTCAAGTGCCACAAACCCCCCCCCCCCCAACCTCTGCCAGGGCACGACAGAGCCTGAGCCGTGGTGATTAGCTCCCTTTCCACCTCCTGCACTGAGCCGCCTCACCGTACTCAGCGTAATTTGCTAATAATAATAATTACAGCAGGCACGGCTTACAAGTGCAGTGAGAGAATAAACTAGTTGTAGCACCTCGCTGGGCCCTGGGGAGGGGGGGGGGGGGCAGCTCAAAGCAGCCAGCGCCTCGGCCTGCTGGGGGAGCGGGCTGCTGCCATGGCTCTGAAGACTGACTGTTACACTAATAACAGGCCGAGCCACAGCCGCCCTTGCTCTCTGCTTCCCCGGGGCCAGCTACAAGAGAAACCCCTGCAGGCAACAGGGATGGGGCAAGGCAATTTTCACCCTCTGGTTAGGGCAGGGTCTGTTTAAACAGCTTGGTGGGTGGGGGAGCTTTATAAGGCGATTTGCTACCGTGGGTTGCTCTGTGCTGTCGGGCAGGCAGGTCTCTCAGGACTGGGTCGCCAGGTGCATGGCTGCGTGGGTTGATGCCCCCAGTTTTGCCCAGAGACCCAAGGCTGGAAGAAGCGTGCCCAGCATGAGACTGGCACTTCCCCTGTTGGGAGCGTCCGGAGGCCTGGCCCATTTGCTTTCGCTCCATCTGCCACTTCCAGCATGGGCGTGTGGCCGTGGCAGTGGCCCAGGGCAAGCAGGTGGGGGAGGAGGCATGCGAGCCCTCTCGATCTTACCTCCCCCTGCTACCTCGGCTGCTGCCTCCACTCTGAGCATCCCTGTGACTCACCGGCTGGCCCGTGACAGCCCCTGCCCACCCTGTCAGCCAGCCTGGTGCACCCCTGCTCCTGCACAGCCACGGCCTCGGACCATAGGGCTCCACTCTTTTCCTGCTGGCCTCCACACTGTGCACCAGGACTGGCAGTGCCCAGCTGAGAGGAAGGAGCCAGTCCCTGGCACTAGAAACAATGAACGCCCAAGTCCAGTGCTTTGACTGCACCCTGGCACCAGAAGATACGGGCCATAAAGGTTGTGAAAAGGAAGGGTAGCCTTGTGGGTCCAAAACTGAGACCCAGCAGCAATCGGATCCCAGCTCTGCCACTGCTCCCGGCATAGCCTTGGGCAGCACTATGTAGTTCCTCACCATCCTCCATCAATGCTGCTTCCCTCCTGCCTGGCCAGTCTGGGGTCTCCACCCTCTGGGGTGTAAGTGGTCTCCTGCTGTGTGTCCATGCAGTGCTCACCACCGCGGGGCCTGCTTCTGGTGCTACCGACCATGTGTTCCCAAGGGCTGGAGTGAGCAAGGGGCAGCTGGCCAGCAGGGCTGGGAGGTCCCCAGCCAGAGGCAGCTGGCTAATTGTAACAGCCCCTCAGCCTGCACCAGAGCTGGAGCCAGCACAAGCACACACAACCACTGGAAGCAGCCCCCCATCTCTGCAAGGACACACCACCAGGCTCGTCCATGGGGAAGCTCTGAGCCTGGACCTCGGAGCCCTTCAAGAACAGAAATTAGAGCAGGCAGGGCACAGTCCTGCCCCCATAGCCCCACGTCCTGTCCCCACTCCCAACCGGGGTCACTGAGGCCGGGGCGTGGACAGATTCACGCAGCAATAAGGTGGCGGGGCCAGACATGCCCAGAGCTCACCACCGACGGGGCTGGCAGTGAGCACAGCGTGGTCTGATCAACAGACTGGGAGCTGGAGGTCCCCAGCTTGCCACCTCAGCTGCAAAGCTAACTCTGCCTCAGTCTTCTCAGATGGGAAATGGAGCAGGGGAAGGGCTGCTGTTGCCAAGACGAGGCTACAAGACTGTAAAAACAGAGCTGGCTCATGGCAGTTTAGAGCAGTGTGGCTTTAGCACTTTTGGGGATGATGGGGACATCCACCCGCCCAGCCCCAGCACAGAGGGCAGTGCTGTCTTCAGCTGCTGTGGCGTAGCACTGCTGAGAGAGGCTGTCACGCTACCCCTACCTGCACTTGTACTCAAGTCAGTGCATCCAAGGGAAACGTGTGCTTTCAACAGGAAGGGAGGCACAAAGCACAGCCAATACCTCTCTCTCCCTGCCTCCCTCCCTCCTCAGTACCCCAGCGGGGCAGACAAGCCCCAAACCCTGCTCTGTGCCCAGACAGCTCTGGCATGCCAGGACCGAGAGGGCACACAGAGGGAAGGTAGCATTAGGGGGCCGATCAGGATGCGGGAAGTGGGAAACAGGGTTTCCTGGTCTGGGAGCCAGGATATCCAAGTCCTGCTGCCAAGTTTGGAAGAGATAAGGGGTGTTTCAAGATGAGAGCAGGGCTGCAGGACTCCTGGCTGCCTTTGTCCACACCTCCCCAGCCCCACCCTACACACATACCCATTTGCAGCAGGAGTCACTGCTCTGCTCTGCTTCAGTTTCCCCACTGTAAAGACAAGGTTTAATTCAATGCCTGCCTTCAGGCCATCAAGTGCCCTTTGATGCCAAGGGGTGGACTGGCCCCAGCAGCACCATCTCTGCGCCCAACCCTGCCAACCACCAACACGGTCCCACTTGGTCACCAGCCATGGCTGAGCGCCAAGAGCTGAGCATCCAGGCCCCTCAGCCAGGCACCCGCTCGCCAACACTGCCTTGCAATCTAGTGCTCTGCCTGCAAGGCACACCACAAATGCCTGTCCAGTGAGAACAGCAGGGACAGAGCGGGAGGTACCCAAAGCAGCAGCTGCAGCCTGGAGCCAAGAAACAGAGCACGGCCAAGCCTGCAAGCTGTATCTCAGTGCCCAGGGCATGTAGAGCCGAGCAGTTCAGCTGGGATCAGGACCTGGAGCAGGCCAAAGAACCGCAGCCCGGGGCCAGTGGGAGGGGACAGCAGTGAGATCACCCCCCTTGCACCTGGTGGGGAAGTGGAGGCACAGAGAGGGGACACCATCTGCCTCGGGTCGTGCCGCAGAGCTGGGAGAGGAACCCAGGAGTCCAAGGTGCACTCAGCTCCAAATCTGAGCAAGTGGCCCAGGCACAGGGCGGGGGGAGCTAGGTGCTGAGTCTCCCCCTAGCAAGCCCCCTCACCTCCTAAGCAACGGCATTTACCCAAGGGAGGCAGCCAGGGGACTTGCCAAGGACTCAGCTAAATACTGGAAACTGCCCCTGTAGAGAACATACCTGGCCACTAGATGGAAACTTTGGGCTGCATCAGGTATCATGGGCAGGGCACGGCGACGTCTTAAGGCATATCCACAAGCAGGACCTCCTGTTCCCATCTAAGAGAAAACTGTGACGGGCTGCGTCTCCTCTGATGCAGGCTGGCAAGTCAAGGGTCACTTGCATAGGCTGAGACCTGCCCTCACCACCCACATCTTCCACCCACATGCAGCATCCAGCCCCTTGAGTGGCACTGAATGGACATGGACCCTTCAGGCCATGGCACAAGCCACCAGCAGGTCCCACCTCTATGGGTATCAGGGTAGCAGCTGGAGACTCATGCCAAGATCCAGGCCTCACTGAGCTAGGTGCTGGACATGCATAGGGAGAAATTCCCACCCTACCTGAGCAACCCTGGCTGGTTACAGCGCAGGATCTCTATGAAGTCCATGACCAAAGGCAATGAGAAGCCAAGAAGCAGGGCTGTGGCAAAGCTGGGTGCTGAGTCCCACTCCAGCTCTTCCTCCCCCATCTCAGGCCCTTCTAAGAGGACTCAGGGCCATGTCACATCAAACCTTCCAGCTTTCACCCATCACACTGGGGATACATCCCCTCAGTTTTCTCCTTAGAAATCTCCACTGCTGTGTCACCTGCCACAGAGATCTCCTGGGCTGTGGGGGGGGGCAGACAGCTCTCTGCCATGATGACCACTACTGCATCTATCTCCTTGTACTTCTCCCCTCACTCTATCCATCTAGGGTCTCTTGCCTTTCATGCTGATTATAGGGCCTTTAGGACAGGGACTCTGCATTTGTACAGCTCCTGGAACAATACAGTCTGGCCCCAAGACATAGCTTTGCAGCACAGTGATGCTTCAAATAGCCATGATGGGGTGAAGTAACCCACCGAGCAATGTGGTCCCAAGCGTGTGTTATGCACAGGCAAAATGGGAGTCATATCCCCATCAAGCAGGCTGTCTACAAGAGGATAAAAACCTACTACTGAGAGCAGCCTACGGGGCTCCTCCTTTAGCTGCAAGGGCAGAAGACTGCACTGCGCGTTGCGCTGCAGAGGAGAAGGGGACACGCACTGCTTGCTGCATTCAAGATGGGCTCCATGATCGCACCACCCCCAGAGCGGCAGGCCAGCTCATTTGCAGGCATCATCCCCAGCACAGCACAAGGGAGGCTGCAGCGCCGAAGGAATCCTGGCCACCGAGCTGGGAGGGGGAAGCAGCCTGGACAAGCTTCCCAGAGTGGGCTGAAGACAAGCCTATCACTGCATGTTCCTGAACACAGGCTGGGTGGCAGGTCCTCTACAGCAAAAGGCAGCATAGGAGTCCCAGAGATAGACACCACTCCACCTACCAGCCCAGTAGGGCTTGGGAACCCAATTTCCTCCTGCAAAAAAACTACAGCTGCTGCTCAGGCAGGGCAAACAGCCCTGAGCTGCTAAGATAACACTCCAGCAGGGTCTCCATCACTCCCCTAGCAGCAGAGGTTTATTTTTTATTTTATTTTTTTGTTTTTGTTTTCTGTAAAAATGTATGTCTTTATGTATATATAAAGAATACATATATATATCAAGTTAATGATCAGTGACTTCAAGGTGTGTGTGTGTATATATGTATATATACCTTCAAGTCACTGATCATTGCCTTCTTAACCCACCACCAGCACCTGCACACCCATTACAGTACTCGCACCCGCAGAAAAGTGCTCCCGCGCACCAGTCCACAAGACATCATCTCCCTTAAAACCACTTGTGTTTTAGTCCAAAGCCCTTGACTCTTAGTCCTGTCCCTGAATAGGAGACAGGACTAAGAGACCCCCTGCTCATCCACTGGCCCGCTGGCCCCCTGTTCATGCACTATCACTTTCGCTGGAGGACCCACTGCTGCTGTCCTCAACACTGTTTTCTGATCCGGTTGTGGTGCAGGAGTCAGGCCAAAGAACACCCCCTCCTGCCACGTTGCTCCTCATCAGCTGCTTTGTGCCTGGCGATCTCCTCTCCCCCTAAAGACACAGTGAGCTCTTTGCTGCTCCATTCCCAGAGGGAAACTGAGGCACAGCAAGGGGGAAGTTAGCTGCACACAAATCGGCGTTGGAAGCCAGGAGTCCTAGGAAGCAAAGCCATCACTCCAATGGCTCAGTAACCCACCGTCTGACACTGAACTCCCCCCACACACGTACTCACAGCTCCTTCCTCCAGAGACACAGCAGGCCTGGAGGTTGCTGCCCTCCGCCCACGGGGCTTTATGGTTGGCACTTTCCAAATGCAGACATCCTCCCTGTGCCAAGCTGGGTGCCCCCAGGAAGCCAGGGAGGGCTCAGCCCCATCACAGCAAGGACCGCTATCCCCCACCCAGCCCTTCTCCCTCTCCCTGCAAAGCCTTCCTTCCTTGCTCACTTCAACCCCCATAGTTATTTTACAGGCACAACCTCCCCTTAGCCCAGGATTCCCCCCTGCCCCTGCCAAGGGGAAGCCCCAGAGGCCTGGCTGTCCCTGCCCAGCCTGGCTGCCGCTCTCAGACAAGACACCACGGCCTTTAATATTTATTTACTGCTAAATATTTAAACCTGTTAAATAAATCTTTGCACAGGCTCCGCTAGGCAGAGCCAGGTCCCCATGGAGGCCCGCGGCTGCCTTGGCAGCGCGGCGTGGGCGGCTGGGAAGTTACGCCACGCTCTCCTGGCACTTTGGGGCATGCATTCGCCTGACGCCCACACGTGCTGCCAGGTAACTTCACCCGTGTCAGGGCCATCCTGCCCTGTGCCCCTGTGCTCTCCTCTCAGGCCTGCCTCACCCCGGCCAGCTTGCTGCAAGCCAGCCTTCTGTAGCCCAGCTCCCTTCAGCCTGAGCTTCCTATGGTGGCATTTCCCATTTGCCTGGCACCAGAGCAAGGCACAGCCCGAAGTGCAGGGCCAAGGGAATGAAGTCCTGGAGGGCATGTTTACCAGCCTTTTAGGGAAACTGAGGCTCAGCTCTTAGGCCCCCTCCCCAAGCTCCTCCAGCAGGTCAGCAGCTAAAAGAGGGCCCCGGAGTCCTAGCGCCAGGCACCCTCTGAAAGGAAAGAAGAAACCCCCCCCATCCTGGGAAGCATCCCTTCCAACGCAGGGCCAAGCCTCAGCTCTGCATTGCTCTGCCAGGACCAGAGCACAGAGGCAGGGGTGTTGCCAGCCCCACAACCCCCCAGTGGCAGGCTGAGCAGGCCCGCTCACAGCTTCAGCTATGAAGAAAGCTGCATCTCCACCCTCCACAGGCAGCACAGCCCAGGGCACGGGGCCCAGAGTCATGAGAGCTGGGCCCCACGACTCCAGGCCCCTCTGCTCTGCTACAACCTCAGACAGCCCCTTGTGCAGCACCGTGCCTCAGTTTCCCCTCTCCACCTATCAGCAGGGCAGTTCCCAGGCTGAGCTGCGCAGGCTGATAGCAAAATCTCTTTACGCCTGTGTTTTGCATGACCTGAAAGCAATATGCCAAAGGATCAAGGAGGTCTATTGGGCTTCAGGGGGCCTGGAGCAGCATGCTACACAAGACAGGATGGTGCCAGAGTCAGGGGTGACCTTGGGCCTTCAGCGGGCTCATTTTCCGTGGGGGAGGAGGAGGGAGGGGTGCAGCAGGTGGGCAGGTGCAGCTGGCTCTGCACTGATCAGCTCTGCCAAGGGGCACGGCACAGCTTTGAGAGGAACACAAAGCCCAGCATGCCACCTTCACCCCCTGAAACAATGGCACCAGCTCCTGGCTCTGCAGGGGAGCAGGGGGGAGACAGAAGGGAGCACAACAGGTAGATTCATGCCAGGCTCCCAGCAGGGCCTGGGGCTGCCCCTGCTCCCAGCACACACAGACTCGTTTCACCTGCCTGGGGGGCTCTGCAAGGACCCAGAGCTGCCGCTCCCCCCTCTGCAGCCTTCTTGCACATGGTGAAGCCAGGTGAGAAGCCTCCTACTGTGCTCCTGAGCCTATGGCAGCCAGAAACAACATCAGCCAGGGGTTCACTCTGAAACCCAATGACAACCAAAATAACGTTGCCAAGTACCAAAGCATGAGACAAGGGAGGATCAGACCGTGCCAGTCCACATAACGCAGATTTTGTTCTGGTGTCCCGACCAGGTAGAGCTTGGCATTGCCGCTGCTTTGTTGGAGTGGAAGGAGAGACCTTAAAGAGCCAGTGCAGCTCCTTACATACCTTCTTCCCCCACCCCCAGCACCCAGCCAAGAATTTGGAGAGCCTGGATCTATTGAACACAATGAAAGGGGATGGCACGTCCCCATGTGCCACAACCCTGAAGCTGGCTTTCCTTAGCTCAGGGGCTTCCCTGGGAACCTCAGGCTCTCCTTTTCCTAGAGCATGTTTCTAGGCCTCCAGACTAGGAAATTCAAGCCCATTAAGGGAGAACCCAGGGAAGGATTTTACACTACCCTACGCCTTGTGAACCCCTACAGCCAGCAGCGCTCCCCGCCCCAGGCTGTGCTTTGGGGCTGGGCTCCAACAACGCGCTGCAGCGAGGAGCTGCTTTCTTCCGCCTGCGTCCCCATCCCTGCGCTCGCTGACGCAGCCACGGCGGCTGGAGGAGCCGTGGTTACCAAGGGGAGTGGTGGTTACCACGGAGGGGACCAGAGCAAAGCGGGTGCAAACAAACTTGCCCCGCGCTCCCCAGCCACGCCCAGGGAAGTTACATGAATTGGAGTTAAATTTTAATCACTTAAAAAAATGAATCCGCTACTGAGGCAGTGATGCACATGGCTTCAGCATGGCCCCGTTCCCACCTTGCTGCCGGTTGGTGGGGCCCACGGTGGGTGCAAGGATTCACCCCTCGTGGGGCTGAGAGGTGGGGACCCGCAGCCAGCTGGAGGGGGAGCAGGCAGAGGGAAGGGGTGGCGGTAGCGTGTCCCAGCAGGCTGGCCCCGGCCTGGCCCCAGAGCCCTGCTCCACCAGGGCAGACCCAGGCTCCCTTCTGTCATGTGCTGGGCTGCCATGAAGTGCTCCCTGGCCCCCAAGTCTGGACCCAGCTCCAACCCAAGCCTCTCTGCCATGCACCTAGAGATGGGTGTATGCAACATGATGCAGAGATGCCCAAGGCAGCCGGGCTTCCTGGACTTCTCTGACCGCATTGAGGTAGTGGTCTCTTTCGGTGGCCATCTGTGCACTCAGCACCCTGCCCACGGGCACCTCCAGGCCTCGCCAGCTCCCTCAAGGTGCTAGCAAAATCTGCCCAAAGGCTGAGGACCTCAGAGCCATAGCTGGCCCTGGAGCAGCAACCTCTGCACAGCTGTTCTGCTCAGGGCAAGGAAGGAGCACTGGTTTGCAGCCCCTTCCCTCTGCCCAGCCAGGCCCTGGGCGTCTAGCCGGGATCAGCATTCACCTGGGTCACCCTGGGGCCACTGGGAAAGGCCTGGAGGGGTGAGGGGAGGAAGGGAGCAGCTGCAGCCTGAACTGGGGCAGCAGGCAGGAGTGGGCTGCACACGGTTTAAACAGCCCAATGGGGTTTAGCTGTCATGGACAGCATTTCCCAGGAAGGGCCAAGCCCAGGGGACTCAGCAGAGAGGGACAGCTCAGGACTGATGCTCCTTCTCCCCTCTGCAGCTCCTTTAATGCCCCAGCTGGGCCAGCTCCACAGCCCTCCACACCTGGAGGCCTCCCTGGAGCTAGGGCCAACTCATAGATTCATAGATTCATAGATTAAGGGTCGGAAGGGACCTAGTAGATCTTCTAGCCCGACCCCCCGCCAGGGCGGGAGAACAACAAAAAACCCCAAAAAGAGAAATGGGACTCAAACGAGTCCAGCCAGGTAGGCATCC
>NW_017729015.1:11521302-11549819 GCF_001723915.1 Gavialis gangeticus | reverse complement strand
GGGACTCAAATGAGTCCAGCCAGGTAGGCATCCAGCCTCTTCTTAAAGACCCCCAGGGTAGGGGCCAGCACCACTTCCCTTGGAAGTTGGTTCCAGCTCCTAGCCGCCCTAACTGTGAAGTAGTTTTTGCGGATGTCCAATCTGCCAAGCAGTGGATGGGATCTCTTCCCTCCCCCTCACAGGGAATCTGCCTTCCTGCCTCTGGTCTGGGACTCTTCAGGTCCTTGCTCCTGGGTGCCAAGCACTCAGCCATCTGGAGATGACCTCTCCCAGCCTCAGAGGGGTCAAAGGCTGCAACGAGAAAGCTGGGGAGAAGCAGGAGGCAGTGCTGTCCCCACACCCAGCCCTGGCTCGAGGACATGGCAGGACAGTGGGGGTGCTGGGGGCACCCAGCCCTGTGAAACACCAGGGCTCACTTCACCAGCATGATGGTCCCAGCCCTGGCATCCCAGCCAAATTCTCCCTCTGACCATCACCCCCTCCCTGTTGTCCAGCAGAAATGGGGAGCCACTCCCCTTCCTGACCTGTGTGGCCATGAAGCAACAGCCACGTCCCACCCCAGAGGTGGCCGCATCTGCACGGTGGGCAAGCTGATTTACACATGCCAATGGCCAGGCCCTGTGGATTCCCAGGGGCAGCTGGTGCTGGTCTAGGTGGAGGGGATGATCCTTACAGTGGCTCCAGCTCTATTCAGATCTCCGCATGTAGCCTAAGCACAAATTGCTTGGAGCCTGTGGGCCTTGCAGGCTACCTCCCCACAGCCAGAGCAGCAGAGAGGGGGGAGTTGGGAAGAGGGGCAGGGAAGGGGATTGGCTGCTCCCTGACCCTCCTGCATTTATCATCCCGCTCCAGGGAGCTGTCGGATGCAGGGGGACATCCTTGCCACGATGCACAGACCTAGCTCAGCTTGCCCCACGTCCCCTGAGAGCGCAGCAATCAAACACAGCCAGCCCTGCCCCCAGGTTCCCGCAGAGCCGGGAGGGAAAGAGAGAGCCCTGATGATTTGTTGAATTACACAGGCTCCGGCTGCCGGGCAGATGAGGTCTTCCATCACCCTGAGCTATGGCTCATGCATATTCATCTCCGACCCGTGGAAGCCCCTTGCCCTGTGGCTCTGCCTCCCCTCTGACAACGGAGCTGCTTTCAATGAGCCAGAGCACAGGGCGGCATTGATCAACGGGAGCGTGCTCCAGTGGATAGCAGGGGCAGGCAGGGCAAGGGGTTTCTCCAGCCCGGTCCAGACACCTAGCCGAGCACCCAGCCCTCGCAGCAGGCAGTGGGAGAGATCAGAGACAACCACGTCCCTAACACTGCCGGAGACACCCTTGCTCCTTACAGCATCTTGCCCTGCCGTCCCCATGAGCTTGAGTGGGCGCAGCCTGAAGCTTTGGCTGCGAGGCTATAGCCAGGCAGGAGAGTGCAGGGGTGGGATGTGTGGGTCCAGGGGGTCTGGACAGGCTGACCCCCGGGGGCATTTCTCAGTGACAGGAAGGGATGGAGAAGTCAATCAATGCCCTGGAGGCATCTCAGCTGAGGCTGCATCAGTGCAGCCCAGCAGGTGGAAGAGACCTTGGGAGCCCTAGTGTAGACAGGACATCCACATGCCTGACGCTGAGTTGTCTCCTCAGTGTCTCCAGGGGGAGTCTCCGGCCTGTGCTACGCAGAGGTCGACCTCATGGTCCTGTTGGCCCTCAATACCTACAGGCATGACTCTCTATGGCACTGCCCCTCGTGCTAGGATTGACACTGGTGCTCAGGGTGAGGGGAGCCCCCTGCTCTTTGTCCTTGCAACTCAAGGCAAACCTGTCCCTGTGAGTCCAACCCAGCTCAGCACACCGGAGCCGTGACAAGACTAGGGCGCCCATCACTGGTCCCCCCGGGTGGAGCTACATTTGTGTTCAGGTGGTGCATGGAAAGCCCCTGCAAGTCAATCATGGCTCCTTCAAGTCACACAAGCAGGGGCTATATGTTCTCTCCCTCCCTGGCTGGCTTTTAGTGTGGGGCCAACGGGGCAGAGCCTTTCAAGGGCACCGCATGCCCATGGGTTGGCAGGGGCACTGCAGGAGGGGTCAGTATGTCCTGGCCAAAACAGCACTGCAAAGGGCACATGGCCCCAGGAGTACAGAGCCAGCACATCCTAGGGAAGCAGGACAGGGTCACCCCTGGACAGCATGTCCCTGGGGCCATAGGGGGGCACTTGGGGGACCAAAGAGGGGTCACTGCCTAGGAGCCAGGCATGGGGAGAGGCTTGTGGTCCAGGGAGCCTCCCCAGCTGGCACCAGGGTCTCTACTCAGAGCTGCCTGGCCATTTCTTCCCAGTTTGCCCAGCCCCTGGCACAGCCCCTGGTGCCTGGCACTTGCCGTCGGACATTGAACAGCAGCTTTCTCTCCCCAGCCAAGCTCTGACCCACAGCCTGGAGGCCCAAGGCCGCTCTCCTAGCCGCACTCGAGGGGCAGGGCAGAAGAGGGCATCAGAGCCCCCCCCGCCTTCCCAGAGCTCCCTGTCCCCTCCCCCGCTGCTCATCTCTGCCGCTCCTGCTGAAATATTTAGCAGGCAGGAGCCATCCTCAGGCTTTTCAATAGCTGTGCACGGCACTCAATGGCAGGCACCCCTCATAAATCAATCCCAGCAGATAATAGAGCTGTAATATGGATGAACCTGCACTAAACCAGCGCGCTTTCCACCTGCAGCAGTGAAGCGAGTCCTTTCCCCACAGGCCCATAACAGTCTGTCCCCCACAGGCACCCCAAGGGTCCAGCCGCAGAGGCATTCAGACCCCCGACACCTGCCAGAGGAGAGCAGGGCTGGAGGTCTCTTGCCAAGAAGATGGATGTATGGGACTGCTTCTGGCTGGGTATGGCTGGGGGCCAGGGGAGCTGGAGGATCAATAAGTCCACCCTCATCAGATTTATTTCATGTTCTGGGTAGTTGCTGGGTATTTTATAACCTTCCTCAGTTTTATTAAGAACAATCACTTTAAAATAAAACCTCAGGCAAAGCCAGATCCAATGTCCTGGTGCAACAGGTGGAAAAAGGGCCAGCAGCTATTAATAAAGGCGATAGTAATATTCATATGACCGCAGCCTGCCTGAAAAAGCCTTCAGGAGCCTTGCTGGGAATGTGCTCCCAGCTAAAACGCAGCCACCTCTGGGGAGGAGCTTGGCAGCTGCTTCACAGAGCACAGCACCAACTTAAGAGAAGGACTCAAGGTGGGTCCTGTGTCCGAATGGAGCCGGCATGGAGAGGATGCTGAATGCCTGATGCCAATGGAGGAGGCATGGAGGAGTCCCCAGTAAAACCCCTGCTCTTGCCCAATGATAAAAGCTATGCTCCAACTCAGTTCAATGCAGGAAGCACTGTCAGGGCATGTACATGCACACATCCACAGGCGTGCACACATGTGTGCCCTGGCCCAGGCAGCAGGGCAAGCGCAGCAGCCCATGGGCTCTGCCAGTCTCTGTGTGCTCCAGCATCTCTGCAGGGTTTTTGCTGGCCCTGGGGTCCTGACAGGGGCCGTTAGCACCCAGGGGTTTGCAATGAAAGGAGGCGCATGGGATGAGATGGGGCTCAGAAAGCATCTTCTCTCACACCCGTGCACACGCAGCCCTCTGGCTGACTGGCACAGAGGCAGGGCTGCCTGCCCCTATCCACACAGCCCCCAAATCAGAGAGAAACAACCAGCTCAGCTCTTCTACAGACGTCCCAACCGCAAAGCTTGATGTGCGGGACCAAGGCATGACTGGGCCGGTGGGTGGGGGCGGGCAGGGCTGGACTGAGCTAGGACTGAGGCACAGCAGTAGCATGGTGCAGCGAGGCCCAGCATGGCCCCTGCCCTCCCTGCCCCCAGCTCCAGCTGGCACCTCTGCCCTGTCGCTTCTCACAAGCACTTAATTCCCCAGCCCATTAAAGCAGCCGCTGCAGAGCCGCACGCCACGTGCCAGCCATTTGCATTTGGAGAGCGGCTCATCCCCCCTGGCTCTGCTTGCCAGCAACAGCAGCTGCACCCCACATGCCCACAGCTCTGCCGGGCGGCCAGAACAGCCAGCTGCCTCCTTGGCATGTGGGAGCCCAAGCCAACCGGCAGGCTCGGGAAGCCCTGGGTTCAGTCATACATCATGACAAGGGAAGGCAGCAGGCATGGGGCTGGAGGGGGTGGGCTCACCCCCATACCCCTGTGAGCTGCTGGGAGATCTGGGCACTTGAGTGCAGGAGCCCACTGAGCTGGCAGCAGGAGGGGCTGGGCCTGTGGCAGGCAGAGACGCACAGGCTGCCCCACCAAGGAGCCCCCCATGAGGATGCTCCTTCCTGGGCAGGCGCTCCCTGTGCCCCGTCTCCTGGTGGGTCCCACCTCTGCTCTCAGCTACTTGCATTACAGACACACACGGCCTGGAGCCGTGAGCTCCCTCCTCTCCACACCAATCCTACCAGCAGCAGGACCCCCAGCCCATGCTTCCCCACCCCAGAGCTGCGGGATGGCTGCGGCTCTCCACGACAGGGAGCAGTCTGACACCGGAGCCTCGAGGGTGGGGGCTGGGGCAAGGCTCTTTTGAAGGGGTACAAAGCCGAGGCCTGAGCCTCATGTCCCTGGCCAGGATCAGAGCCATGTGCTTCTGATGGTGCATGGACACCCAGGGGTCCCTATCCCAGAGAGCTGCAGGTGACAAGCTCATCTGCACCTGGCATCTGCCTGGCCGTGTTGGGCTGAAAGGGAGGAGTTCAAGCACTTCAGCCCCCTGCAAGGACACTCATCCAGCCCCTGAACCACTGTAGCACTGGGGGGAACAACTTGCTCCCTGGGCAGCTCTTGGTGCTGCTCCAGGGTCAGTGGGGAGACAGGCCGTGCCTCAGTTTCCCCTTCCCGCCTGAACAACGGCGGGATGTGAGGAGAGCAGCTGGCTGCTGCCTGTCCCAGAAGGGGAGTGGGGTGGAGGGCTATGAGCTGGTGCAGGCCAGGCGGGTGATCTGCCAGATCTGCCCCAGGGGGGTGCCCAGCTGTGACCACTGCCCCCCCAGATCCGGCTCCTGACACAGGGCAGGGAACTAGTGACACGGTGGGGGGCAGCCAAGGGAAGCAAAATGGGGCACCTGCCCCTGAGAGAGACCCCCAAGGCACGAAGGAGGGGCTGGGAAGCAGCTGGGTGTGCAAAGAGAAAGTGTGGGTGCACAAGTGGGTATAACAGCAAGCATGTACAGGGGCGTGAGCGAGTGTGAGCCATTCCGTGGGCAAGTGCATGTGTGTACGTGTGTGTCAGCACCCGTGAGTCAGTGCATGTGCGTGTGCTTGAGTGGATGGGTGAGTGCATGTGCACACGCACATGCCTGTGTGTGAACAAGCAGGCACACACCACTCCCCACAGCCTGCTGGTGTGGGTGTACCCACATCCTCTCCTTGTAGCTGCAGCATATCCCTGCATCAAGAGGGCAAATCAGTGGGGCCGCGAGCTCTGGGCTCACACCAGTTAACACCGACCAGCTCCTGCGGTCCTGGCAGCAGGGGCAGGGGCAGAGGCAGCTGCTGGAAGAGGCAGTGATGGATGAAAGGGCACAGAGAAGATACACAGACAGACCCTGAGGGAGGGGAAAATGGACTGGCGGGTGGCCCAAGGCAAAGCCCCCCCACCTGCAGGCCCCATGGAGAGCAGGGCAGGAGCCAGTCGGCATTGCCAGGAAGCATCTCATGGAGCCAGTTGGCACTCAGCTGGGCTACCACGGACCCTGACAGCCACGGGCACGGGGGTCTCACCATGCAAGAGGGAAGGACCGGCTTCAGCCAGCACCGCCTGCTGCGAGGCTGGTGCCAGAGCGGTGTCTGCCGATCCGATCGGGGTGGAAATCAGGACACTTGGGTTTTAGTCCCAGGCTCTAGCCAGCAGCAGGGTCTAGTGGTTAGAGCAAGGAGGAGCAGGGCTGGGATGTAGGACCCCAGGGTCTAAACCTGGCTCTGAGAGGAGAATGGGGTGTCATGCGTGAGCGTGGGGGACTGACCACGTGCCAGGACTCCTAGAGCGGATGGGCGTAGGCTCAGGCCTCCTGGGTGCTGGCTGCGGTGCAGAACAGGCCCCTCCTGGCTGCCTCTGGCTGCTTTGCTCTTCCTCCCTGTGCTTTGTTACTTGACTTTCCAGCAGTGTTGCTCTGTGCAGAGGGTAGGAGAGGGGGGCCAGGCTCTTGCGCGGCGACCGCCTGCCACGCGGTGTGACAGGAATGCTGAGCCCCCCGCTGCGCGCTCAGCCCCCGGCTCCCACCTCGGTCAGGGGATCGGCATCCCTGAGCCCCTGCACCCAAGGCCTGCCAGCCCCCAACCCCAACCTCTTCCAGGGGCAAATCACGCTGGGTTTGCAGCCACCGCCGCACCCTGTCTGGAGCTGAGGGTGGGGAAGGGCGCCCCTGCCAGCTGGACTGGCAAAGCCCCTGCTGAGCCCCCAGGCCGAGAGGCAGGTGAGCTCTTCCAGCTGGGTGTTGAGGCCTGGCACCTGGGACACGCACCCTGCACGGTCTCCTGCGCTGCTGTCGGAGCCCTTTAGCATGCCCTGGACGTGCCAAGGCCTGGGTGCTGCTGCCCTCTGCCGGTGCACGTGTGTAAAGCCGTAGCTGCCATCCCGGAGTTCAAGGTCACCTCTACTACATCACCGCAGGAGTCCCGCACCCGTCACCCAGCCCGTGGGAGACAGTTCATTCATAAGAAACGGGCTCTTCTCCCCCTTTGCCTCCTGGTTTTGGAGGGGGTAGCTGTACCCGGGTCATGTTTCCTGGCCTTTCTCCTCCTCGTTCCTGTTCTCATACCAGTGATGAAGCCGGGGGAATGCTGGCACAGGTAGGGGAGTGCAAGGCTCCCATTCATGGGCCACAGGGTGGACGTATGTGATCGTACAAGGCCCGGGAGGGTCATATTTCTGTGTAGGGCCCTGGCGGCTGCCCCACACAGCAGGGACTGCCATGAAGAGGCAGAGGACATGGACTCTCCTAGGGCATCTCTGTGCTGCAAAGGCCAGGGCAAGCCGATAGTGGGCAACAGCATCTCGCTCCCTGCCCCAACTGGAAGAGACAAGGAGCCCCCCTGATTTTGCAGAAGCTCCTTGGCTTTTGTTGCTAAATCGACACTCCCAAAGCGACGGAGCCCCCCCAAGCCACTCACCCCCTCCCACGCACACACACATAAGCCACCAGCTGAGCATTTTTCAAGGAACCCAAGTTTAGGGGCTGGAAAAAAGCAGCAGCGTGTAAAACCAAAGCTCTTTGAAAGAGCAGGCCGGCTCTGGTGCCATAGAGCACGTGAGCCGGAGCTCGGAGTTGGCAAAACTTCCTTTTTTGGCATTTTCACCACAAAAACTCCGGGCTTTGGCATGGAAACCCCTTCTCTTTTCCATGCTGCCAATCACAGAGGTGAGGCAAAGGCCAAAAGGCCCAAGCCTGCCCTGAGGGAGCCAGTGAAAGGTTTGGATTGAGCCCAGCTGACAGGTTTTGGCTCGCGCTGGAAGGATTTGGACTTTCCACCCCAATCCAGACAGCTGTCAGTCTCGACAAGTCCCGGCAGCCCCTATACTTTCCAGCCCAGCTTGTTCACCTGCCTGGAACGGCGGCCCGCAGCCGAGGGCCCTCACTTGGAAGACAGCGGTACCGCAGCTGGCCCAATCTCTGCTAGGCTCAGGGGGCTGCACTGCCCACCAGCACCTCTCCTCTCTCAACCACAGAGGTGGCTGTGAAGATGTCCCCTTACTGATGTGTCCCAGCCACAGCCGGGCTCCAGGGAGAGACTCACCTGCCACCACGCCACCTCCCCAATGTGCTTATAGCCTGGGGCAGCTGATCATGCTGATGGCCAGGGTCCTGCTGCCCTTGAGAGTGATCCTCCCCAGGAGACAGGGCTGCAGGCACCAGGTAGTAACCCAGCTGCTGACACCTCCCCAGCAAGCGCTATCACCAGGGGTCAAGACCCAGGGGTCCTGATGACTGCCAGGGAGCAGTGGGGCTGCAACTCCCCCGTGGCCTTGCCAACAAGCCCACCTTTGGGTCAGGATGTTGGGCCTGGGGCCTGCTCTGCTGCCCTGACTCACAGCAAGAAAGAGGGAGGAAGCCACAGACTTTGCATAATGAGGGCCCCAGTCAGAAAGGAAGAGCGTGACAGCCACATACAGGCAAAGGAACCACAGCTTTGACTCACTGGCAGCTCAGGGTCCACTGTAGGGCCCCCCGCTCCCAGCTGGGGTCCAGGCAAACTTATGGGGCACGGAGCATGGGCCGCAGCGCACAGCTGAGCCATGGGCAGGATGGCACATATGGGCAGCCTGGCAGGTCACAGACACATGACCAGAATGCATGGGAGTATTGCACAGGCCAGAGGCATGCGAAGGACTCGAGTGCACCCCACGCAACACCCTGATGACCCCACAAGGGCCTGCAGCTACACGCATCACAGACGAGTGAGCCCAAGACATTGTACACACTGCAGCCGTGCAGGGCACTTGGACACAAATCCCTGGAGGAAAATAGCACCTGCCTAGGCGTGCATGAGTCCACACACACACAGAAGAGCATGTGCACACCTGTATCTCCATCGTCTGCTGGCCCAGACAGCAGGGCTGCAGTGGGACTTGCTCTAACATGGAGGTGTCACACATCCAGCCCACATGGCAGACCCAGCCAACAGAGGTGGGTCATCCAGCCTGCCATGCTTCTCACCATGGCTGGGCAACTCACCCCTGGACCCAGCCTGCGGCGCTTCTCACCATGGTCCCATAGCTGCTAGACCCATGTGCCCAGCACCCAGGGGGTTTAACGCTGCCCTGTCCTTTATTCACCCCACAATTTCCAGTTTGTGATTGCTGCTCAACTCACAAATCAGGCAGCTGCAGCAAGAAGCCCCAGGGTCCAGATCTGGCCTCTCCATTTAACTAGGTTTGATACCCCAAGCTGCTCCATAGGATCATAGGAAAATAAGGCTAGAGGGGACCTCACAAGGTCATCTAGTCTAGCTCCCTGTTCAAGGCAGGATCATCCCTGACTAACCATCCAGATAAGTGCCTGTCCAACCTGCTCTTGAAAACTTCCAGAGACAGAGATTGCACAACTGTTCTAGGCCTGACCACCCTCATAAACAGAAAGCTCTTCCAAATCTCCAGCCTAAATTTATCCTGTTGCAGCCTGAGAGCATGACAGCCCCAGGCTGACTGCTTGAATATTGCTTTGAAACACTTTGGTGACCAAAATCCACCCTGCTTCTGCTCCATCAGAGCTCAAGGCTCCTTGAGCCTAAGGGTTGAGCACTTCTGTTACAAGGGAGCTCCCAAACAGCCAAACCCCCTTAAGCACGCAGTCAAAAAACAAAAAAGCAGCAGCCAAACCTCCTTAACCACCCAGAGGTAACTGAACCCCCTGGCCACATGGCACCCTATAGTATATAGCTCCATACAGCCCCTCGGGCAGACTTTGCCCAGGGGAAGGTACCCTGAAGACCCCATTACAGGGACCCCATGTGAGCACTGGAGCAAGGTGGATGCCCCGCAGTGATGATCCTCACCAGACCACAGCTGCACAGAGTGAGGAGACAAGGCCGAGAGCTCTGAGCAGAAAACGAGTTTTATCCACACACTCACATAGGTATTTCCAGGGATCCTGTGCCCTCCTCCTGGTAGAGAATGAGCCCAGCCTTGGGCATAACACCACATGGTAATTCCTGCTGGCACTGACAGCCCCATGGGGTTGGAGACCTCATCATGACCAGGCTGATGGGTGGGTGAGGAGGCACTGCCATCTGCGGGTGTCTGCCCAAGCCGGGTTTAAAGTGGAGGAGCCAGAGAGGCAGGAGGGTGAATGTGGCAGCCAGCTCCAAAGAGCTGCTAAGCCAGCGAGGAGAGCACCCCAATGGGCCATGACTTCCCTCTGCCACCACAACAGCTTGAGAGGCCTTTCTCTGGACCACAGCATGAAGGGGATGCAAAGGCAGCACTTCCAAAATCCCACCCCAGGCAAAGCAGAGGCCAAGGCAATGTCTGCCAGGAGGGCCAGGGTGCACTGGGAGCAGCTTCTCACCATGTTGGCATCACGTGAAGGGCAGTTCAGACTCCTCTGCTCCCTGATAACTTCCCACCATGCAGCTGGCTGGTGGGAAGGACCACAGCCATGGGGAACTGATTCCCACCAAGATGTTGCCCAACATCCAGTGAGGCAGGAGGGATCCTGTTGCCAGGTGAGCAGGTCTGCTCAGAAGAGCTCATGGAGTAAGCTTGGTGACTTGGAGCATGGCTGAGAGATGCTGGCATCAAGGCAAGTGCAGGGCCAGGGGTTCAGCAGCGACCCTGCCCCAGCCCACCTGCAGCCCTGCCTATGAGGAGGTGAAGGAGGAGGACCTGACAGGGGGCACAGGCCTCTCCGGTGCGGACGGAGGCAGGGGCAGGCAGCGGAGGATCTTGCGCGCTGTCTGCCAGAGGTCGTCCCGGAAGCGCTTGATGGAGAAGCAGTAGATCAGTGGGTCAGTGCAGCTGTTGAGGCTGAGCAAGGCCACGCTCAGAGTGTGCAGGTTGTCCAAGGCAGAGGGCGGGCGGCAGTGAGGGGCCCCGGCATGGCTGTGCATCCAGGGCACCAAGATGAAGTGATAGGGGGCCACACAGACCAGAAACACCAGCAACATGCCCAGCACCATGGCACGGGCCAGCCGGCGGTGGGCACCTTGGGAAGCAGTGGTACTGTCTGAGAGGGACCTCATGATAGAAACATAGCTACCCATCACCACCAGGAAGGAGAGGATGAAGAGCGCCACCATTACACAGGCGTAGCTCCGCTGCCCCGCGTACTGTTCGAAGCACTGAACGCGCCGCGTGCCCATGGGGAAGGTCTGCTGGACCACCACAGAGGGCAGGACCGAGCACAAGCACAGCAGCCAGGTCACCATGCAGGCCACCAGGGCCCCGCAGCGCCGGTTCAGCACCAGGTCCAGCCTGGCCACGCGGACGGTGCAGTAGCGGTCCACGCTGATGAGGGTCATGAAGATGATGGCACTGTAAGTGGCCAGGAAGTAGGCAGCCCCAGCCACACGGCAGGCTGCCTCTGAGAGCACCCAGTGCCCCCCGGCAAAGTAGTAGGGGATCCAGAGGGGCAGCGTGAGATTGAAGAGGATGTCGGCCAGTGTGAGGTTGATGAGGTAGATGCGGATGGCCTTCTTCACCTTGCTGCTCTGAAGGAAGACCAGCAGGGCCATCAGGTTGCCCGGCAGCCCCACGCACAGCACCAGGCAGTACACCAGGGGCACCAGCAGGAACTGCATTGGGTCCCTGGGCTCGCATGCCTCAGGGTCCTCGGGCACCTCCAGACCTGCTAGCCCATCCACTGAGCCGTTCATCGTGGGGCCCCTGGAAGAGAAGGGGGCAGGGTCAGAGGGGGAAGGGTCGGCAGGGGATGAGTCTGCCAAAGGGAGCTAGAGCCCTGAGGAGGGGAGCAGACAGAGAGTGAGCGCCCCAGTAAAGCTGTGCCAGCTGCTAAGGGATTGGGGAGCCAGCCTGATCCCTCACCCTGAAGAGCTGTGTGGCTCCCATACACAGCCCCCTGCCTCTGCCTCAATGCACACTCCTCCACCTGTCCATCCCATGCCCGCCCCTGTGTGCATCCATCCATCCCCAAACGAGTCCATTTGTCCACCCATCCATCCACACAGAGCTACATGATCCTTCCCCCCAACCTCTCTAGCTGCCACCCAGGCACTGAAAACAGAGTCCAATTCAGATTAAAAGCAAACAGGGGCTTGATTCCCCACGTAACCACTGCAGCCCGGCGGCACGGCCCCCACCGCTGTCCCACGGGCACCCCCTCCTGCAGGGCCAGACTGCCAGGCTAGGTGAGCACAGCAGGTCAGACCCAAGGAGCCTCCACCAGCTTCTGACCAGAACAAGAGGCCGGGCAGATGAGTCAGGGACCATGCTCCACTTCTTTCCCCCTCCCCCTCTCCCAGGCCTCCCACCCCTGCAAGACCCCTCAGGTCTCAGCTGGCGAGGTGCCCATCTCTCCCTGACCCAGGCCTATGCCTTTCTTTCCTCCAAGGGGCAGTTCTGCTCCATGAAGCCTCAGGACAAGCTGCTTCAAGAGCCATGCGAGGGGCCCAACCCCATGACTGCACCAAGACACGACCGCACTGCACTGTGGCTCCGCAGTACATGCTTCCACATGTCCCCATCTGGGAGGACCATGAGCTCTCATCCTTTGCCCTGCCCCTGCATCCTGCCTGATGCCCAAAAAGAAAGGCACTGCCCTGGCCCCGTGGTATCCAGCCGCTTGCCCCAGGGCTCACACTGTAATGCAAGCCAACTCATGCTAAGCTGGGGCTGACGCACAAAAGTTAAAATACAAAATCCTAGTGCTAACTGCATAGTGCAAGAGGCTGCGAGTTCAGGGCTAGGCCATCTGAGAAGAAATAATGCGGTATCCCTTCCAGCTTATCTTACTATATTCATGATGATTTTAAGCAGGCCCCTAGTTGTCTGGTATGCAACCAGGGGAAATATTGTCTATCCTTGATTAATTAGTATGGTAAATATTTCTTTTGCAATTAACTCATGTTTATGTGCAGGAAGAGACATTCTCCATGTGTAACAGGTGTCTCCTCCTGATTCACTTTTGTTTTGCTGTTTCCTCCCGATTTGCCTTGTTTTGCCTAGTGGTTCCCTTGATCTTCCAAGGGCACGTGAGTTTTTCCTGATTGTTACTCAGTTCCTTGATCCATTTCAAACTTAGTAGAAATGGATAACCTCTTGTCACTGAGGAAGGTAGCTCATTCAGACTGGAACTTTCTGATAACCAGTAATGAGCAGTTTGATTAACAGGGCTTTCCTGTCAAATACGGCTTGGGACTCTCTCTTGATTTGTGCAACTACAGCAATGCTTGGAAGACGTTGGACTCTGGGTATAAGTAAGAAGTGGAACAGCTACCAGGGCACAATTCAAGAGTGAGAAATCCCTCTCTGACCCCCACTACTGCTGCACCCAGCTTAGTCAAGAAGTGGAAGAGAAGCAGGCTGCCTTTTCATTGCCTGTTTGGTGAGAAATCATCCCCTTGTAGCTAATTTCTGGACTTTGCTTTGCTTTGGGCTCATTTAACTTTGAATACTTGTAGTAAATAAAGCCTTTCTGGCACTTATCGAATGAGGGGTCGTGTCAATCCTCTGAAACTAGTCCAGGACACCACGTTTTTATTTTGCTAACAGGGGTGCAGGGGCCAGGAGACCCTTGGGGGCTGCAGGGTCTCAAGGTTACTCAGGACTCCCCCAGACATGGCAAACACCTTCCTTGCTGCCCTGGGCTCCCTCCCCAGTGCTGGGGGCTCGATGGGGTGAGACCAGGGGGCAGGGGAGAGGTGTGGGGGGACTTTCTCAGAAGAAGTAGGGGTCCAGATCCTAGTGAGAGAGGCAGGCATGAGAAGCAAAGAACAATACTAGCTGCTGTGAGATGACCAGCAGGGTGACCAGCATCTGCCACCTGCCCCAAGTGCCTGAGGCCAGGGCAAGGAGCTGTGGGTGGGATTCCCAATCCTGCTATGTCCCGTGCTCCCACAGCCTGCAGGGCACAACCTGAGAGAAAGGAGACGCCTGGCTCCTGGGGCTCTCCCTGAGAGCCTTGTCTGGCCTCAGACCCAGCATCATGGGCTGGGACCGAGAGGCATCGGTGAGGCTGTGTGCTGTCGCAAAGGGGCAGGGTAAATAGGCGCAGGTAGGGCTGTGTGGATGGGTAAGGGGAGCAGTTTCAAAGGGAGGGACACTAAGACAAGTCATTGCAGCCCTGCCGCTGAAGCAAGGGCAGCCCTCTACGTGACTCTCACATCATCTGGCTCAGCCCTGAAAGCCCGGAGGCTGGGGAACCACCTGCAAGCGTGCCCACAGACCACAGCCAACCGTTAGTCTCGCTAAGAAGCAGACACCGCTGCCTCCTCTCTGCAGCTCTCTAGTGGCAGAAGGGGATCTCCAAGCATTTGCAGGTAACAAGGGGGGCTCCAGACTAGCAGGAGAGGTCACTCTCTGTCCCCATCCCTTCGCAATGTGGGCTGCCCATGTGCTTTGGGTTCTCTGGTCTGCACCAGCAAGCCATGCACCCTTCACCCCAGCGTCTGGACATCCAGCAGAACAAGCCACGGCCTGCCGGGCACTGGCTGTCTCCCCCCTGGGGTGCTGTAATGCAAGCCCAGGGCTGAGCCCATGCGGTGGCTCAGAGCTGTGCCATGCAGAGGGCCTCCCAAAAGTCTCCTGAACCTGGGAGCTGTGCTGCTACAGATCCCCTTGGAGCCGAGGAGTGACCCATTCTGCATCCAAGCTTCAAACAATCCACCCTGGGTAATGTGGACCTGGGCCCAGCATCTCCACCAGCTCCAGCTGGCTCTGGGGATAGCCCCTTAAGGGCTCAGTACCCCACAACAATGGCAGGATCACAAGAAGCATCCCTCCTCCTGCAAAGGGGCAGACACGCATGTCTCCAAGTCCAGCCCCAAGGACAAGAAGATGCGCTGAATCAAACCTGCCTCAGAAGATCTCCAACAGGCATCCAGGCCCCAGTACAGGTCAGCCTGGGTGCTTTGGGACTCACAGCCACTGGCCCATGGTGGAGCTGAGGCCTCAGGAAGATGTGGAGGTCCTCATGACTGCATGGGGCACCCTGGAGACCCACTGACCCTTATGGCCTCGGAGCTGTCTGAATGTGTGCTTCTGGACGCCATTAGGGCTCATCAGTAATTGTCATGGTTTTATTGAGCCCCCCAGGAGGGGCCAGCAGAAGAAGCAACCCAGGAGAGCAGCCCAGCCCCAGGTCACAGTGTCTGTATGGAGTCAAGCTCTGCTGAGCCCATGAACAGAGCCCCAAACCAGTTGGGGACGGTCTGCCTGGAGAGTAGGACAGATGTACATCCATGGCAAAGACAGCCCCCTCCCCACACCATGCCCTGGTTCAGGGGGGTCTCCGGGGCCAGGGCAGCATGGTGCCCTGGCTGGCGCACAGGAAGAGCTGGAAGGGTCTCCCACAGGAGATTTCAGTGCCAAGAGCAGCCAGGGAAGCCTCCAACCAGAGCGGGACTCACACATGGCAGTGGAGAGAAGCCAGACGGACCTCGCCTGCATCTCGCCGGCCCCTCTGCTCGGCACGGGGAGGGGAGGGGGCTCCTGGGGAATGTGCGGAGCCGCCACCATGAGTCAAGGGCGCAGCTGCCTCCTGCCAGGCCTCGGGGACCTGCTCCCATGGAGCTGCTGCTCCTGGCTCCAGCTCGCAGCTGCAGGGGCTTAGCACTCCCACCCCAGCGCATAGCTGCGCCAGCTGGAATGTCCCCCCCTCCCCGCCCCCACGCTCTGCATGGGCAAGGGACAGTGCAGCCACCCCTCGCCCCCGCCCCAGAGCCCTGCCCAGCTGGAGGCACAGCTGATCCGGGTGCTGCCTTCCCCGTGCCTGGCAAAGCTGGACTCACCTGCTGCGCACGCTCATCCAGGGCTGCTGCTGGCTCCAGACAGGGGGATGCACCTCTGCTGAGACCTGCAGCTGCTGCCCAGCATCCGAAGTAAGACCACCCTCACCCACGCTGCACTTGGCCAACTTTTCGGGGCTGAGTCAGATCTGGGGAATTCCTTCCTGGCCCCCACAAGCGACTGCTCTGAGCCCTGAAGCATGTGGACGGCTTGTCTGCCCCACATCGTTGCCATAGGTTGGCACAGACCTGGGCTCCTAAGTGCTCAAGGAGCTTTCCCACCCTTCCCACCCACTCATCTCACACCCTTTGAGATCAATGCATACCTGAGAAACCAGCTCTGCACCTCACAGGGGTCCTTCCCGGCCACAAATGAAGCAGCATGGGGGAAACACATGGCTCATACTGTTCCTGCTCTGTGGCTAGCCAGAGCCCTGTCTGCTGAGCTGTCTGGCTGAAACTGTGTACTGCCATTCAAATCACTATTCCCCCGTTCCCCGTGCAACAGAGTCAGTCACAGTTTCCCCATCAGCCCCTGGCAGAGCGAGGTGCCAGGCTAGGTGTGGTGCTCCGGGCTGTGCCAGTGCCATCTCCCAGCACCCAGGCTTTCCCAGTTCATAGCTTCCCAGAGCCCAGTCCATGCCAAGGCCATGTCTTCCAGCAAATCTACAAGCAAAGCGTCAGAGGGGCGGCCAGGAGCCCCACCTGCCCCACATCACAGTGGGAATCAGACAGGTGCTTACTCACCAGCTCAGCCTGTCCCACCTTGTCTGCAGCACTGCGTGACTGGCTGCTCCCAGCCCTAGACATGTGGTGTCTCTGCACCGAGCTGCAAGGAAACTGCTTTAGCCCTGTGGCTTTGGCGGGTTGTGCTTGCTTGGTGTAAGCAAGGTTTTGGGGACTTGTGTTTGCTTGGAGACCACATGCTGCCATCAGATGTAGCTAGGCACTCACCACTCTGAAAAAAAGCTCAGCCGCCCTCCCGAAGCTTTCCCCCTTTTCCCTGAGTGCCAGAGACAGAACTGCTTTGTGTCCCAGAGAAGGATCTCTATGTCCCAGCATTTAGGCTGTCAGGGACTTTTCAATGTAACCGCACTCAGATCACCAGCTTCCACACTTGCAAGGTTTCCATTGGACATCAAGGGCCTGATTTTTGCCAGGCACCCAGGCTGGGTTGCTGAAGACTTGGTACTCTGATCTGGGCCAGGCTTTGGACACATCTTAACTCAATAAGCATTGGATGCTGAGCTCCTTTGGAAAGCCTGACCCTGGCTGGAGGCACCAAACACTCATTATGGGTCATGAAGACACAACCAACATGAGCCTCTTACCTGCATCGGCTGAATTTTTAAATGCATTCAAGGAAAAGGGAGTTTGCTGCGATGCAAAACAAGAAAAGATTTGTTTTCTGCTGAGATTCTTCCTCGGCCTGAGCAATTTTCGCTAAGCAGCTGCAGCACTTGGATTGGGAGATAGATCATCGTAATGGTACCTGGCCCTTGCAGCCTGCTTTGTCATCAATAAATCTTAGAGCACTTTGCAAAGGTAATGCATCCTTCTTCCAACATCATTGATAGGGAAATTACAGATAGACAGAGGGAAAGACAGACAGACAGATACAGTAGATAGATAGATAGATAGATAGATAGATAGATAGATAGATAGATAGATAGATAGATAGATAGATACTGCTCAATTGATCCAGCCCAAACTCCATCATCCACACACTCATCTGCACATCAGCCAGGTCACGCATAGCACCGAGGACAATACAAGAGATGGGTGTTGCAGCCTCTGCTCCTGGCTTTTCTTCCCTTCCTCCTTCCCTGCCCAGGAAGCAAAAGCCAAGGCTCCCCTTGCCACAGCAGAGCTTTCCTGGCACATCCTGCAGCCAGCGCTTTCAGGTTCAGCGCAGAGTGGAAGCTCAGCCCAGCCCACAGCAGCTTGGGCAGGTGCGGGGGGTGCCACCTAGCAGGGAAGGAACCAAACATCCTGGGGACTTTCCCATCCCTAAGTGCTATGAGCTTGTCCACAGCAGGTCACAGGCTTTCCAGGCCTCCCTGTGCAGCAGGGCTGTTGCATGAGAGGCACGCACTGGTGTAAGCTCAGGTCACTGAGCGCTCCCAAAGCCTGTCCTGCTACAGCCCTCCAGCTTCTCTTGGGAGAGGAGGAGATCAGGATTCGGCCCCAGCCTCAAGGATGGCCCCATCCAAAGTGTGGCCAAGTCTGCACATGCCCTCCCAGGAGATGCTGCCCAAGGCCTGGGGCAGGGAAAGCTGCTCCCAGCCGGCGTCTTACCAGGGCAGGCTGACTCCCAGGCGGGCCGTGCTCCCCTCTCGGCTGTGCTTCGCTGTCTGGCTGAGCCGGGTCTCTGGGAGGCCTTAAAGTGTCTGGCCGGGCTGTGCTGTGGGGGGAGGGAGCCGACTGCCCTCCCCGGCCCCTGAGCCACGTCTCTGGCAAGGGTTAATCCATCTGGTATGGCAGGGGCAGCTGGAGGCAGGCAGGGCACCTGTGCATGTATGTAACTGGGGATTCCCCAAGCAGCCGGCAGAGCTCGGGGGGCTGGGACCGCTGGGAGACAGGCTCAGCCCATGCTGGCTGGCACGTCATACGCCCACCCCACATGGGGGGCAGGTGGGAACAATGGGCCCTCACAGCCCAGCCTGGCATCCAGGGCACGAGGTAACAGGGATGCTGGAGCAGGAGGTGGAGGAGACCCCAGTGTCACCGGCGCAGCCCTCACGCCCACACCATCCTGCCCAGCGGGAGGGAGCCGGGCAGCGCGGAGCCAATGCAATGAATGGCCCGTGTGTGGCGTCAGGGATAAAAGCCCCTTTCATTGCCTGCCGCCCCTGCTGCACAGACAAAGCAGCATGGCACCTGCTGGCACAGAGATGAGCCCTGAGGGGCTGTAGGCCCCCCTGAGCTCTGCCCCCAGCCAGCTCACAGTAGGACTGGGGCCTGAGAAGGGGAATGGGATGTAAAGGAGTCAAACATCCCCCCCACCTGCCCTTGGGAGCTGGGTATTACTCCCTCTCTTCCAACTGGGAAACTGAGGCACAGAGTGACTCACCCACGGGCCGAGTCGGGGAAAGACCCTAGGATAGTAACCTGGCCCCCATCCTCTCACCTGTACCCACTCTCAGTCATACAGGCACTTTCTTTCCTACCATTACCTGAAGCGGATGGAAACCCCGCACTTCCCCCCAGGATTCACAGGATCACAAGGCTGGAAAGGGCCTCCAGGAGCAGCATCCAGTGCCCTGCAACTGCAGGCAAAACAACCCCACTGCTCACACCCATGGGTGCCCGACTGCCAATGCAAGGGCTGCCTGTTGCAGTTCAAAGCTCAGTGGGCAAGGAGGGTGCAGGAATCATGTGCTGGGAACAAGCAGCCCTCAGCTGTGCGCCGAGGGCAGTGTGTGCAGATCCCCTGTATCGGCAGAGAGATGCAGGCAGGGAAGGCACTGGTGGGACCAGCAGGCATCTGGGGGCTCTGAGCAGCTGTTGGCAGCTTGTTCGAGCACCCTGGAGTCGGACAGGGAAGTTGAGTGTGCCCACATGGCGCCAGGTTTCCCCCGTGCGCATCTCTGATCGAAGCGGGCACTTCCGGGGTCTGCCCCTGGTTGGCTTCAAGGCCAGACTCAGAATCAGGTCCGAGCTGCCCTGCAAGCACACGCATGGGCCAAGTGCTCAATGCCGCCTAGGACAAGGGTCCCCCAACCGCGCTTTGCAGCTTCCTCCTAACTGAGCACCTGGCATCTGCACAGAAGCAGGGCACGGCCTGCAAAAAGCACGTGCGCGCCAAAAATATGCCACTGACCCCCAGCACGGGTCCAGCCGCAGACAGAAAAGCAGCAGGGCTCTCCTTAAGCTTCACCCACACCACCGGGCCCCACCCAAACAGAGACCAGCCATAATATCTCTGGGCATTCGAGGTTGCCACCGGGGCTCACAAGCAGGATGCCTCCGGCTGTCTGCAGACTCAGGCAGCCAACGCTGCTCTGGGCTTGCTCGGGGAAAGCCTGGCGTGCTGTGCTGCCCTGGGGCCAGTCCAGGGGCTGCCGTTCTTACACAGTCCCGATGTCAAAGCATCGCCTTTCCCCTTGTCATGAGCTAGACGTCAGGAGCCCCCTGGCCATGAAAGACCCCTGAGCTCCTCAGCTGTGGGAGCCGGTGGGGGCCTGTGGCACGTTCAGGCATGTTCAAGAGCTCCTTTCCGAGCCTCTGCAGCCCTGCGCTGCATGCTAGACACGGAGAGGACAGTCCTTCCTGTTTCAGTAATGAGTCAGCCCCCAGCAGCCGCTGGAGTCGAGCAGGGGATTTCAACAGCCACCAGATGTCCAGAGCAGAGCCCAGAGCTCCTCTCTGCTCCTGGCTGCCTTCCCCTGAGTGATTGCAAAGTATGTTACCCAGTGGGCCCAGCCCCTTAGAGCAAAAAGGTCCCGCTCCCCATGGGAGGACACAAAGGTTGCTCTGAGACTGTGCTTCCCACAGCTTTCCCAGAGCTCAGTTCTCCATTTCTGAAGCCGAGAGCAAGCAGCTCCAAGGTGCCGGCCCTGACCCCGTCCTGCTCTGACCCCCATCACAGATGCTCGCCTTGCAGTGGTGGGGGGAAAGCAGCTCTTTGGGCTGGGTGGGCAGCGCTGAGGAGCAGCTAGCTGAGTGATGGGCCTGTGCCTCTGGGATGCTGACCTGCGGGACTCCCAGCTGCAGGGAGTCTTTGAAGAAAGGCTCCCTGTGAGGCCAGATCCCAACACCTGGTCCATTCCCAAACACCATGCACAGCTCCTGCAGCAGGATTTAGCCTGAAGGGCACAATGACAGCAGTAATAAAGCTCATGCTCCAAGGTGAGGGTTGTGGGGGACAGGAAAGACTCTCTCTGGGACATGGCTGCATTACAGGGATTGCCTCCCCCTCTGCAGCCTCAGAAATCAAACAGGCTTTGTGCAGGCAGCCTAGTCTGTTCAGTCCCAGTGGGTCTGATTCTGCATCGCCAGGCTACAGGGCCACCAGTGACGCGAGTCCAGAGCGAATGCAAAGCTGCAGGTTCAAGCCTGGCCTGACTCCTGCATGCCAGACAGGATCAGGAGCAGCACCGGCTGGGCAAGGGTGCCCGGCCCCAGACAGGAACCACAGGGAGGGGATGGGGGCCATAAACCCACATGGATGAAGAGCCAAGAAGCCTCAGCCCAGCAGAGCCGGCTCCAAGCCATTGGCCCAGGGGGAGGAGGTGGTTTGCTGTGCCGCTCGCTCCCCAGATCTGCAACAGGTGGCCGGGCACATTTTTCTGCGGCTCCCGCCCACCCCCACAGTGGCTGCGTCTCCTTTCCATCTGCCTCCGAGCACCGGCTTTCCTCTCTTCTCCTGCTTCCAGACACAGGGTGGAGAGGGCAGGTTGGTTTCTTCTGCTGTGAGGTAGAAACGGTTTCCATCGCTGTAACGGGTGGGAAGGCTTCTACCCAGGTCTTCTCACAGGGGCCAAGGGACCCTGCTAGGCACTGGAGAGCTGAGGGGTGCAACGGGCCAGCTCCTGGGCTTGGTGCTGGGATGCCGCTGCCCTCGGGAGATGCCTGCAGGCTTTAGTCCCCATGCACTCGGGCAGGAATCAGTTACCAGGAAGCCCCTGCCTCCCGCCCAAGTGCGCGTCTCCCTTGCCAGGGCTGCCTGCTAGGGCTCAGGGCACACATAGTGCTCTGGGAACTGTGAGAACAGTGCAGCCTGTGCCCAGGCCTCTTGCTCCAATTGCAAGCCCTCCAGGGAGGTTCAGGCTCAGGCTGTGGCCTAGGCTTGATAGCTTCAGAGATGTGGCTCCAAGGCCTCCATGCAGCCCCCCACCTTGCCCACTGGCCCCAGCAGCCCTGGGCTGCCCAACATGGGGCTGCCAGGTTCAGCAGAGGCTAGCACCAAGCCAGGTTGGAGCAGAGCGCCAGGGGCATGGAGTGGGGACACCTGTTCATGGTGCTTTGCAAAGCCCACAGGCAGCTGCCCAGAAAGGGAGGCGGATGGTGCTCCTTTCAGAACAGGAGCCATGGAAATATGCAGGGAATGCTGCCAGCGATGGAGGTGAGAGTGGAGGGAAGCCTGGGCTTTGGGCTCACCGGGGGCCTGGATCTCAGAGGGCCACCCCCTGGCTAGCAGCTGCCCTCCCGAGTCCTGCGCTGCAGCCACACCTGTCACAAAGGATCCTGTTCAGCCGGGCTGGGGGCTGTTGAAGAAAAGCAAGTGAAAGCTGCCAGGGCATGGGCCAGGCGGGCTTCCCCTTTGAAGGAGGATGCCTGCCTGACCACCCCTTCCCCAGGGGATCCAGCTCTGCTAGCTGGTGACCCCCAGAGATGCATGCCTGACCCTGATGGCCCATTGGGCCCCACGTAGCAGGGCACTCCCTTGCACCCCAACCTCAGCCCCTGCAGGAAGTGGTTAGCAGGGCTGGGGGGAAGCCTCGTGAGGGCCCCGGGGCCCATATTCCACAGAGCACCCTGAGATACAGGGGCACACGCCCCGTGCAGGATGGCCCCATTGCACTGAGCATGCCCGTCCCGGTCCGACTAGCTGCAGCTCTTCCCCCTCGGAAGAAATGCAGCCCCCACAAGGGCTGACCCCCTGGCTCCCAGGCAGCCAGGGCTGTGCAAGGGAACACGGTCCTTGTGCCCAGGGGGGCTTGCACAGAAGGCCCCTCTCCTGGCAGGGGTGGGGAATAAGAGGCTTTTAACAGGAATGGCGCAGCCAGCGCCGAGCAGGCGCAGGGGCCTCCTCAGAGCTGTGCGGCTATGACTCATTTGCAGCTGGCAAGGCTGCCCGGTCTGCCTCCTCTCCCACCCATGCGGACCTCTGCCGCCCTGCAAGCTGCTTCCCAGCATGCATTGCTGCTGCTCAGCTGAGCAGCCCTGTGCACGGCCCCAGAAGAGCCACGTGTGGACAGAGCGGCTCCCCCGGCCAAGATGCTCTGCATTCTTCTGCTTTTGGCCTAGGGCTTCCCTCTCCCCGAGTGCCCAAACTCACTCGCTCGGCAGCTGCTGCGGTCCACCGTGACCCCAGGAGGGAGTCAGCGGGGGCTCCAGGGATGGTGACAGGTTTGGGCTCCCCATGTCCAAGCCCAGCCCTTCTACCCTCTTTCCCCGCTGCATCTCCCTGTTTCCCTGCAGAGGAATGCCTTGCTTTTGCAGCAGCCCCTGAAGGCACCATCGCCCCCACCACAGGCCCTGGCCAACACAGCGAGCAGCCCGATGCGAAAGGTGAGACTGGAGGAAACAGGTTAGAAACAGAGGCTTTATTTAAAAGAGTCAGAGGCTGCAGGACATGCACAGCGCAGACCCCGTAACGCTGCCACCCCACAAGCTGGCCACGTGGGATTGTCAGGCATAGAGCAGGGGCACGCCACACCCCATACAGAGCCCCCCAAGAAGGTGCCAAGCTGGTGGCATGTCAAGCCTGGACCTTGGGGGTCTTCATGCTGGTCTCCAAGCCTGGCTGCTTCTGGGACGCAGATGGGCTCCCGCTGGCCTAGCGGAGACAGGCAGGGCCGCGGGAAGTTCAGAGGGAAGGAAAGTGCAACAGGCTGGCACTGGGGGGGCTTTGGAGGGCTGGCTTACAAGGAGGGGAAGCCAAGGGGGACTGGGCTGGGAGCAGAGCATGGGGCTGCACTGGGACCCCTGTGGCTGGTTCGGGGAGAACGAAGGGCTGAGAAGGGAGGTCCCAGCAAGAGGCCCATCGGTCGCACCACATCCGTCCCAGAGCCAGTGCAAAGCCCACCGGAGTCAGAGCTGGGAGGGACCTGTCCAGAACCCCCAGGCCAGCAGTTCAAACCCAGCCGGGGGTTGATGGCTCCCTGTGCCTAGCGCTGGATCTCAGCCCAGTTCCTAGAGGACCCCCCCAGCACAATCTGGCAGCCTCAGCAGAGGGACTGAGGGTTTCCTGGGCCTTGAGCCAAGTCCCCCTCTTGAGGGGCTCATGAAAAGGGGCTCACATCGTTGTTTCCCATTCAGGACAACTGCCAGGGCTTTCTGCCAACTCTCACTGCATCACACAGGGTGTGGGCCACAGCCCAGCTCCAGTTATGCTGCACCCCAAGAGGAGAGATGGGGGTGCAGGGATCAAGACAGAGAAACCATCCAGCCACTGCCCTCAATGCAAAGCTACCAGCAGGGCAACTGCTCCCAGCCCCCCTTGTACAGAAAGGCAGCAGGTCCACCCAAAGGAGAAGCAACCCCATAGGTTATTCAGCACCAGGTCCACCAGCGGGGCCTGCCAGAAACAAAAGAGATGTCAGCTGCAAGTGAACTGGCAGGAAGTGAGGTCCTCACCATCCTTCTTTGGGGAATCATATCACCTCCTACCAATCAAACCCCCACTCTGCTCTTCTAGTTACTCAAATTTCGGCTTGGCCCTTCCCTCCCTCCCTCGTATGTTGAGCAGCAGCAGGAGGCCAAGGCAGACTGTGGCCGGGGCACACATGGCAATAGACTCCTTCAGCACCAGGAGGGTGTAGATGGAACCTGGGGAGACAAAAACCAGAAGACATGTAGGGGAAAAAAAATAAAAATAAAAAAATTAGGATTTGGACCATTAAAGAACTCAGAGCTGCTCCTTCATGGGGCCAGGCGCGGGGAGAACTGGAGCCTGAAGCATACAGCTCCAAAGAGCTTCAGTGCAAAATGGTGCCGGGGCTTCAAGGTGTCATCATTATGCTTCAGAGTCAGCAGACACGTGCAGTGTGTGGGGGCAGTTTGCTCATCTGTGAGCTATTCTCTTTGCTTGCCTGAGGCTGCAGCTAGCCAGCAGGCTGTGAGGAAGGGGACTGTGCCGCACAAGCCATAGGCAGCACTTCCTGGCAGCTAACGATGGCGAACACCTGCAGACAGTAAACCCAGGGCCCTTCACCCCTGGGCAGCTCTGCCTGCCCCCTCCTTGCCTCAGGGGCTGATCTAACAGGATGGGAAAAGCAGATTACACCACCTCCCTCTGCCCAGTCCCACAGCAGGCAGCTCCCGTGCAGCAGCACAACATGGCATGTGGCTCTGAGCTGTCTGCCAGTCTCCCCCTGGCATCTCTCCCCAGGGCTAAGCTAGGCAGGGACCATAGTCTTGACACCCCTAGTTCTCTTACTGACCCCCAAGCCAGGGCCCAGTGGGTAAGGGGAGGGTATGACTGGAATCAGATGTGCATATGCTCAGCCCGGGGGCTTGCAGGTTTCATTACGATCAGCTCTGAAACGAAGGTCTCTCAAGGTATATCTACTGGCCCCCGATTCCAGCAGCCTCCAATTTCCGGCCTGTAATCAAAGGGCCGTCACTTAAGGCTCATTGCAAACGTCAACTCCTGCGGCAGGCAAGGACTGAGAATCCAGGCTCTGGTTTTGAGCCATTGCTTCCCTCTTCCATAGGGACACGAGGGCTTGCTAGACAGACACCTGCTTTTAACCCTTACTTTGTGGACACAGACCTCCTCCAAGCCCTGCTGCTGGGAGGCCATGGGGCTGTTTCTGGGCCTGTGCTCCTCTCACCCAGCAGCAGATGAAATTCTCCTGGCTGCTCCCCAGGAGCCCCTGTATTACCTGGCTTCAGCTTGGCAAGCAGTCACCAGCAGCACACAGCTCCCGTCCTCCAGTGTCTGCACCAGCTCCCAGTAGCCTTCCCGTGCAATTCAAGATGCTGGTTTTGACCTATACGGCCCTAAACAGCCTGGGCCCTACATACCTAAGGGACCCCCCCTTTCCCTTTATGCCCCATCGTGATCCCTCAAGTCAGCTGAGAGCACCACGCTGCAGGTACGATCAGCGGGACAAGTCCACTTGGTGACACCACGTGGGAGGTTACTCCCAGTGGCTGCACTTTGGCTCTGGAGCTCCCTCCCTTCTCGACACGCGCCCCAGTCCGAGCCCGGCTGTCGCCCCAGAGAACTGCAAGACCTTCCTATCTGGACAGGCACGTAGCAACCAAAGCCAAGCAGAGCTGCTACTCAGGTCCCTGCTTTTAGTTTGTTATTTTATTTAGTCTAGTTGCCCTTTTTCAGTGCTCTTGTTTTCTGACAGCAGTGATCCTCAACCAGGGGACCTCAGGGCACTACCAGATCCTTTGAAAGGGGGCCACAACGCGCGAGGAGAGAAGCAGATAAGGGCAGGCTCAAGGTTGTCCCTGTCTAGCCAGTCCCCCACCCCCACTGCCCAGCCCCTCCGCGATTAGGTAAGCACTGTACTAGATAAGATCACTTTTGAAATTGGTTGCCATTCAATGCATAACATGCAAGGAAGGGTGCCTTTCATCCAGTGAGGGGTGCCTCGAGGCCTAAAAGGTTGAGAGCCACTGGTTTACTGTAAGCCCCCTGATCCCTTGTGGGCAAGGGCAGTAGATAAATCATATAAATAAACCATATAAATAAATAAGGAAGAAAGTGAGACTCCTCCCCGCCTCCATGATGTGCGTGGAGGCTATCAGCGAGGAAGGGAAACTCCCAGCTGAAAACTGAGCAAAGGAAAGAGGTGGAAGCCCTGGTTTGGGCTATGCTGCAAACTTGTCCAGCAAAGCCATGGGAAGAGTCTGGCAAGGGGGCTCTGGAGGCAGCAGAAGAGGGGACGCCTGCCTGGCCCTCGTTCCCCAGCTCAGGATGGCAGGGGCATCCTAGAGGGTACAGGAGTCTTCATAACAACCCGGTCGGTGGGCAGTGCCTAAGCCTGTGCCCAGCTTGCCCTTACCGATCATGATGATGGTGAGCACAAAGTTGCTGATCTCTTGCAGGAGCTGGGGCCCGAATGCCAGCGACAGCCCGGCCACCACTTCAATCCAGCCGACCACCTCCAGGTACCGGACCGGCTCCGGTTTGTAGCCAAATTCCTTCAGGGGAAAGACGTCGGCGAACTGCACGAACTGGGACTTCTGCAGGGGGAAGACGGCATGGCACCAGCATTGGAGGGGACTCCAGGCCTCCCTAAGTTTCCTTCCTGGAAACAGGCGTGCTATCCCTAAGGTCTAGCACTGTGGCCTTCGGGCGCGGAAGGAGACGGGCAGCCTCGCCCACTGCCTGAAGCCCCCACCAGGGCTGCAAGAGGAGCAGAGCCCCCCTCCCTTCCCCTCGCTTTGCCTCCCCCAGGAGGAGTATTTTGAGCGGCACGAGATAGTCACGCAGCACAGGACTGCCCATGTCCAGGCGGATGGCATCAGCTCACAGCTCCCTCCCTCCGCACCCAGCCGTTCCCCCACGCTCCTGCTGCAGGGCCCAGTCTCTGAGCAAGCAGCAAGCAGGACCCAAGACCTTTCCCAGCAGATCTGCAGGGCCCTCCAGACACAGCTGGAGCACACCGAGTCCTTTGCAAGCAGACTGCCATCTCGAAAAGGCAGCCGGCGGCTCAGAAGCCTCTTTTCCAAGAGGGCGAGGCACCCACAGCAGGGACTCAGGCCTCTTGGGATCAGCCCACACCTAGGAGGGCTCCGAAGCATCACCAAGCTGCTCTGCAGAGCAAAGCCAACACCCCCTCCCAAAGCCACTGCGCTCCCTGCCCAGAGGCCATCCAGATGTCACACTGCTTTCCTGGGCCAACACTTCAGCTCCTTGTGCCAATGTTTACAGACAAGTCTTCCAACAGGCACGGGGTGTCCTGGCCTTCAGGCTGGTGTCCAAAAGGCTGCTCAGGCCTTAGGACAGCTGGTTCCCACCAGCGTGTTCAAAGCTGCTGGATATCTAAGCCCCGCTGGAGCTGGAAATCCCCGTGGAAGACAAGCCTGCAACCCAGGGCCCTCTGCCTTCCTGCCTGGAGACCACCTGAGTTGTTCCCCTGGACAGATCAGGGATCCTCACAGTCATGAGACTGCAGGGGAGCTCTGGTACTGACGGGGCTTCGGGCCAGCTCTGCAAAGGACTCGCCACACGCCCCGGCACTGGATTTTCCCAAAGGCTCAGCTCCCAGCCAGGCTCCAAAACATGCTCAGAAGAGCCTTAAAGGGATGCCGCCAGCTGGAAAGCTAGCCCACATTTTTTAAATAGGGAGCTTGGCTGCCATGACAACAAGGGCTCTACATAAATGCATCAATCGTGGGCATCAGGTATTAATTAGCCAGATCCCTGTTTGGGCCCATCAGGCACCATGAAGGCGAGGGCCCCGGCACGCTAGGTGCTGTACCAACATGCTGTGCGCGGCAAATGTCACAGCTCTGAAAAGCCCCGTGTGCGTGTAGGCAAGGGGTCTAAGAAAGGAGTGCCCAACCTCCAGCTTGCAGGCCAAATCCAGCTCATGGAGCCACGGCATCTGGCTCACAACCAACCCCCAACCCCTGTGTGGCAGGTCCAAGCTGGACCATGCCCCCTTCCCCACCCCCCACACTGCTGGATTGGGGCTGGGCCATGCCCCCTGCCCTCCTCCATGCAGTTAACTGGGGGGCCCCAGTGCCTGGCTTGGGATCACCAGCAAGTCCAGCCCCTAGACAGACTGGGCACTGCCCACCAGGCCTGCTAGGCAAAAAGGTTGAGTGCCAGTGGCCTGAGATCATACAACCAGGCAGGGGCAGAGGCAAAAGCAAAGCCCCTTTCCCTGCCCCCGCCCAGCCGGGATGCACCCACTCTGGTGCCAGGCCCTGTGCATGCCCCGTCCCACTGGGCTTTTGTGAATCGTGCCGTTTTCCCCCAAGACACTTTTTCTTCTCCCCTCGCAGGAACCTGCACAGGGGACCTGGGTTCCTGGGGTGCAGAAAGTGACTGCTGGGCCTAGCCTGCCCCAACCTGGGTGCAGGAGACGGGGCACCCCGCATCTCAGCCTGCCCCAACCTGGGTGCAGGAGACGGGGCACCCCGCTTCTCAGCTTGCCCCAAACCCCGGAGGCAGGAGCAGGGGCACCTCGAGCAGGGAGGGGTCCAGAGGAGACCCTGGGTCCTAAGCGGACCCGCGGCTGTGAGCGGGTCGGTGCACGCAGGCCGCCTGGGCACAGCCCGGCAGGTGCCGCCCCCCAACCGCAAAGGGCGCCGGGTGCCGCGGCCGGGCTGCGGGGCCCGCACTCACCATGCGCAGGTAGAGCTCGGCCGAGATCTGCTCCGTCAGCTTCGCGGCCCCCACGAAGAGGAAGAAGAGCCCCAGCACCACGCGCACGGCGGCGAAGAGCAGCGCCATGG
>NW_017729015.1:11513656-11520852 GCF_001723915.1 Gavialis gangeticus | reverse complement strand
CCCGCCCCGCCCCGCCGGGCCCGAGCGCGCCCGCCCCGCCCCCATTACAGAGGGGGAGAAGCTGAGGCACGGCCCGGTCGGAGGATCGGACCAAAACAAACGGCACGAGGTTCAGCTAAGGGCAGGGGCGGAGGCCTGCGCTCGGGCCAGGCCGGGCCCAGCTCTGCAGGAAAGGGGCTGGGCCTTGCAGTGGGGAATACGCTGAATGCAAGGCAGCAGCACGCCCGGGGCTGCACGAGGAGGAGGGGCGTCAGCAGGTCAAAGTCTGCACTGGGGAGGCTACAGCTGGAGTCCTGTGTCCAGGTTTGGGCCCCACACTGCAGAAAGGATGGGGACACATTGGCAAGTGTAGCAGAGGGCAACGAGACTGGGCCAGGGGCTGAGGAGGAAAGACTGAGAGAACCAAGTTCATTCAGCCTGGAGAAGGGATTTAATAGCAGCCTTCAACTCCTGGCAGGAGGTTGCAAAGAGGACGGAGCTGCGGTGGCAGACAGCAAAACAAGGAACAATGAGCTCAAGTTGCAGCAAAGGAAGTTTAGGCTGGAGGGGGGTGAAGCACTGGAACTGGTTACCAAGAGAGGTGGTGGCATCTCCAGCCTTTGAGGTTTTTAAGACCTGGCTTGACAAAGCCTTGGCTGGGATGAAGTAGTTGGGGCTGGTCCTGCCTTGAGTCCAGCGCCCCTGAAGTCCCTTCCACCCTCATGTTCTGCAATGCTATAATTAAGCAACTTGCCGTGCCAGCCTTCCTCTGTCGCTTGAGCACGGACTTGAACCAGCATCCTGCCTTCCAGACTTCCACCCTGGGCCGCAGGCTGGCTCTGCCCCTGCTGGGCTCTATGGCCTCGGCTCCTTCTTGCTCCACAGAAAGGAAAAATAAAAATCATGTCCCAAGGCCCAGATTGCCAACATTAAGCATTAATAAAATCAGTAGCATCAGCTTCCCCCATGTCCCAGCAAACACTCAAGGGCTGCAAGGAGACAGTGCCAGGAGACAAGTCCCCACAAGTAAAGGTTTAGAAGACTTCAGGCTGGTTAAAAACAAAAAACAGGGAGGATGGAAGAAGCTTGTCCTGCCTATGTAAGGGGGTCAAAAACTTGAGAGAAGATAGGAATATAGGGTCCAGCCCCAGAATCAGCACATTGTGGTATTATTCCAGCCCACAAGAGACAGCAGGAGCCTGGCTGCTGCAAGAGATCAGAAAAGGGATAGGGGAGCAGGTAGCCCGACTCCTGTCATCCTATCTTACAGTCTTCCTGATCCAATCCACCCTCCTCTCTTCATTGCTTACCAAAGCACGTTAATTGTGAACAAACTTGACATTTAAAAGGATTATCTTTGGGCAGCTCAGGAAAGACCCAGTGGGATGAATGTGACAACACCGACCTTCTCAGGTTGGGTAAAGGCAAGGCATCACTGCAGCAGTTTATGCTATCAAAGCCAAATTGCAGCAGCTGGAAGAGCTGGGATCTTTCTGAAAAAGAAGTTCTGAAAACCAGGCAGTTTCACAGCATGGCCTCTGAAGACAGGTGAAAGAGTGAAGGTATAAGCCAATATATGGGCTTGTTAGTGCAGGACCTGAGCTGGGGCTGTTTGCTAGAGAGGGTAAATGGTTTGAATTTGCACTATGAGGCTATTAGTTTGTACTCCTGGCAGGGCACATACATAGACACTCTTCATTGTTCTAAATGAAAGGAAAATGTATATGGTGTGTATTGCCCCATTTTATATAAGGTACCACCTGAACACCAAACATTAATTAAATAATTAACCATTTCCATACATATGAGTTTCCAAAACACATGAAAAGCTTGGGGTAAATCTGCTTTTTCTAAGGCTGATTTTTTTTTTTGAGCTGAAGAACAATGGTTTCTTCAAGCAGGTTTCTTCCTACATGTTCCTGCTCTATCTTCCCTTAATAGCAGCCCTGGGAGAAGAAAAGTCATATATACGCAGGGAAAGGCAGCTTGAAGGAGCCCTGGGAAAAAGGCAGCTTGGTCTTCTTTAAGAGGCTGTGCACTGCACAGTGCTCACCTTGTGCAAGGAAGGTTTTGTACCTACAAGAGCACAATCATGAACAGTTAATGCAATGTCAGGCTTTTCAAAAATAATTGTAAAGATTTGTGCACTAAAGTCATGCAAATCATCCCACTGAAGTTTTTGGAGTCTGCAGGATCCGAGCCCAGATCTTCCCACAAAGTTCATATAAAATTATATATATAATTTCAGAGTTTCCAAAGCCAGATGTTTGCTTTTGTTTAATTTATCAATCCCTTCTCTTAAAACAGTCCAGCACTTTGGCACATAGAACAGAACAGCATAAATGCAACCCAAATAAAAATTCTCTTTCCCCCAGCCCTTCAGATGTGGTCAGACAATGCATCAGCACACCAATTTCAGAACTCATCACTACTCAGCAAACTAATAAATAATAAAACAGCAGTTGAGCCAAGGCAGAACTCGAGCATTATTTTATATGAAAGACTTATTTTAAAAAATTCTGTCTGAATAATAAATTCCTGAACTCTAGAAACCCGATTCCTTTTTTCCTTCCAACACAGGCTGGTCTCCCCTTACCACATTGCTGGCTCCTACATGAAAGATTAATAAATTCTCCTGGGACTATTGTTAAGGCAGGATGGGGCAGGAGAGTGCAGGAAGAAATCTGCTTGAAGAAACCATTCTTTTTCAGCTCAACTAATAAAACTCCCAACAGCATGTTTTAAGAAAAGGCAGATGTTTCAGCCCAAGGTTTTCATGTGTTCTGGAAGCTCCTAACAACCTCTGATCCAAATTCTCTTTGAAAGGGGAAAAGGGTCTCCTTTCTCCATCTGAGACCAAAGAGGGGCATTATGGTGCTAGATTTCACAAGGTCCCATGAGATCCTGAGCATATGTAGTGGTTGGTCTAGCCTGACCTACCAATGCACAGAATGGAGGCCCGACTGCAATTCTGTCTTGTTTTTTCTTTTTTTATGCTACAACTGATTGAAATGTTTGTTTTTTTTCAGGGAACGGATTAGTTTCTATGCTGCAAGGGACAAGTGCTTTGCTTCTGTAGCATCGCTGAGCTCAGTGAGTTCATACAAGGGGTTCATTTGCCCTGATGTATTTCAAATGGAGATTAAATTATCACATGATAAAGTCCCAAATTACAATTTACTCAAAGATCTAAATTCCAGCAAAATTTCAGCATGCTCTGAACCCCTCCTTAGCATACACACAGCCTGTTTTCCAGAGAAGCTTATACCAGTCACCAACAAAGTTAAATAAGTAGTAATTTGGGAGCAGATTGTTCCACACCTGCCTACCACAGGGGTTTCTTCCACCTTCCTCTGCAGCATCTCATGCTAGCCCCTCTAACGTAGCTGGACATCATAAGACTTAGATGTAATGCAGTCAGACAATTCCCCAGCATCTTTCAATGCTCCGGTAGACAGGACCCTGCCCATCACTGCACAATGCTAGAGTAACACTGCCACATAGCCTTGTACTGTTACTGAATAATATTGAGATACTCTCTCCAGAGGATTCTCTGTCAACTTCCATTCTCAGCTACCAGGGACTCAGATCTGTCAGCCAGTGTCCTTCACCCCATCTTACAGATGGAGAAAGCAATTGAAAAATTAAGCAACTTGCCCGAAAATATATGGGAATGGGGCCAGAAATATAATTCATGAATCATGAAGCACCCCCTACATAACACCTCCCACCGCAAAGAAAACTGTGGACAAAACATGGGTTTTCCTCCTTAGATTTGCCATCATTACATTTCTTGCAGAACAGGCTCCATTGCTAAATGCTAGGGCACACTGTCATGTGGCAGATGACCTTTGAGATGGTAACTGCGTCACCATTTAAGGCCAGACTCTAATAATTTCTCCAGGATCAAATTCACTTCTCATCTTGCAGGCTCAATGAATTCAGCTTATTGTCCACATCTTCCAAAAACCCTTTATCTAGCGACTCGCAATCCATGCCATCTTCCCCACTAGGTATATAGACGTGGATCTCCATCCTTGATTTTCTGATCTGCGGCAGTACAGGGAGATCCCCTCCAGGCACTGGCAGGCAAGTAGCCCCATGCACTCGCAGGGTCTGTGCCACTGCACTGGCAGGATGCTTCAGTGCTGCTGGCTGCCTGTTCCTATGCTCTACTGCTCCTCCAGGGAGGTTGTTCCTGTTCGGTCTCAACTTGCTGGGAGATGTCCTGGTGAGCGGTTGCATGGGACGGGAGAAGTGTACAAAGGTGCATCTCTCCCTCTGGTTAAGGCAACAGTCATCCTGTGCTCTGGCCCCTGCAGGGCAGAGAAGCCCTGGGAAAGGCTTTAGGAAGGGCAGCTTGGTCTTCTTTAGGAGGCTGTGCAGTGCAGAGTGTTCACGTTGAGCAAGGAAGGTTTTGTACCTGTTTTAGAGACAAAAGCACAATGAACTCAGTGACACTTAGTGCAGCGTCAGGCTTCCAACCCGGCGCCCAGGACCTGATCCAGTGCCTGCTACAGTCTATGGAAAACTTTACTAGGTCCCAGCTGGAAACCTAGGGCTCATTTATCTTCTGCCCTCTCCTCTCCCCAAGGCCTCGAGCTGCCAAGCCTTTTGATCTCTCTGTTCTTGGAACTCAGGTGAGGTCAGGGACAGCTCGGGCTCCGGGGCTGTCACCTCCAGCTGCATTGCTAGCCTGTGCAACAGGGTCATGATGTGAGCTGCCTTTAACTGGGGCCAAGTTCTAGAAGCTGCTCTGCCTTTCAGATGCCCCTTGCCCAGCAACAGGAGCAGAGGGAGCTGCTATCCTGGAAACCACTCTCTGCCTCAGTCATTAAAAGTTGCTTTTTAAAGGCTGGCTCAGTCTCACCACAGTCACAAAGCAGAGTGACACAGCTAAGCACAGCAATCAGGTCTCCTGGCTCCCAGAGCAGCCTGCTTTGTTTGTAGGCAAACACCCCCACTTACGAAAGAGAGTCTAAAGCTCAGGGCTCTAGGCAGATTATTGCCCCTGCAAGAAGGGTGGATGTAACTGGGACAGCAGCCAATTAAACACAGGTCATACTTTGGGGTTGCTATAGCAGCCCACCTGTAGGGCTGTGCTAGGGACCTGCGTCATTATTCCAGCATTTGGCCCATGGGATTGTGGGATCAGAGCTTGTTACAACCCCAGGGAGACAGCAGCAGTGAAGCCAGTAAAGCCTGATGCTGCTGGAGGTACCACTTCGGCTTCTTACAAAAGGGAGTACAGCAAAAGCTTCGTTATCCGGCATCCCCCAGGAATGGGGGATGCCAGTGAATCAAATATGCCGGTTAATCAAACATGAGCCATCTGGTGCACTCCCTGGCATCAGTGTGCCAGGGGACAGGGAAGGGGGCCCCCACGCAGGCTGCTTTGCTCTGCGCCGTGGGCCGAAGCAGTGAAGGAGAAGAACTTGGCTTGTGGCTTTTGCCGCATCCCTCAGATGCAGGTTAGTGGAGCTTTCTGGCTGATAAAGTGCCAGATAAAACAGCTTTTGCTGTACTAGGAGCAAGAACGCAGGCCCCAAGTTGCTCAAAGTCAGTCAAAAACTAGTATCAGATTTGCATTGCTCCATAAATTGAGAAGGATTCTCAACCTGTGGTTAAGCAGGTAGTAAGCAGACCTGGAAAATATTAAAATCCAGGGCAGTTATACTGTTTGCAGTCACAAAAGTAATCCAGAAAGTACCTCCCAAGCACTAGATACAGAATACTAGATGCTAGAAGTCTAGAAGTGGTGATTTAACCAATAGTTCTCAACTCTTCTGCGATACAGTCCCATGTTACAAGAAAGCAGTTTGAAAACCCTAGTGCCACCAGACTACAACAAGAGGCGGGGTGGGCTCAAATCCCCAGCCCTTTTTGGGACATCAAAATCCAGAACTGGTGGCTTTGGTTCTAGCAAAGGAGTCTCAGTTATATGCCGGCTAATTCACACACCTGGACAGGGTCAGAAAGCCTTTGAGGGTTCAGTACAAGAGTTTCTGGTTACAGCTCCCCTAGAAGCAATTCTGGAAACTGAGCTTGTCACAGCCCCAGGGTCGAGGTAAGTGACAATACAGCCTTGAGAGTGCAAGTGCTGCAAAGGGGCTGGAACTGACAGCTGGCAGGGACATGCAGGGGGCACTGCTGCTGTGGCCTGCAGGGAGGAGCAGCACTTTTACTGGGCATCTACTTCTCTTCCAGTGGCCTTATGTAGCCTGGTTCCTCTCTTTCAAGCACTGTTCAAGTCCCCCTACCCCCCAGCTTCCCTCTTGGAACATTTTTGTAGCTCTTTCCCCTTTTTACTCATGTGCACCCCTGACCCCAATACTGCTCACACCACTTCTCCATCCCTTGAGGTATTTCCCCCCAGCATTATCTGCTTCTAGGGTCCAAAAGCATCATGTCTGACCATGGCAGGTCAATTCCCCCTATGCCCCCCAGTCCAGATCTCCACATAAAATACAAATGCTGTACTTGGGTTTTATCTTTGGGGCAGAAACTCTGGCAGCCTTTATGCTTTGGGAAACATAGCAGTGGTATCAGTGATTCAAAGCTCCCACCAAGGCACTACAGCACCAGCTGGTTAGAGAAGAGTTTCATCCTGAGGGTAAAGCAGAGCCTGGATGTAGGGAAAGCCATCAGGGCAACTTACGGCAGATAAAAGCAGTATTTGAGCTGGGATGGCAACAACCCCTCTGACTTCATGCACAATGTGCATGCGTTTGACCCAGATTTGTCTTTGGATTTTCCTTTTCTATTCTGAGAGTTGTTCCATTAGCTCCACTAGAATTGGTTAAACCAGGTGATCCCTGCTAGGAGCCAGGAATCCAAATCAGTGACTGGCATACTGCCAGGCCCATTTTGAAAGTCTTTCACAGGTGAACACTAGATCAGCCCTGGAGCCATTGGCAGCCTGGATCCAAAAGCAGAAAGTCATAAAAGGTAGCTTTTGCAGGCCTCCCTTAGAGGGCCCTCTTGTGGCTTACTCCCAGGATGACCAATTTGCAGTTTGTGGTTACAAGCGGGTGCAGGAGGGTTTTTATATACAAGGGATGCTCCTGGATTTTAGACTCATGTCAACTTGGAACAGCCTCACTTCAGGAGTGGCCCAAAACCCCACACTGGAGACAACCAAGATAAATCCTTGGCAGTTATAACTTTGGTAGGAGGAAAAGAGAAAAGCTCCACAACCCAGAATTAGCTGAGGGGGA
>NW_017729015.1:11506181-11508656 GCF_001723915.1 Gavialis gangeticus | reverse complement strand
GGGATAGCTCTGTCACACCTTCAGTCAGCACAGATGTAGTTAGGGATCTTCTGGAAGGGCTGGATATTTTTAAATCTGTAGGTCCAGATGCCCTCTACCCAAGGGTGTTGAGGGACCTGGCAGGGGTCATCGTGGAGCCCTTGGCCAGGCTGTATGAGCATTCATGGTCATCTGGCTAGGTGCCAGGGGATTGGAAACTAGCTAATGTTGTCCCCATTTTTAAGAAAGGGAGGAAGAGATGGCCAGTGCAAAACCTATTTTCCTCCCACTTCAAATTCCTAATTTTGTTCATAAAGAAATTCTGCAGCAAGTTTAATAAAAGTCTATTATTACACACTACCCCACACAAAAAGGATAGAGGGACTTACCTAGGTACCAACATGTTCCTCAAGTACCATTTCCCATTGTGCTGCTGCTGGCCAAGGCAAAAGCCTCTCCTAGGTAGCTGGGGCAAAGCTGCTTTCCCAGCATTTGGAAGAGCAGGATTTGCATGGGAAGAGAGAGTCTGGTCAACCGCTGGCCCTCGCCTTGCAACGAACTCCAGAACGCATGGGCAGCCCAGCCCCAAGGATTGCTCTGGCATAGCCAAGCTCAACTCTCTACTGCAATCATTCATTTCTGCAAGCTGACCACAGGAAACAGAGGCTACTCCTGGAAGAGTTTTAAGCCTCTTTCCTACAGCAGCAAAATCCTCTCTCAAGATCTAAATTAAGAGATAAATAATTCAGTCACTGAACTCTATGCAATATTAATGATAAGTAAAATGGACTTAATTACCACCTGTTGATGGAGTGCAACAGGAGGGCTGGCTTGCAATCCTTCCAAGATAAATGACCACACAATGAAGGGGCATCCTTCCTCTCATTTTGAAATCCTTGTACTGTAAGCAGCAGAGAAATGGTTTCTTTACAGAGTGGCTATGATCCATTTCCTTGTAGCCAAGTTACCCCGTATTGAACAGATTGTGCGATTCTACAGATAACTGGAAAACACAGTAGAGTGCTTAAAGAGCCAAATAAGCCTCCTTACTAGGCTTACTTGAATACCCCTGGTGTTTTATCACACCTTAGAACTGGCTTACAGCTCCCTCCTGTTGCAGGCCTGGAGTTCTTCTCTACTGTCAATTGTGCTAATTGCTAGAGGCAGTTTCTTACCAAAGAATTATCCACAGATGGGATTGTATTAAATATGGTCTTAACTGGGTCTACTGCTCCTTATCCCATTACTTGGATTAGCTTTTATGTCTGCACATTTATGGCTTCATTTCTCTCTCCAATCCTATCTCCCTCAGCACTGCCTTTGCTTCCCCCATCTTCTTGCATTTTCTATTTAAGACAATGCTTCTACTTGATAGCCTATTCTCTGAAAGACTGAACTTCTATGGCACCCGATCAAGTGAGTTGTGGCTCTCCAAGTTTATGCCTCCAATTCAGTTAGCCTAAAGGTGAACCTTGTAGACTGTTGTAGGCTTTTAAGTTGCTTAATGGCAACATAATATTTGCTTGACCAAAGTTTGGGTAATAAAAGAGGCAAAGGAAATAAGGGCAAAGTATGTCAAGATGCAAGCCATTTTAGAAAAGTCAAGAAAGGTAGAATGGGGGGCAGGGAATAGGTTACAGATCTCACTGAGGCTACTTAAAGTAAATTTAGCGGTTAGACAAGGTTAATTTAGGACAAGATGGAGCTTACATAGAGGATAAAGAGATATATGAATATTATTTCTAAGTAGTAGTACCCATTAAGAATACTTCCACACCCACTTATTTATCTAGGAAGCTTTTTGTATTTTAGTCAAGCCGTAAGAGTCCACGATTCATCACGGTATCTTTACTCTTCAGCCTTGAACTATGTATAGCTCTTGCCAAATAGCCCATCTGCAGAGGAACTTTTAAGATATGAGCTCTTTTAGAAATCAAATTTCAAACCTAGATGAAAAAGATACTTTCCCTTAATTGACTGGCCAGCTATTAGAAGCTCTCTCTGAATTTAGGACTTACAAGTCTTAAAAATAAATTGCTTTCAAACACCTGATTATTTGCAGTGATTTACACATGCATTTTGTACATTTTAATCATTTTCTTGATATGCTGTATCTATACTGTTTAGTCATTTCCATCTTTTCTGTATGTTGTTATTCAATTTGCTATTAGACATTTTAGCTGCTCTTATGCATATTTAATTTTGGTGGGACTGCCTCTTCAAACCTTTCTTTGCTCTCAGAATCCATCTGAATGTCAACCTCTCTACCTTGCCTTACACAAGGTACAATCAGCATATTTAGCAGGAAGTCTTAATTTATACAAACACTAGATAAGGGCAAGTCGAGACTGAACAAAGCCTTTTGTATCTTAACATTAGATAAAAAGTAATCTAAAACAAATTGCGGAGACAAATTCTGGGTATGGCACCTCAAGCACGGTGTTACTTACCACATTGTCTGATGTTACCAGGGCAGTTTTTTTTTTTTTTTTTTTT
>NW_017729015.1:11492837-11506042 GCF_001723915.1 Gavialis gangeticus | reverse complement strand
TTTTTTTTTTTTTTTTTTTTTTGCCAGGGCCAGGTTATGAAATTAAGCCTTTAAAACAACCAACCCAAACTTTGTTAATTCAAGCTCAGTAGATAGAGGACAGATTTGATTATTCACTTCAAAACTTAGGCACTTAAGGGTAAGAAAGATTGTAGGTCTATTCCAGTAGTGTGGTTCTCAACCAGGGTTCCACAAAGTCCTAAGCAACACGTAATATCAAATAGCACCACTGAGCTACAAACACCTACGTGCCATCCACAAGACAAATCCAGAAATTTCAAGTAAGACTCAGTAGTTGGAAACAATTTTGCCATTGTGGTCAATTCGCTGGAACAGAATTTGTCTGTTTTTTTTACTAGAAAAAAGTGAAAAAACTAAGAGTTAACGTTTTCTAAAGGGTGCCCTTGAATCTATAACTAGAAGTGCCTTTGGTCTATATATCAAGGTGAAGAACCACTGCTCTACCCCCCACCCCAGTTCTATAGCCTGTCAAATTGTGTCCTTTGGAAGCATCCAAGTTTCAAAAATTTGCCTGAAAAGGCAAGTGCACTCCTCCATGAAACATCCCTGTGGGCCAGACAAGTTTTATACTTAGTTTTTCAGGGTCATCATCAGGCTACTGCATGAACAAGATGGGTCAAATCCATGCTGCAATAATATGTCCACAGCACCATGGAAATGAAGGACATGAATCTATATAAAGTTTTGCTGCCCACTGATAGGCATCACTATTTGTAGCAAGTATCAATCCCAAATAGATTAAGACGACTGAAATGTAAATTTTGAATAAAGTGGTTTCTCAAGAAATACCTTCAGTTATTCCATGTGTACATGAACCCAATTAAATCAATCCAAGCATTCACAGTAAGCCAAAGGAAAGTAAATGCAAACTGAATGACTTAACTGCATTTTGTTAACAAGTCATACAGACTCAGATTACAGTAATTAGAGATGACTGGTTAGTAGAGGAGTATGCATTTAATACTGGGTCTTGGAAGAATATTCAACTGTTATCTAGTGACTCTTTTCCTTCAAGGAACTCACTAGCTCTCTCAGCTAGATTTAAACTTACACAAAAAAACTCAAGCGGTAAGATTACTGATTATCCTTTTATTGATTTAAAGAGCTAGAAGCCATTTTCTAATGGAGTCCTGGTTAACAGTTCTAGCTGCTCTAAAAAGCAGCTGTTCTCATTTAAAAATTTCTGAAGGGAAAATCTTTTTGACAAAGATTATTTTTTTATAGCATGCAGAACTAGAGAACTAGTTTTGTGGGTAAATTGGGCAAGAAGAAACAAACAGTCTTCTCTATCCTCCCAAGCTAGCACCAGCAGTTGCCAAGGCACTTGCTCTGAGGGGCTCACGCAAACCACAAGAAAAATAGTTCTGCATTGTGGAGCTGTACTGAAAGCAGTGAAGCAGACATACTCAAGTGCAAGAAAAAGGGTCTGAAGTCCTTTCTGTACAGTAATGCTTGCGTATTTATATATGCAGCAACTCATAGCACATTACCTACTGCATCTCCCTCAACTTTTTTTTTTTAAAATAATGATTCTGAATGCATGATTGTGTTCAGATAAATTCACGGATACACACATGAGCTTCAGGATTAACGTAAGAGAACACACCAAGCCATACCTATAGGAAAATAAAAAATATTTTATTGAAAGCAAGATTGCCACTTGGCTCCTGGCTCCCCCTCCACTGGGCCTTTTGGACATCAAACCGCTTCCTCCTGTAGATAACAAAGCACAAAAAGTTAGCACCAGAAATTCTAAGCAGATGGAAATCAAACTTTCATGTATGAAGGCCATTAGTATATAAAGTGGTCATTTTTTAAGAAATTACTCTTAATACAACAGAAAGGTCCATGCACCTGGCTCCACACATGCTCTAGCATAGCACAAGATGCACCTGAGATTAAGCGAACAGTTTTCACAATTTTTTCCAGTGTCACACAAATCAAAGTGATATACGGTTTCAGAGCTTTAAATCATGTTTTTATATCCTAGAAACAAGAGCAGATGGCTTGATTCCTGATGAAATCTAGTCCATCTCAACTTTCCAATACTAGGCTTCAGACATCTGCCTACATACCATTCAGACACACAAATGATTAGTGCCTGAACAAAGATAGTATCTAGCATGTTTTCTCTATCCCTGTGGTTGTAGGAAATTCAACATTTAAAGCATTTTAACCTAAAGGTTAATCTTCATATAATGCATGGGGAGCAGGGAGGGGGGCAGGGAAGAGACCGGACAATTCACAACTTAAAATTTCTGCTACGCACAGGCTGGCCCACTTGGTCTGTCTTGTTTCTCTGTGTAAGATGGGTGCACTGCTTCACTTTCCTTGCTGAAGTTTAAGATCCAGAAAGTGTTTTGAAGGTAAGAACCGAGAACCAAATGTTTCTGCACTAAGCCTAACATTTGAGCCAAACAAAAAACCTCCCTGCTATAACCTTTTGCTTTGTTAGACAAGGATTTCCTCCCCACTACATAAAGACCTTTAAAATGAACATAACTGCGTAACTGAGCATCTGCAGGTTAAGTGACTGATGCTGCAGAAGCCAAATATCTTGAAACAAATGTCAATGGTGGTTCTATAAAGCAAGACTGAAAAGGCTTGCTTTTCAAAGCACACTAGAAAAATGTGATCCAAATTTTAAGCAGAAAATCATTTAGCTTAATTTTGTATGGTAAATAACTTACCAACTGATTTTGTATTTTGGCTACGCAATAGCACCTGAGATCGCATCATGCTGGATTGTGCTCATGCTCTACTCCTGTACTAGGAAAAAATACAAGTTGATTTCTCCCATAGTTATTTTGTACACCAAAAATAAAGAAGTGGAACATTTGTTAGAAAGACAGCTCTAATATTGTTACCAAGTCACAATTAAAACAAGTCCCACTGGAATTCATATCCATGAAACATGTTCTAAACCTCTAATCATTCCACAGACATATACTGCCTAGAACAACTGTTGCATCTAATGTTGAAAATCCTGAAGGTGAGTTACTTATTTGGTGACTTTCAAAAACGTTATATGATGGCATTCAGTTGTGCCCTGTATGAGAAACAACATCCAGGGAAAGTAAGGAATCAAGGGGAAGAAACACTGGAACCAAATAAAAGGAAGTTTTGACCAGAAGTGATGGCCAATACAGGTATGCAAGTCGCATGGAAAAAATATAAAAAGCAGTCAATAGCAGGGCATTTCACAAGTTTAGTAGTTTGAACTATGTTTTAGTATTAATAATAACTTCTCCATATCCCCTATCACAATGGGGTGCATGTAGCAAAACTACCACCTATCTACGTCGTATTATAATCTTAGCTTCTTTTATGATGTAGCAACTTGGAAGCATGGGCAATAAGCACTCTGATTCAGAGCAGGTTAAATATCCCTTTTATTGTAAAGCAATTAACAGATATACTCACTTCATATGGATGAGCACTCTGGTTTCACTCAACTTGCAACATCTTCACCTAGAGGATAATAAACTGAAGTTATTATAAAAGCACATTCAATTTTTTTCTGAAAATAGAATTCTAATTTTTACATTGAGTAACATTTAAAAGATACATGGACTGATTAGTTATGAGGGGAATTTACAAGTTATTCCCAAATGCTAGGTGGAAGCAGTGTAAGGGGCAGAAGTAGGCTAGTCTAAACACTTGTAAGAAAGTGAAAGAATGTACAGGTGGTGGACTGAAGAACTGCACCTAAACTGAACACAAACCGTAACAGCTAGTTTCACCAGTCTGAGTACCGTGAAGTTTAATTGCAGCCAGAGGTATACTATCCCTTATGTGAAGGCATGTAACAAATTTTGTCAAGCTCACTGCCATATTTTAGTTGTAAAAATGCCCTCCTCTACATCAAGAGTGAAATGTCCCCATCCTAGCTATATACCCAAGCCCAAGTATCCTAGCAGTTTAAAAAAAGAAGCCAAAGAAACCCACTAGAGAGAATCACCACTGCTGTTTCCCCTCTGCATACCCTTCCTTTAATTACAACTATGCTGAGGGCCAGAAGATCTACTCTCAATACCCACTAGAAATGTATCTGTACTATGTTCTGTGCACACCTTTGGCTGGAGGCAAAGCACACTGCTATCACAAATGTTGCTAGCTCCAAGAGGGAGAAGCTCAAGTCTAATCTCAAACCCACCTCTTGATTAAGCATAACCCCTCCATAAGTAAACATGAATTCCCATTGTAGCAACAAACACCATGCATAAGGGATACTATATCTTTGTGCATCTTTCCAATACTCCAGATTATCCAGCAATAGCCACACTTCTTTCCCCAACCCCCCACCACCTCCCAAGTTAGCTCTTCAGTACTGGTGTTCAAAAGCAACATTTATAGATGATGGGGTATTCACAAACCACTGTGGGATTGTACAATCAAGTCCTAACTTGTCAATCATTATCTAGCAGCAATGACACAAGTGGGAGAAGGCCAATCCTCCCATTTTCCTTTTCCGTGAGCAGCTATTTAAAGAATCCCACAAGCTGGTATGGAGAGAAATCAGAGGATTATCAACTGATTCCAACCTTGCTAAGCATCCAAGTATATAGTCCAAAGCAGCATACTTTTTATGTATTCTCTCCAGTATGATTAGCCTAATTAAACAAGAACACTGGCCTTCCTGATAATGTCACTGCAGCTGGCAATGATGAACAGAAACATGCAACCCCATTACTGCTCAAGTCCTAAAACTACTCACAGGCCTCAGTGTTTAGCTGCTGGGGAAACTGCAAGCAATCAACACTTTGCTGCTTAATGTTACAGTAAAGCCCCCATACACTATATGCTTGCTGTGCTCTCCTCTGATAGCACCAGTATTTGATCTGAGGGCCTCACAGATACGCATACGTATTCTGACACCACACTTCTGAGCTTCAGATAAACTTCTGAGGAAAAGTGCAATTTGCAGAGAAAGATGGAAACAAGATGAAATACAATGCAAGCACTTTGGTGTTATTTCTCATACCCACTTGCTACAAGTTGTTTGCTTAGGAATAAATGTGACTATTTCCTTTTGAAACAGCTACAGCAGTAAGTTTCATTACTGCAGGCAGAGCCAATGTAACCCATGGTTTTATCACAAACCACTTGCTCCAAGAGTGTAAAACACCCCTATTATTTCCAAGTATGTAGAACAAGATAGTTGTGTCCATAAAACCCCTCCACAGCACTCCTGAAGGTAAGTAAGTGTGCCCAGAACGTAAGAAGTAGACCTGACCATTGGTTTAGAGAAACCTAATAAGTAACCCAACTGTCACTGTGTGACAGTAAGCTGCCATCCCTTACTAAGTTTTATTCACAGAGACTAGAAGGTATTGTCAAATGTCTAAAATAGCTTAGTTGCCACTACTTGACTTGCATGTGTTCAGCTACACTTACTGGAATGTAAAGACCCGTTACAGTCCAAGTTACCAGGTACAGAAACTTTTTTTCAATGGTCCATGAATACCTCTACCGCAGAGGGTAACTGGCTTATGAGCTGCTTATTAATAAAAGTTTCTTTCCTGTAAGATACAGTAACGGTGTCTGAGTCTGACAGAAGTGTACACCACAGTCAAGTATGCAAAATAAAAAAAAAAACACCCCCAAAAAACCCAAAAACCAAACTTTGTAGCTCAAATAGGAAAAAAACCTCCTTACAAACTCTTAACCTCCGAAACAAGCTCTTATTTTTCAGCCAAGAACCACATCAGAGGCTGAAAAAGAACTTGGAATAAAAACATCAAGTCAAGAACTAACACAGAGGAGACAGGGCCTAAGATCAGCACACATGCTAGTCTGGAAACATGCAGGCATGTAACCTTTTAAAATGATGCATTTATTAGTTTTAGTACTGAAGAGCCTAAAATAATCATATGCTAAAACAATATTGGTGGAAAGTAAAACTACCAAGAGAACAGAGGAAGGAATCTTTGGATTCCTAGTATCTTGTCAATTTAAGTCACTTGAATGTATCATGACCACTGCCACCCAGAGAGTAAGAAGTACTGAGTTGCTGGTAAATCCTGGAAAATTATGAGGATGTTCATTTGAGCACAATTTATGACCTAAGATGTTCTTTTGCCCAGTCCTAAAGCTCAATACAGTGAGCTTCACATTATTATTACCTAGGTCACTCAAGAATAGCACAATGATTACCAGTGTTACTTCCTAAATAGCAAAGACCCTACAAGGAATGCACTGCAGACAGGTAATTTTGTTGCTACAGAAAGTTAAAGCAAAAAGTCCTTTCTTTTAGGTGCCAACAGCACCAGGTTGACTTGTTTAATGATTCTAAGTTCCCACTCCCTCTTCCCCACGGAGAACATCTAAAAATACCTTTGTCACAGCATAACTAAAAATCCACACAAATCAAGGCATGTACAAAGGAATCGGGTCTTAGATGCTTATCTAAGAATCACAAAGAGTTGCTTGTTTTTGAAAAATAACCCTCAAACCGAAAGCCACGCAGCAGCTTGGATGCCAACTAAACGTACACGTATTAAGAGTGCTGCAATGTAATTCCATAGTCAGAAGTGTGATGTCAGAATACCCACAGAATAAGGTTACAAAGAAAGTCACCAAGTTATATTATATTGCTTGTTACCTACCTGTATGCAGTCGGCAATGAGAATCTTGGAGCAAGCAGGAATACTACATCCGGGTCCTAATGTCCATTGCCATTTGTGGTACTACGTTCCTCACAGTTATGAACTGCAGAAATGCTGGCTAAGTGCAGTTATGTAGCAGGCCACTATTTAAGTGTAAATTGCAGTCTCAAGAACTCCAGCAAAATTTGCTGCCACAGTAAATGGTTGCCAAGGAGAAGCCAAGAATTTTTCTACCACAAAAATACCACAAACTCAAAAGCAGTTTCAATTTCTCGTGTATCAATATATAAAATCAGGTAGTGTTAGGGGTCTACAAAGCACTGTAGATGTTCTGCATTCATTTGATAGTGTGAAAAATAGTCAAAAGAATACCCATTTCGGTTGCTGCAGAAACTTTTAGAAGTTACTAAAAGTACTTCAAGAAGCCCAGTTTAATTAAAAGTAGGCTAAAATGCAACAGCCAACTGTTTCTCCAAATCCAAATATACAACAAGGTATTCTCTACACAGTCTAGGCCATCCAAAAATGGGCTGGCAGACCAAGTGCTCTTCCAAACAATTAACAAAAACTTTGAACTCAATTATATGAATAAGCCTAATTTTAAGGAAAACTTCAGAAATGTAGACATAGACCGGAGGATCGTGAACTTCCTTACCGCCCACATGTATTAAAAGTGGGTATGTTCACTTTAAAATTCCGATATAGATGCCAGCTTTTAAAAAGACAGTAACTTTAAAGTTTGAAATCAAATTAGCTAGGATTTATTGTATCCTGATTAGCACATGCAACTCAAAGCAGGACCTGAGTTTGTTTTGAACAATCTGGTCATGCTGCTACAAGCACTCTTACCCTGTTCTGTTTAACATTAAACAAAACTATTTCAGGTGTTTAGTAACTGCCACATCCTTCTGTGTATTTGCTAAGCAGTTTTGCAACTAGTCTATTTAATACCTAGCAACAATAGCTTATATAAAGTGGGGTACCCAAAGACCACCTTTGGAAGATATTAGGACATCAGCATCCTTCACTCTTCAAAGTTATAGTACTACAAAAAAGCATTTCAAGATATGTACCAGCATCTCTTTAATAAAGAATGACATGTAATCTGAAAAATAAACTGAAAAAAATTAATTTAACGTTTATGTTCAGAGTTCCCCACCTCAGACACCTTCACCTTCTCTGGGTGTCCCATGAACACCCTTTGGAAAATATTTTCATCATTAGGACCCTACAATAAAATCCACCTACGTAAAAACTGGACCTCTGATTTTGAACTGAGGAATCCTATTCAGTGGATCCCAGACAACCTCCAATTTAAGTGCTGTTGGTCCAGTACACTTCCTATGTATCGGTTTGTATCAGTTCACAGTGGGAACATGTCTTTTTACCCTCTACAAAGTTTCTGGGAAACAATTCACCAGACAGACTGAGCCTATTTAGTATACTTAATATTCAAAGTCAATGTTACCTTGTATCAACATTTCACAGCTTGCTAGTATTTGGCATTTAAACAGCTACAGTCAGTGTTTAACTGGGCACAGTTCTAAAGATAATGCAACCTGCATGCTAAAGTTTTATCCATACAAGATAAAATTTAGCCTAGAATTTAGAATTAGCCGATGTTAAGCACAAAGAGTGGGAACTTCTTCAGAAGTTTAAAGGCTGTTGACAAATGCTCAAAATTTGTGCAGAGAAATGCAGCCAAAACTAGGTTTTTACCTACTTTGTGCCAGGCAGGTTGATATATCCTACATTAACACCAAGACATTTCACACTGGGAAGTGATGTTCCCAGCTTGTTGGATACAAAATCATGGTAATAAAATAACTACTAAGTATGACATCAAAAAAATCCAGAATACCTTGAAATCACACGGGGTTTGTGAAATTGATAGCAAGCTAACAACTTCATCAAACCATTCAGATAAGAGCCTCAGAGGGAGTTTATTTGTACTGTGTAGCATTAGCAATTAAACTCCACGTTTATTCATTACTTGTTAAGCTTAGCCTTGCAAAGATCAATAATAAAACATCTGATAATACTGTAGTGACAGAAGCTTCGTTTCCTCTGAATTTAGCATGCTAGTTTGGGACTTACACACCAGCTACAAAGGCTAAGATGCACTTTATTTTCTACAGATCCCTTAGAATTTACACCATTGATTTCTGAACTATAGAAGTTAGTCCACATAATTAACATAAAGGACATTAGCAAGTTGCAGAGTACATATTAAAAAGATTCTCCCTGCTTTACTCCAGTAACACTTGTTCTTTTTTTGCCAAATTTCAGTTAGGTATTAAATACCAAACCAGATCAAATCCTGTATTTCCAGCTTGATCACAAGCATCACATTAGAAATCCTTTAATTAGAAAAGTCAATCAAGACAAGCCATTCTATGGATTCATTTTAATATGACATTTTCTACTTTTCTGTTTAAAGTCTTTAAAAGATTTTAAACAGTGACTGCCAAGGAGGTCAGTCTCTGCCACCATCCCACACCACCCCCTTTTCTCCATGGCTAAAATCCAAAATTCATTACATGACTGCATCATTTGCAGTATGGCTTCCATTACTACATCTTACACAGAACATGCAAAGTTTGTTTGCTTCCTTACTACAGCATAGTTCACACTCAGAAAAATCTGTGCCTACTGGAAAAGCAATTAAGTCAACAACTATATTGACCCAATATCATAGCTACAGCTGGTATGGGAGGAGACCTCACCTTTAGCTACTCTTCCACACCTTGGTCCAGTTAGACCTACAAGACTCTTGTTTTATGTTGGAAGGTGTGGCATTTGGCCTCATCATTTGGAACCATGAATGGCAAGAATAGTTACTACATTTAGTTTTCTATTTATTTGAAGCACAGTAAAAAAAAGTTGGTACACTTTGGGAATTCAGTGGCACAAGGTACACTGCCATCAAGTTAGGGACGTTATACATCAAAAAAACAGCTATTTTTTTTTTTTTTTTTTGAAACACTGCATTACATAATTAAGTTGTACTTGCCCAAACAGACCACTTACAAATATTAGGTCAATAAGTTTCTAACATCCATAAAAACGTAGCTTTCTTACTAAAATGCAAGAATTAAAAAGTAGGTGTCTAAACAAGACAGACAAAAACAAACTGGAATGAAACTCTACAGGTCACGTCTAAAATCGGGGCTTTTTGTTTGGGCCTTCATATTCTTCTCTCCCTCTACCATATCCTGTTGGCGTTCCAGGCCCCATTCCTCTAGGACCCTGGCCACCCACAGGCCCCGCGCCTCCCTGCCCAAAGCGTTCAGGACGCTATTGGAACAGTATTAACAGTTCATTATATGTAGTTGATGTCCATGTGTGTTAAGTATATATTTTTAGAAGGTTCCGTAGTCAAGGTTCGTCGATACAATCACCATTGAGCCGATCCACAGGTACCGGGAACATAGAAAGGAAAAAAGGGTAATTTAAAAATTAGTTTATTGTAATACATGCCTTGAGGTATGTTCCCACTTGATGCATTCTCATACATCTGTTACAGAGAACAGATACTCCCTGCAGTGCTAAAAATGTAAGCATTAGTGCAGATGTGAATTAACATCCTTTCCAAAATGAGATGTAGCAATTTTCAACAAGTTAATGCAACTAGCTTGCATACTCTCACCTTTAATTCAGGACAAGTTTAGTTTACATCAACAACCTGTTTCCAAATAAGCCTCACCAACAAAAGTAGATTTAGTTCACTGAGGTATAAGCTGACATTCAAAAAATGTCATTGTAAACAGGATGCCTACTCACCAGTTAATGGCATGTGCTGCATTAGAGACCATGTGCTTGTCAAGATGTGGTTAAGACCACGATCTGCTGACTAAAACTGCAGAGGCCTTAAGCAGTAAGACAATGCTGTAATAGTGTGCTACTGGATTACAAGAAAAAGAATATGAAAAGCTAATGACCGATGATTTAACTAACCAACACAATTCCTAGATCAAGACTTGCATTTATTAAGTCTCACATACTTCAGGACTACTGCTATAAATCGCCAGATATAAAATGTGCACACAGAACTAAGTTTTAATCAGTGATCCAAAAGTTAGCAATATGCACAAGGGGCAGAGTGCACCCATTAGAAGCCTCACCCCATCCCCAGCTTCACCACAAGCTCTCTGAAAGTCCACAAAGGCTTTACAATTATTGAAAGGCTTCATGGACTGTCTTCTACAGAGCTGCCAAGAGCTGAATTTAACTGCAGTAAAGCAGAGACGAGTATCTTGTACATCTACAGTTGCACGTACTTCTCATCAGCTACCAGAAAGTGAGTAGGTGTCATAAGCAGTAGATTTCTAAAGTTACATCAGTTCTGCATAGTCAAAGATGGACTTAAAAGCTTTAAACTTCCATTTCAGGTAAGTTTCCCACTACCCCATAACACAGCAATAGCATATTCAGTTTGTTGTACTAAGTCTGCCACTACAGAACATGGACTGATTCACACTTGACATTTATAGTAGAAAGTTATTTGAAAAGTTTCTCTCAATCCTCCTGAGGAAGGAGTGTTTCCAAAATAGGAGTTCCTAGCTTCTCCATTATTTGTGCCCTCAGTTACAAATTTAAATGCCAGCTAAAAGCCTAACAACAATTTTGCTTAAGAAGTTATTAGTGTAGTAGCTGGAATAGCACTGGGTAGCAGAGTGCCCAGTCATTTAGAACTGTCACAGGTTGATTGTATCCAGTTGTTTTAAAATATTTTCAAGTGCAACATGCACCTGTTCCATGAATCCCAGGACAAGGAGAAACAAAAAAATGTACACAGCGTTCACCACAGACTACCTAAGTGTTCACTGAAAGCTTATAAACTGCTCAAGAATGTTATCAGCAATTCTTGATACATTATGGCCACCAAGCACCATCTACTGAACTGATGCTCTGCAAAGTAGATTCCAGAAGCATGGTTTCATAAAGCAGAAGATACCTGACGAGCTACTGTGGTAGCCCAACGTGTTAAAGCCGGAGGCTTGAGTACAGTCTAACCTTAAACCCACCCTCCCCAAAAAATGATTTTCTGCATGTTGTGCCAGAGTGCACCCTCAATAAGGAAGGTGGAAGCACACTACTATCACCGCCTAGGCCAGTATAGACTTCCATTCCAACTGTTAAGTACTGCTGTTAGCTATTGGTACTGCTTCAGTGATAACACCAAGGCAGGCTCAAAGCCCCTGCACGCATGTAGTGTGCTAAATAGAGATTTGGAAACATACCTCCGAACATGAGGCATGCAGTAGTTTAACAAATTACACCTACAGTCATACCCAACAAGTGGGAAGCAACAAGTTTGAACAGGCCATCATTATTCCTTTGTAAGTCACAAAATGACTATGGTGAGTACTGCAATATTTAAAACGTGCCTGAAGTCTAAAGCATTTCTGCTCTTCTCATACTATGGCAAACCCCAAGATAAAAAAAATGGTAGACTGTTTGCCATTGATTACTCACTATCTGTTCCATAAACAGATGCAAGTACAGAATTGGATTTTACAATGCATCAATGCAAGAATGCACTGATTCTGTAACTAGGCTTGGAAGGACCATACTAAAAATTGGTGCAATTAAAACTCTGGAAAGTACTGAGCAGCACTGGTGACAGGTGATACAACCTGCCAAATTTACTCAAAAAACCCCACCCTCTTTTTTATCTCCAAGTTCTCTTTTTTAATTTTGTCATCAGTTTAAAAAAAATACACATTAGTGATTGAACTTTAAAAGTTTTCCTTAATAAAAAAATCTGACCTCTTCAAAAATCAAGGTAGCATTTTGAGGCATCAGAATTTATGAAAAATCCTTCCAAGCCTAACTATAATGCAGGTATTCCCAACCCGACTAGTATCAGGGTTAGCTGCAAATATGCTTAATAGCACATTTGAATTTGTTCACAACCAGCTTCCAACTAATCTCAACTACGATGCTATTAGGAACTAAACTATCACTATATATTGCCAGACGAGCCCTCCATGCTGTATATCTGACAGAAAAGAGTAGTCAGCCAGTAAGAGAATGAAATGTACACAACTGGTACAGAGTTCAGAATCCCCTGCCTTCAACATTCACTTGTACTAAAGTAAAGCCACCGCAGGATACATTACCATGTCATTTCCCATCATAGAACCGCTCATGGCTGGTTGCCCAACTCCAGGACTAGCTTCATATCCTATGCCACCACCACCTCCAAGAGGTGGGAATTTCTGGGCTGCTGAAGCATATGGATCTAAAGAAGAAAAATATAATCATTTTGTGACACTTTATGAATAAGCCACGTGAAGCTGTTATTTTAACAGTACTTTACCTCCCATATTCATTGTGGTGGCACCACCCATTCGCATGTCTCTCTCTCTCTGCAAAGAGAAAAAAGAAATTTGCAATGAGTAACCACAAATTTTTCAGAAGCCCGCACCAGTTTAAACAAAAACACAATTTAGTATCTTTGTATTAAGTTGCTTTTGACATTAACAATTTCTGCTTTTCTTAATTAAAAGGGGAAAACCCCAAAGTCTCTCTAGATAGTAATAGTTTAAACTGAGTCACAGAGGGAGGAGA
>NW_017729015.1:11484804-11487837 GCF_001723915.1 Gavialis gangeticus | reverse complement strand
CACAATTTAGTATCTTTGTATTAAGTTGCTTTTGACATTAACAATTTCTGCTTTTCTTAATTAAAAGGGGAAAACCCCAAAGTCTCTCTAGATAGTAATAGTTTAAACTGAGTCACAGAGCTCTTCACTTACTGGATCCATATAACCCATTCTACTGTAGTTCTCCTCCCTCTGTCTTCTCATTTGCTCTTCCATCTCCCGCTGGCGGATCATCATTTCTTCTTCCCGTCTCCGACGTTCTTCCTCCTGCCTAATAATTTAAACACATGCCATTAAGCCTCAGAGAGATGTATCCTTAATATAGATGTACTTGTTCTCCACAGGAATACCTAACACTTTTAATGTGCATGCTTCCAGTAGGCAAGAGGCAGAGCCACTTCAGATTCAGTGCAAACCATCTGATGCTAGTAACTGTCAAGGATATAACTGAAACAAGAGCTACCTAATTTTGCAAACCAAGTATTATGCAAAGTTTCACTAAAGCTTAATGTGTGAAACACGTTTAAAATCATTCACTTCACCAATATCAGCATATGATTGATTTGTAACACAGACAAGCATGCTGCAACCTACCTCAACTGCATTTCCTTGCGTTTCTGCATCTCCTGGTTATGAAGTTCCTCCATACGCCTCAGCTCTTCCTGACGCCTCATAAGGTCTGTAAACATATAAAACGTCATTATTTTGTACAAGCAAGGAACCTAATGAAACTAGCGAAAAGGTTTTCAGAGTAACATCCTGAAATTTCATTCAGTTGTTTACACAATTTTTTTTTTTTTTTAAATGCAAGCATTCATATACATATGCAACTATTCCATATCAGCACAATCAAGGAAGCTCTAATAAAAGAATTGTGCTGGTCACCTTGACGCAAGAGATTTGCCTGATGCTCATGATAGGCATCTTCCATTTCACTTTCAAGCTTGTCCTTGGCATCTTTCATATTCTTTTCAACCTGGTCTCTTTGTTGTTTTTCCATTTCATCTAAGGATTTCCACCTCTGGGAATACTCAAATTCAAAAGTGCCAGGCTGAGCAAACCGAGGTGGTGTCTCTCTTTCCCTACAAAGAGAATAAGAAATTTGTTCATATAATATTTAAGAGATAGGTTGGGTAACAAGTTTCACTTAAGGTATTTGGTTCCATGTTAATTCTCAAATCACAGTGCCATAAGAGGCATGTTGGGGCTTCATTTAAAAACACAAGCTGAACATTAGGGGCTAGGTTGCATGCTCTGGCCAGATGCAGCACCAAACCACTGTTCTAGACAATCTTAAATCTTACAGACCACTACATTCAATAAATAAAAGAGACGAGAGCCAATTAGCTGGGTCCAACAACAGGTTCCATATGTTTTAACAAGTTACCAAAAGTTGTATTTTTGAGCTGCTGATTAATCAAAGAATTTTTTTTTCCCTAAAGAAAAATATTTTAATAGCTGTATTCAAAATACTTACATCTGCAGTCCATTCAGAAGTAACATACAAAGCTGTATCCATCAAAAAGTTAGAGACTGTTTTTGTTAAAACCATTTTCGTAAAAAAACTTGAATTTAGCTGTTACTGCCACATTAAAAACCAAAGTTAGTCACTTTGGGACTCTGTTATACCCAGTGTAAAATACATCATGTTTCTTTCAGCAGTCTGTGCTGCCCCCACGAGTTTTATTTCCATGTTCCTGTCTGAAAACTGTTAAGCTGCAGTTAAAGGCACATCAATCTAAAAAAAATGCTTCAGTTTAAACAATGGTAGGTAGAATTGCCTCCCTATTTATAAGTGGCATAAATAAGTGCCTCTTCAATAGACACTAAAATATATAAAAAAAATGAACAAGGTCTATGGATAGAATTAGAAATTTAGGTCATGACATTTCTGAAGCCACTAAATCTGACACTTGCTTAGAAGACAAAATACATACTTTTGATACAAAGGATTCTTCTGAGCAAGTTTCTCTGGAAGACCATCTTCATCATCCAGTTGTTCAAGAGGTTCTACAATAACGGGTCTAGGAGTACTAAAAGAAAAAAATCCATTTTAATCTTTTTAGGTTTGAACTTGTTTCACTCTAGAAGAAACCAATTTGTGTTTAAAAATCTTATGAGACCACAACACAGAGCTGTTTTCCTATAACGCAATTACTATTTCCAAAACAGCAGATAAATCGCTATAAACTGAAACTTACGTTGTCAGCAAGAACACTCCTTCAGTGCACCGTTCAAATGCTTTTCTAGCAGCAGGCTTGGAGGCAAATTCAACAATGCCTTTTCCTGTTGATCTACCACGGTCGTCTACAATCACAACAGCTCTTTCGACTGGACCAAACTGGGAAAATGCTTCCTCCAGCAACTCATTGGACACATACGGTGAAAGGTTACGCACGGACAGAGCGGCAGCGTGTGTGGCAAAACGAACACGGAGCTGTCGACCCCTCATAGGGGTATCATCGAGTTCTGCCTTGGCAATCTCAGCCAGAGCTCTGGACTCCTGAGGGAGGAAGAGAGGCCGGGGAGGGAAGGAAGAGCTTCAACAAAACCGTTCTACTTTCGCAGCCAGCTAATGCAAAGCAAACACCAGGAAGCAGAAAAACCCACCAGTTTAATGAATCCAAATCCTTTTCCTTTATTGATAAAAACCTCTCCGGGCTCTCCGTACTTGGCGAACAACCTTTTGAAATCATCGTCTGTGATATCGGCCGGCAAGTTGCCCACAAAGAGGCGGCAGCGCTGTGTGTACGTCTTCTCCCCAGGGCGCCGCAGGAGTGCCAGGTTGGCTTTGAAGCCCTGCAGAGAGGAGGTGGGTGGGTTACAAGACGCCCAGCTCCCCCCCCATACGTTACCCCTCCCCCCACAAGATGGCGGCGGTGTCGCGCGGGTGCCGCCGCCATCTTACGGCAGGCAGGGCAGGGCAGGGCGGCGCCTCACTCACCTCGGAGTCGGAGATCTTCTCCCCAGGCAGGGCGTGCTGCGACGAGTGGCCCTGCTGCGCCTGGTGCTGCCCGCGGCCGCCGCGGTGTCCCGGGCCGCCCTTGGGGTGCT
>NW_017729015.1:11482223-11484341 GCF_001723915.1 Gavialis gangeticus | reverse complement strand
CCCGCGGCTCTGGCCCAGGCCCATGCCGGGCGGCGGGGAGCGGAAGTCGTGGTTGGGGCCTCCGCGCCCGCCGCCGCCACCGCGCCGGTGGAAACCGCCTCCCCCGCCGCCGCCGCGGCTGCGGAACCGATCCCGAGACATGACGCGCGTCTGTTTCTTCTCAGAGCCTACTGCGCAAAATGGCGGCGAGCTCAACGGCCTCGCCGCCGCCTTTGTCCGCCCCTTATATACCTTCCCCGCCGGAAACCGCCCCCGAGCGCGCGGCAGCCAATCAGCAGGCTCGCTCGGGGAGAGGGATAGAGGCCGCGAGCAATCGCGTGCCCCTCCTCGGCTGCCTCTGTGATCCCATTGGTGGGCGCACTCTTACAAGGTGATTGGCCCGTTTGACTGCCGGACACTGCAAGGGATGATCCTTCAAGCTCCCGCGCAGGGATTGGGCGCGTTTTGCCCGGCAGGGGGGCGGAGTCCCCGATTGAAAGGCTTCGCGATTGGCTATCGCGCCTGTAAGTCAGGTGCTGGCCCGGCCCCTGCAGTAGAGCAGCGTGCGGCTCGGGCAATGCAGCTCTATAGCCCGCCTCGGCCACGTGGCCGTGCGGCACCCTGGGGAGCACCGCGCTCGGCACGCCGCTCCCTGGGCGTCTGCGTACATGTGATCTGATGTATTAGGAGGGATCCTGGTTTTCCCTGATTTTAAAAAAAAATCCCCAATTTTTGGTTAAAAAAAGTAACCTCAAATCCAAATTTTTCCATGGTCAGAATGAAACATTGGTATATACATATCTATATATTAGTGCTGTTTCATTTAAACCTACATACAAATGTGGATTTGGGGCTTTTTTTTAATCAGAAAAAAACCAGGATCCCTGTTTATTAGAGCCACTAAATAGCTGGAAAAATTGTTCTTTGCAAGCTTTTGAGCATAAATGCCCTTCTCCAGACGTAGAAGAGTCTGCAGGTATTTTGTGTCGGTATCTCAGCACCCACAACAGGTTTGAGCGTGTCCGGCCAAATCTTTTTGTCCCAGGACAGATGCAGAATAAGCAGGCGGTGCTCAAGTGGCTGCAGATATTGGTGCTGTAGCAGAAGCTGAGTACAGGAAATCAATACAGACAAATAGAAAATAAGAAAAAAAAAAAGTCATCAGCAGCACTTAAGAATTTTTCCTGTTATGCCAGTTTATGTCCAACTCTGGTGCTGTTGAAAGTTGTTGGTTTGAGCACCGTTGAAAATGAGGTTCGCTCTATTTGCTGAACAACTGGTGGGCTGAAACACAGCTCAGATGTTGAGCATGCAGTTATTTATATGTCTACTCCTCGCTTAACGTCGTGGTGCTGTTCTTGAAAAACGCGACTTTAAGCAAAACAATGTTAAGCAAATCCAATTAGGTCACAGTAATACTTTCGTCCTTCACAGGCAAAGACGACTGCATCCAGCAGGGGGAGGGAAGGGAAGAAGAGAGAAAAGAACTGGGAAAGAAAAAGGGAAGGAGAAAAGAGAAAAAGACAAAAAAAGGGAAAGGGAAGAGAACAAAGGGGGGTGGAGGCTGTCACGTGAGTACATAGGTGACTTGTAAGTCCGATCTTCACTTTGAACAATCTGCTGCAGCAGGGGCAGGAGAGTGATGAGGACTGGATACGGGAGGTTTTAGTTTTCCTGACCACTCGTTTCTTCGTTGCTTTTGCCGTGCATTGCTGTTCAAAGGCCAATGCTCCGTTCTGGATTTAGGACCTCCAGGATGGATGGTCGCGAGCTATTTGCTCCCACGACTCTGGGTCAATGCCAAAACTCTTTAGGGACACCTTTAGGGTGTCCTTGTCCTGCTTCTTTGGTGTGCTGCAAAAGTGTACTCCATTTGACAGTTCACCATAGTAGACTTTCTTTGGCAGGCAAGTGTCAGGCCTCCTTGAGAGGTGGCTGGTAGGGCTGTGCAAAGCTTCGGGTGGTGATTTGATTCAGAGGAGATTCAGCCCGATTCGGTGGCCGAATCTCCAAATCTGAATCAAATCAGGAGACTAATTTAAAGGTCCGAACCATTAAAAGATTCAAAGATTTGGAGAGCTTTGAGGATTCGGGCAGTCCCAAGTTGGTAAGTACAAGGGGTTGGGGAGAGGGGGCTGG
>NW_017729015.1:11468847-11482116 GCF_001723915.1 Gavialis gangeticus | reverse complement strand
CCCCGTCACTCCCCCAGCCCCCATGGGTGCCCCACCCAAGCCAGCTCCGGCGCTTTACGGAAAAAAAAAAAAACCCGGGACTCTCCGCTCATGCAGCAACCTTGGGGCTTTGGGGGCTCGTGTAGAGCCCCCACATGGTGCAAGGCAATGACGGGCAGCAGGGATCACCCCCCACCAGCAGGAACAGTGAGTCTGGGGTTTTTCAGGGGTTTTTTTTTCTTAAAGGGCGAGAGCTGGCTTGGGTGGGGTACCCATGGTGGGGCTGGGGGAGCAGGGGGAGCCCCCCATGCTGTGGGGGGTAGTGAGGATCACCCCCTGCCCAGCAGCACCCATTAAGTCAGGGATTTTTTTTTTAACAAGTGCTGGGAGCTGGGGCAGCCATTGCTGGGCTGGGAGAGGGGCAGGGGATGGCCCTGGCTGATTTGGAGATTCGGCAGCAGCCAAATCTCCAAATCAGAGTTGGCCAAATCGAATCGGGACAGTGATTCGAATCACCAAATCGAATCACTGTCCCCCGAATTGGCTGAATCTGAAGCGAATACTAGCCACTTCACGCAAGCCTAGTGGCCGGCCCATCTTAGCTGTGCCAGTTGCAGCAGGGTGTGAATACGGGGGAGAGTTGATCTTCTGAGCACCTCGGTGTCCCAAATCTTGTCCTGCCACTTGATCTTTAGTATCTTTTGCAGGCAGCACAAGTGGAAGTAGTTTAGTTTCTTGGCATGACACTGGTAAATGGTCCAGGTTTTGCAGGCATAAAGGAGGGTCGGAAGGATGATGGCTTTGTAAACCTTCAGTTTTGTCGACATTCTGATGCCTCTGCGGTCCCAGACTGACGTATGGAGTTTGCCAAAGGCCACACTAGCTTTTGCTAATCTCACATTGACTTCGTCATCAATGCGGACAGCACGGGAGAGTGTGCTGCCTAGACAGGCAAACTTGTCAACTATCGACACTTGTTGGCCTTTAACTGAGATGTGTGGCTCCTGGGGTGTTGTGCCAGGTGCAGGTTGAAACATCACTTCAGTCGTCTTCATGTTAATAGTGACTCCGAGGTTGTCACGGGCTGACAGGAGTAGGTCCATGGATCGTTGCATGTCAGCCTGTCAGCATAGTCATCAGCAAAGAGGAAGTCGTGAAGCGTGGCTGTCTGGACTTTGGAGCTCACTTGGAGCCTGCGCAGGTTGAAGATGTCTCCGTCAAAACAGTACCTGATCCCCACATGTCACAGCAGTTACCTATTAGCAGGTGGCGGTCCAATGTTATATAACAAATATTGCACGACTTTAAATGACTATGTTCCCTAATAGATCAGATCAGCAACGTTATAACAAAACGTTAACCAGGATGATGTTAAGTGAGGAGTACCTGTACTGTTCCCTAATGTAGCCTAATCGACAAAAGAAGGTATCACAAGTGAAAACTTCCCCTATAAAAGATAAAGACAATTAACAAACCTTTCATATTACATGTGAACATTAAGTAAATTTGTGCTTTAGCCCTGAACTCAGGTAATAGTTTGATAGTATTATCAGATTTTAATAGCCTGAAAATTGATGCACTCAGAAACCTTTGTCACCATGCTAGTAGAAAATGTGGATTTGGGGCTCAAAGATTATAACTGAGGGGCCCCACAAGAGTAGTAAACAGGCAACATTCAACTGGGATATTTAAATGAATTACACAGCTTTCCATACAGTAATACAGACAATGGGCCCCAAGTGCATGTTGAATATATAGTATTACTGACTTCAGTTAAGCCATACTAGAGACCTGTTTCGCTAGCTGTTATCTGAGTCATATGACATTTTTAGGGTTTTAGTTTGCAGGATTTCATCCCATGCAGGTTTCAATGGCTCCTTACTGTTTCACATTCAGTTTCAGATTTGATGACACCTCCAAAGCCAAAGTGAAACCCAATCAAAACTGCGTGCTTTGCTTGATTTCACATTGCAACTATAACCTTCACCTGTCCGATTCTAAAGCAGCCCTTTGTTTGTTCACAAAACATTTGTAAATCCTTCGATATGCCAAGGTGGAGATTGGATTTGTGTATAAAATGAGTTTTAGCATCGTTTCGAATTTGTTGAAAGAAAACTTTCGTACAGTTCTAACCATTTCCAAAATTAGATAAATACGAAAGGTTGAATGCTTCAACTCCCTCTGCCGGTAGCAGAATGAAATCCAGAATTACGTTTTAAAATGGATACTCTTCTGAAATGAGAGAAGCCCTTGCTGAGAGCAGTAAACATTTCCACCACTAGGTGTCTCAGAGCTTGCATTACTGGGGAAAGAAAATTTTGACTCAAGTCTAAACAAAATGCAAACAGCTAACATTGTCCTCTTCATTTCATGAGGTTATTTCCTGCCAGTAGATAGTGGAGAACAGTCAGTATATATAACAAGTAATGATCTGCAGTTGAGGAAGCCATTATTTTTCAACAATCTTTGATAAAAATACAAAGAATGAAAAGCAATGGTGAAACAACTGTGAGCGTCTCTTATGGACCCCCCACAACAGAAGGCTAGTTACATTGAAAAGTTCCTTGGATCTACTCTCAAGGTGGTCTTGGGGACAGGACACTCTGCTCATGAAGGATGTAAACAATCAAGATATCCACTGGGTAACAAAGACAGTCAGATGGGCATCATCAAGGAGGTCCCTGAGTGGCTTAAGGGACATCTATGTATTCCAGAAAGTGGATATTCTAAGTAGAGAAGAATTCAATGGAGATGTATAGCATTTTGATAAAGAGGAATGTACCTGGAAGAGAAGAATGATAGGGAAGGTGGGACTAATGACCATCTGCACAAGAGCATCACAAAGAATGGATTGACAGAATGCTGTCACATGAGGGCACAAGATTTCGGGAATGTTAATTTTAGGAAGATGCCAGCAAAGAAGCATTAAATACCACCCATGTGAAAAAAAACCTCTAAAAAATCCTGATTAGGGCACAACAGACTACAGCTCCTTTAAAATAAGAATACAAAGAGGATGAATCAGCTGGTGGGGCTTTGAAAGGAGATTTTTGAGGTTAACATGAGAATGAATGGGAATCAGAAAAGGAGAAGACAATGAAACAAGAAATCTCAGGATCTATTTGGGTTCCTGGGAGCAGAGATAAGAGCAGCAGAAACCCCTAAATGAGCTAACGTTAGTATACTGGGGAAAATGGGCTTTATAAATAGAAAGGAAATGTGCAAATAGAAAAAAGGAAATCAATTAATAAATAAAAGAGGAAGGGGCTTAAGTTAATGATTTGGAAAAAGCTGAGGCACCAAAATGCCTTGATAAATGTTATCAGGAAGTAGGGATTTCTTAGGATAATATCTTTTATTGGACCGACTACATAGTTGGGATAGAGTTAGACAAGCTTTCAACTGTAAAGTTTAATTAGTCCAAGAAAAGATATCACCCTAAGAAATCCTTGCCTCTTGCATAATTTCTGGACTATTGTGTCTACAACATCATTTTATACTACCAGTAAGCCAAGCATGGGTACATATTCCCCCCCCCTTGCAGAACTACCCAGAAGAAAGCTGCAGAAGAGAACGTAAAACACCATGCACTCTGGAGGTATCAGGGCATTAGCACACAAGTGCAAAGAGGGGTATGGGGAGTTGCTAAAGGCCAGATATGCCAACCCCATGGATCTCAGGCAGTGGTTTTCAACCTCCATAGGCTTGAAACACACCTTGTCAGACACAAGGCACCTCCCGGAAAATGCCAGCTCTTCACTTTCAATTGTTTTTTGACTACAGAAAAATAATAAAGCAATTCTTCTCTTGCAAAGAACACAGAGAAACCACAACAGGACAGAATGTTTTTCAGACTATAGATTCCTATTTGAAATCTGAATTTATCTTATGAGTCATGTGCAGGTGTTTGCACACATAATAGGTGCCTGTACACAAGCCCAGAGGCTGCTCTGACGCACTGTAATTACACTGTGCTGCAGCAGACTCGATTAATTGAGTCTGCCAGAGTGGAGTAATTACCGCGCTCCAGCCAACCTCCGCATCTCACATATCAGCATTGATAAGGTTTAGATAAAGTGCTTCCACTGTCACTATGAAGTGTGGGGAAGCTAACACACGAGATTCTCTGGGCGCTTTAATTAGACCAGATCTGAGCGCCGCTCTAATTAAAGCACCCCCCCCCACACACACACACACTCAGTGCATGCGTAAAAATGCCCAATAGTACGAATATTGTACAGCACCTTTTTAGCACCCTTAAAAGGATCTCAAGATACCCAAGGGGATCATGGGACCCAAGTTAAGAATCACTGATTGAAGGAGCACAGAAGTTCATGGAGCATGAATCTGTTGGTTTCTTTTTGTGCTGCCTTGCTGGCCTCTTTCTTTTCCCACAGAGGTATGAAACTGGAAAGCGCTTTCCTTTTTCCTGTCATCTTTATTGGTGCAGGAAAAGGATTCCACTTATTTTTCCAAATAAACACAAAAAAAGGACTAAACAGTAACAGTTTCTGATAATTTTTATATTGCATAAAAGCAGTGATTTGCATATGTGTGCCCACCTTTAAAGTGATCTGCATGTCTAACTCTAAGCTTAACACACAAGCACAGACAAGGAGGGGCAAAGAGCTAGCCCAAATGAGAAAGTGGCTAAGTAATTGTACGCAAAGCCTTGTCATGAAATCCTAGCAGCAAATTTTAAAAGTGTTGGGGGGGGGAAGCATTTACACCCATCACAACGTTACTGTATATAGTCTACATTCATCCCTGATGTCATTTCACTGAACTTATTGGAATGACACCACGCGTTAATTTGACCCACTGTTTTTTCTATGCATTTGGCAAAGTTTAGGATGCACCATTTAGGGTACTGACAATACCGGTGCTTTGCATAGTCATAGAAAGAATAAATAAAAGAGGAAGATTACTAATAGCATTTTCAATTACACTAGCTTGCATGCAAATGCTACAGCTTGTGAATGCTCCTGTTTCAGGAACGCACTGACTGCCAGCAACAGGGGGAAAAAATCCCTTTTTTCCCCTTCTGCCCAACCTACTTCCCCATTCTCCTGGCACTGGTCTCCCCCCTTCAAAGACCTATGCATGTTCTTAAAGTTAAGCCAATGCCTTTGTCTTTAAAGCATCAGGGAAAAGAGCACACGGGCCAATAACTTGAAGGAATTCCATTCCAGCCTCAAAAACTCCTCAGAGGCAAATTGCACCAGACCTACAGCTGATTTTCTGCTCTCTCCATTAGACTTTTACATATCTAGAATAGCTTAACCAAAGTCCATGGAGTAATTTTGCAGTTACACAGATCTGGGAGAGAGCAGGATATGACTCAACATCTACCAATGTGACAAGTACATTGTGAACATGTGTGCTGAGCATGAAATCAAACAGGCACTCCCACAGCTGTTAGGAATTTAAATATAAATGACCTCAATTAACAATTGCCTGATTTTGTAAATGTTCACACTAGGCAGTTTACTGCTAAACCACACACACACGCGCACACAGAAAAATGTGACAGATCATTCAGAACTTAGCATGTGTCCCACTGTAGAGAAACTGGTGCCTGAAATTAGAAACTCCTCAAGGCAGTTTGAATCTGAAACTGGTTTGTAATAATGGATGTCTCTCATACACTGAGCTAGTTATTGGGATGTTTCTTGTATGAACACACTAGGTAAATTTAATAGGGATTGTTGTGGAAAACTAGTAGGAAGGAGAACAGATGACTCACAATCAGTGGTTTTCAACCTTTTTTCTTTTGCAGAACCATAACACAAATTTGAATGGAGGTGCGGGCCCCTTTGGAAATTTCAAACAGCGGTGCACACACTTTTGAATTGTAAGTGTGGGTATTCACATGTTTTTAATTGATCATAGTCATCTTTGACTATGACCCCTTAGACACAGTATGTGGGCCCCCAGGGGTCCACAGACCACAGGTTGAAAACCACTGCTCAAGATAAAAAACTATTTTGTGAATACTTGAGGTTTGTTAAGAGGCAATGAGGGAATTATTACCTTTGAAGATTTTTCCTCCAATCCAGCTACCCTACAAAATTGGTTTGAATTAGAACAGGAAAAGGCCCACAACTAGAGATCAACATAACTGTAACAGGTTTTTAAAGGAGCACTTTGGACACGGGGAGGAGAGGGAGGGAGAGAAAGTTGTTTAAGGAGGACCAAGCTGAAATACAAATATTACATTCATGTGAGAAGACATGCATGTGGATTAAAATGCTTTTTATCTAAATGCTTTGTTCCTAGTATTGAAATAAATATACTCTGCTATGAAGAAAGCTAGTTTGTCTTTATATACTACTGTTTTTAGATTATGGGAGGAAAGATTTGTGGGTGCATGAATTCAGCTACACACTCTCTCTCTCTCTCTCTCTCTCTCTCTCTCCCTCTTTCTCTCTCTACACTGGTCCCCTACTTAAGATGGCGGGGTGTACTAGGCAAGGCACACCGTGGCCCCTGGGAAATACAGAATAGCTAAATTATTAACTGTATAGCAAGAGGGGATAGGATCAGTGCACCCATGGGAGTCAATATCCTGTGTCAGGGCTTTAGCAATATGAGTGAAGGATAGTCTGATGGATATAGTCACAGCTCCTATGAAAGTCATCAGGAATCCCTCAGAGTCAAGGTTGATTGTCTTCCACAATTGTCTTATCTGTAGGTCTGAAGGTGACTAACAAAGCCTATCCAGGATCATAGTTTCATAGTTTGTAGGGTTGGAAGGGACCTGAGCAGATCATCAAGTCCGACCCCCTGCCATGGCAGGAAAGAGTACTGGGGTCAAACGACCCCAGCAAGGTGATTGTCTAGCCTTGTCTTAAAGACCCCCAGGGTAGGAGCCAGCAGCACTTCTCTTGGAAGTTGGTTCCAGATCCTAGCCACCCTAACCGTGAAGTAGCGCTTCCAGATGTCTAATCTGAATTTACCCTCTGCCAGCTTGTGACTGTTATTTCTAGTCACTCCTGGCAGTGCTCGGGGGAACGGGGACTCCCCCAATGCCTGCTGGTCCCCTCTGACTAGTTTGTAACAGGCCACTAGATCCTCCTCAGCCTTCTTTTGTGGAGGCTGAACAGGTTCAGGTCCCGTAGCCTCTCCTTGTAGGGCCTGCCCTGCTGTCCCCTGATCATGCGAGTGGCCTCCTCTGGACCCTCTCCATGTTGTCCACATCCCTCTTGAAGTGTGGCGCCCAGAACGCCAGGATCAACAGACTCTGTTGCAGCTCAGGCACATGTTTCTGCATGGGGCAGGTGGTTCTGGGTTTTTGATTTAGTCCGCGACACACTGTTTCTGCTGCTCCCATTTTTCCATCTCCTGTTGTCATCACTTTAAGGTACTGAGTTTCTTGCAGAAGACTATCCTGCATTTGGACTATCCTGGGCCATGGTCTCCCATGAGTTGATATCAATGTTGCATTTTTTCAAGTTGGCCTTGAGGATGTCTTTCAAGTGCTTTCTCTGCTTTCCTTTTGAGTGCACACCTTGACTGAGCTGGGGGAATACAACTTGCTTTGAGAGTTTGGAGCCAGACATCCAGGTGATGTAGCTGACCCAAGTTGATGTCCGATGATCATCACCTCAGTCATGATCATGATGTTTGCTTGTGAGAGGACACTAATGTTGGTGCATCTGTTCATCCACTGGATTTGAAGAATCTTCCAGAAGCAGCACTGATGGTACTTCTCCAGTGACTTGAGGTGTCTCCTATACCTTGTCCACATCTCAGCTCTGTACATTAAGGTGGGGATCATGACTGCTTGATAGACAATGAATTTGGTTTTAGATCTGATGTCATGATCTTCAAATACCCATTTCCTCAGGTGTTTGAAGACTGCACTAGCACATCTGAGGTGAAGCTGGATTTCTCTCAATGTCAGCCTTCTGCAAGAGATGGTTTCCAAGGTACGGGAAATACTCAATGTTCTTCAGAGTCTCACCATGCATCTGAATTACTGGAGCTGGGGCCTGCTCATTAAGAGCTTGTTGATGGAGGATTTAGTCTTCTGAATGTTAAGCATCAGTCCCATTTTCTTGTATGCCTCAGTAAAGATGTCTGAAGGTCTGTTTCCAAGTAAGCACACACTACAGCATCATCAGCATGCTGGTGCTCTACAAGTCCTCAGTGGCCAAGCAAGTGGGAGATGTTAGAATCTCAGCAGCTCCAAAGGTGGACAAAGGCTGCAACAGAATGAGATCTCTAATGCCTTGGGCCTCCTTGCCATTAGATCAAGATCCCATTCTGTCAAGAAGCATATAGAGGCTGATGTGCAGCATTTTTTCCACAATAAAAGAAATCATGGACAAGTGTCTTCCATGGAAACAGTTCATGACTAAGAGCCTCCCGACCAGCTAGTGACAATGGGAGCAGAATTGTGAGGTCTGGAGGCTCTTAGTCATAAACTGGCACGAAGGTGGCAATTACAACAAGGTCATCTAGTGCCTGGAGCCAGGAATACGATTCAGCAGCTGTCACTGCAACTGAGCAGCCCTCTTCAGGATCTGCTCTGCTCACCCCATATAGGGAGGGGTCTAGAAAAGGTACCTAAACATAGTCTGGCTACCTTTTTCCTGACTGGATAACTGCATCCAGTGGGACTACCTTTACTGCAGTCAAAATTATCAAAGACAAACAATCAGCTTCAGGACTTGGAACTTCAGGACCATCGTGGACAAGCCTAACAGTGAAGGCCCAGAGCACTGCACCATGATTGTGGCTCAAGACACTCAGGTGACACAATGCTGGTGTCATTGCACTGAGCGAGACCAGGCAAGCAGGATATGAGCAGCTCGAAGAATAAGGGAGACGGCTGGCTATACCTTCTTCTGGAAGGATAAACAGGAAAGAGAATGCCAGCTTCATCGAGTTGGTTTTTCCATCAAGGATGAACTCAAAAGCCAACTCAACAAGTTCCCTATCAAAATTAATGAGTGCCTCAAGATTTTTAATCTTAAACTGGCAGGGAGACAACAAGCCACTGTCATTGGTGCATATGTCCCAACTCTTGATGCCGCTGGGGAAACGAAGGAGCACTTCTACATCAACCTGTGAAAGTCAAAGGAGTTGTGACTGCACAGATCTTTAGAAAATCAGACCATGAGAGGCAGGAATGGATGAACAGAGAGAGCTGACCTTTGAAAAACTGATCTTGGCAGATTATAATGGGGGGACGGTCAGGACTGAGGTGCACTGTGGCAGAGCCTGGGGCATGAGGCAAGCCTGGGAAAGTAAAGAGTGCTGTAGTTCAAGTCTGTAGGGGCGGAAGCTCACCCAGCTGTACTGCTACCAAGCATGTAGCCAGTGAGCAACTGTTCACCAGGGCACCCTTGGGGAAAACTAGGAGTAATGGTCAGAAACTCCTGGAAGACGGTTTCAGGCTTAACATTAGGAAAAACTAGATCCCAACTAGGGTGTCCAGATTGTAGAATAAGCTCCCTCCAGAGGTGGTACAATTGCCTACCCTGGAAATCTTCAAGAGGAGACTGGACGGTCACCTCGCTAGGGTCACCTGACCCCAGTTGTCTTCCCTGCTTGGTGCAGGGGGCTGGACACGATGATCTTTGAGGTCCCTTCCAGCCTCACAGTCTATGAACCTATGTCCACCGGTGGCAGATAGTGGAATGACCTTCAGGGAAGATTAGCTGTGAAATAAGCAGGGGTAGGGCTGATGATAAGCAGTCACAGACCAAGCAGCAGTACCACCAGGACGTGGTGGGGACAGCAGATGGCAATGCTTTCCCCCTTGAAAAGCCACATAGATCCTCTGACAGAGCTGTGACATGGTGAGTACAGGCGGCTGCTATTATAAGCCTGCACAGCCCCCAGCCATGGGCCTGCAAGTCCTCGATGGCAGCGCAGGCGGAAGATATTAGAATCTCAACAGCTGCGAAGGCGGATGAAAGCTGCAGCACAAGATCCCCAGTTGTCTTGGTCTCCTTGCCATTGAATTAAGGTCCCATTGCATCAAGAGCCAGGTGGAAGCTGACGTGCAGCAGCTTCTCCACAATAAAGAAGTCACACGCAGGCGTCTTCCATGAAACAATCATGGAAGACAATCCTCAACTGGGAGGGATTGCCAAAGAAGATTATTCCAGGGCTCAAGCCCTGTTTCTCCAATACCAATTCATAACTTTCAAGAACTAAGATAATGAGTGGGGAGGTGGGGAGAATCCCACATGGCAACATCTGGTACATAAGGATAAGAGATGGGAGCAGGAAGGGTGGCTAAGTTTTACTTCGGAGGTTGCTCAGATTTCCCTGCAAAGCGCTCAGCAACTTCCCTGAGTTACTTGAAAATCAGAGTTCTTCCCCTCCTCCACTCCTCTCTCCTTGCCTTAGGACTGATTAAATCTGCTCTCCAGTGGCTTTTCCTGTATGCCATAACAAACATGCCTGCAGGGCACTGTTAACTCAGATGGGTAAGAAAGCTATGCAGGATCAGTTAGGGCACTGCAGTGACAACAAAGCAAAGACAAAGATCAGGGGGCCTCATTCCCTTTGCACTGACTCTGGCTTTACACTGCTGGAATTTAATGGAGCCAGTTCTGATTCCTGCCGAGGTAAATTAGATCACAACCAGCCCCAGACACTAAGGAAAAGAGTAAAGAAAATCCTAGATTTGCAGGGAAGACAGCTGCAGGTGCCTTGCAGTGGCTGGATTATGCATTCTGTTGAGGACTGGACCCTGTGACCTGGGGAAGAGGCTTCTTCACTTTTAATTTCTCTGGACCAAATACTGCTTCCCCCAAAGTCAATGGAAGTTTGACTGCTGATTCCAGTGGAAGGAGATCCAAGCTCACAGTGAAAATTCAAACCGTCACAAAGGTGACTTACACAGGAGAAAGAGTTGGCTGTTGATGTGTTATAGGTGCAAGAAAATAGCTGCAAACTGGGGACATCATACAAGCAAAGAACTGATCACAGAAGACTTTGTTCTACTATGCCATTCCCCTCCCTCACTTTTCCACCTCCTTCTCCTCCCTGCCCAGTGCCCTCTCCTCCAGCCCCAGTGCCATAGCCACTCTGGATCACTGACCTGACCAGGACTGCTTATGGGACCAAGTGTGGGCAGTGGCTAGCCTATGAGGCTGGATGAAATGGGGGAACCACTGAGCCTCAAAGGGGATCAGTGGAATTTCTGACCCAGATCCAAGAAGACAAAATTATTTCCTGCATTTCTAATCTAAGGTGCAAGGGTAGAACTATTTATCTATGGTAATTTTGCGGTCCATTATAAGAGTTTCTGAGCACTTCATGCATGTATGTGGTAGCCGTGTGAGACAAAAAGAAATGCAAAAACCTAGAACTCTTGGTTCCAAAATAATACCTTTTATTAGACCAAGAAATTGCAAAAAAAAATGTCTTTTTTTTAATGAGCACTTCACTATCTTTCACACAACTAGTCTCACCCCACTGTGGGAGGAAAATATTGTTACCCCAGTATCACAGATGGGCAATTGAGATACAAAGAAAATCTTTGACCTGTCCAAGGTTGAGCAGATACTCTACAGCACAGCAGCAAACTGAGTCTGGGTCTTTTTAAACTAGCATCATAACCACTGGTCCTTCCTTCATCCTGGTTGTGGGTATTCCCCCACTCTCTCCAGAAAAGACTGCATTGCACCGGTGGCCGAAGTGATGCTTGCCTGTATTCTGTAGGCCTGTCAAAGTCCCACCACTTGCAATTAAATCAATTCGAGTTAAGCATGCTTACCAGCTTGCAAGAAACACTCATCCTGCTGCATGACTGGGAGATTACTTTGTAAAATTTCTGTGTGTCCTATTAAGAGGAATCATGTTTAAGACATACACCGTATTGTTATTCTCCAGGATTTAGGAATATAAACAATATTGTTCTTGTATAGTTAGCACTGTTCCCATTTCTTTTATCAGAACTTCAAATCTTGTCACTGATGATCAAAAGAAGTTACAAAAGTGTAAGATAGCTGTCAAAGATAATCCCGTTCTTTATTCTTATTGAGCAAGACAGAAGCTGCAGATATATCAGCTCTGCAGGATGCTCCAGCAGCTCTGAACTGCTGTTTAAGCCAATGTCAGCCCATCCAAAGAGGTTGAGTTGGACTGATGGGATCTGACAGTTCATCTTCCCCTTCACTCTCAATACAAAGCTCTTTGCCACACTGCCCTGATTTCAGTAAACTCCATGTATAGAGGATATATTTCCTTTTCACGGTTTCAAACATGAATATTATTATCAAAATATAAACATTTCCATTAAAAAAATGAAACACAGGGAAACAAGACTAGAAGATTATAAAGAAGAAAACAAATATTTGTCACTAATAAAAAAATGCAGAAGTCTGCAATAAATATTTTTGTTTTTTATTTGTGGGGAAAAAGAGCGCATGACGTGATCTCATATAGCTCATGAAGGACACTGCTGAAGGACTGTTAAGAGAAGAGACATGAGAATGAGTTAAGTATTGGAAAATGTATCAGAGGTGAAGACTTCAGGACTTCAATCTATCAAGCTTATTAAAAGAAGGCTAAGCAGGGACTTGGTCATAGTATTTAAATACTTACATGGGGAACAAAGCCTTGATGATGGATCTATTTTTCTCACTTTCCGCACTGTAGATGTACTTATCCCAACTAAAAATGTGTTTGGCCAGGATCATTTATTTTATTTATTTATTCATTAGATTTATATGACACCCTGCCTCAAAAAGGCTCCGGGTGCCTTACAATAAAAGACAAAATAACTTACAAAAGCAGATAAAACATTAAATAAGATATATGAGGTCTACAACAAACACTCCATCTGAAGTATCCCACTCAGCCTTGCTTGCTAAATATGTGCCCAAGTAAAAATATTTTGCAGTGTTTCCTGAAGATGTCCAGGCTCAGGCTCTGGCAGGCAACAAAGGGAGTTCCTGAGCAGACAGGCTACTACTGAAAACCTCCCACGCCTTTTCACCAGGCAAATTTGGCGCACAGATGAAACATGCAGGAGATTGCTCTCAACTGACCTTTGGGATCAAGGTCAAACATGTGGAAGGAGACGGTCCCTTCGGTATATAGGGCCCAGACCATTTAGTACTAGTATTTAGATTTATATTCTGCCCCATCCAGAAAAGCTCAGGGCAGCCCACAACAAAAGGCAAGCAACCCCCAAAACAAGAAACAACAGGCTGCTTAAAAGACACCCCAAAACTTTAAAACTCCACCCCACCTAGGGTCTATTTTACCTATTGACTTGATTGGATTTGAATTGATAAAGGCTACATTTGCTAAGGAAGCGTG
>NW_017729015.1:11453248-11463847 GCF_001723915.1 Gavialis gangeticus | reverse complement strand
CAAAAGGCAAGCAACCCCCAAAACAAGAAACAACAGGCTGCTTAAAAGACACCCCAAAACTTTAAAACTCCACCCCACCTAGGGTCTATTTTACCTATTGACTTGATTGGATTTGAATTGATAAAGGCTACATTTGCTAAGGAAGCGTGCAGCTGCATCTTCACTGGGAGGGTTTGCTTGTATAATACAGTACTAACAATGCAGACAAGGCTTGATTGTAGCAGTAAGGTTCTGAATACAAACTAGAAGTTTAGTTACTATATGCAGGTTGTGTTCTCTTGTTCTCGTTAATAATCCTCAGCTATCAGGGAGGCATGCTGTGGATCAGTATTTGCTTATATGCTGTCACAGACCATAGTTAAACAACACATCTGGTTCTCTCCTTCAAATGATTCTGCCACCCCTGCCATAGATTCAGAGTAGACAAGACCTGAATTTTTATGTGAAAAATAAACAGCAAAGAAGAGATAAGTCATGAATGGTTTACTGACTGTTTGCAGAAACACGGGTCAAAGAAGTTGAGAACCACTGGTGCAGACACTCCGCATGTGTTTTAAACCTGGAAAAAGTGCCTATCTTTGGACATCCAGGTTGGTCAGTTTAGAAATCTTATTCACTAAACCAATATATACTTTTATTAATGTTATTGACAATGTGATATCCAACACTCAGGATGCTCATCCCTTGTTTCTGGGTTTTGTTTCATTTTTGCCTGTAACTTATGTTGTGCAAAGGAAAATGAATGAAGTCACTTACAGTCGGTTTCACTTTTGGAAACTGAACACTGCCACGCTTGGGTTGCAAAAGCTGAATTTTTACATGTTTAAAAAAACCCCCAGCTACTTCCTTTTGCATCAAAGATCACAGAAAGGACATCTATTGGCTTCAGATTTCATAAGAGTGAGTTTTACTGAATTTAAATTCTGATTCAAAATTCAGTCATTAGTGTTCATTCATAAAGCAGTTCATCTAATAATTTACACCTGATCATTTCCAAACCAAGTGACATTATGAAGACTTGATGAAACCATGATTGTTTTCCTTTCCTAGTTATTCACGTGCTTTCATCCTACAATTTTTGGAGTGCTTTGGATAGCACATGCATATCAAATCTATCGGAGTTAGAAGCCGATCTCCCCCATCCTGGTCCTGTTCGCATGCAGAAAGACACTGCTACTGAAAGACCTAATGGACTGAAATACAGAAAGGCATCTGTGTGGGGTGGGGGTTGAGCTTGAATATTCTCTTTTGAGTTCAGCTTCCTCCTTTCATCCCACCCACCATCAGACACTTCCTGGCATCTCTTTGGAAGGCAGAGCAAGGCAGCTGCTTTTTTTCTTTTGCAACGGCTGCTCCTTCACTAATCGACTGAAGATGGGGGAAGGGTATGTTACATCAGCAACAAATCCGGCCTTGCAAGTCTGGGATTTTCACGCATGAGTGGGGAATTTGGAGGTGAACTGCAAGAGGGGGAAAAAAAGTCCCTGATATCACTTCCATGTTAGAGTGGAGGTGACCGAGTCTGCTCCGTGCATTTCTTGTATAAACTTCTGTCTTTTCTTGTTCTTTCTGTACCTCTCATTCCCCTTTGTCTCCATAGCCTCCGGAGACCTTGCTTAGTGCAGGCCAGTGACATCACTAGTGCCATGGAAATGCAAATCACTGCACAGTAATCTGAACTCCCGCTGCTCCCACAGTCTGCCTGCTTCCTCCACCTCTCTCAACTGTGCCCTGTGCTGGGAGTGTTAGGAGACAAAGCAATGGTAGCTGTGCAGAAGAGAAAAAACAAACCCAGACTGCTCCCATGTTGAATTCCCCGCTGTCCCTTCCAGGCTGCTGAGGAACAAAGATTGCATTTACACTGAAATACCCCCTACCTCTGCTAATAGTGGTAGCCCCACCCATGAGAATACTTGAATGGGCAAAGCTCTAGAAAGCTGCCAACATTTTAAAGCACAAAGTCAAATAAAGTAACAGCTCAAAGCTGGTCTATATGACATGGTAAAAAATGCCGCAGAAACCTTGTCTACTCTAGAACGGCCCCTGCTGCTACTCTGCTAGAGCTGCAAGGGACCTTGGGCTAAAGGACAAGTAGGCTTGCACTACAGCAGCCGGTGCAGGCATTTGTATAAATAGTGTAATATGTGTCAGCACTGAAAAAATGGCAGCGATGCACTTTTGAACTAAAACACATTGAAGGTATTTTAGTTTAAAAGCCCACTGCCGCCATTTTCTGCTCGCCAACGTGCATTTTGGCACTTATACAACTGCACGCCATGCAGCGCAGTGCGTGTCAGCTTGCGTGCAAAGCAGGCTCCAAACTACCAGATCTCAGATCCGTCGTGCAACAAAAAGGTATATGTATAAATGCCTGCAGAGTGTGAAATATAGCTGCTGGATTCCAAATGCTCCTGCCTAGGGAGAGAGCCCTGGTTCTTAGCCCCCTTCCTGCTACTACGGTGAAGGCCATAAACACCATCCTCTCTCTCTGCAGGCTCCCAAAAGCCAGAAGCCCCAACATCGTGGAGCTTGCTAGAGGCAGACTCCACACCAGCACACTGCAGGCCTCTGATTCCACCTCAAAACTGTTCCTGCCTTGGCATCTCTCTTTAACCAATCACCCTCCTATCCTCTACCCTAGAAACTTGCATCAGTGTAGTAACAGCAGTTGGGGTATGATTTTTACTGGCATTCTATCCTGCAGAAAGTATGAATGCAGAAACATTTATATCAATGGTTCTCCACCTTTTTAGACTCAAGGCACCCCTGGAGAGACTCAAGGCACCCTTTGGAAAATGCTAGGTCTTAGAGCACTTTCACACGTGCTCCAGGGGTTGGGGGCAGCACTTTAAGTGACTCCAAGAGCTGCTCTAATTAAAGCACCACAGCGCCTCATGTATCAGCATCCCCGCACTTCAAAATGGCAGCGGGGACACTTGAACTAAAGCTTATTTGACAAGCTTTAATTAAAGCAGCCCCACCACTATTTTGAAGTGCAGGGACGCTGATAGATGAGATGTGGGAGGCTGCTGGAGTGCAGTAGTCAAGATTAATCAAGTCTGCTCTGATACACTGTAATTAGTGTGTCACAGCAGCCTCCCTGCTCGTGTACAGACACCCTTATTCATTTTCACTCTTTTTTTTACTACAGAAAAATAATAGAACATTTTTTTTGTTCCAAAGAACTCAGAAAGACCATGCCTATGGATTTCTATTTGAAATTTCTGGGTTAATCTTGTGAACCATGTTTGCAAACCTAACAGTGCTAATTAACATCACATGGTGTCACACCACAGCACCCTTGAAAGGATCTCAAGGCTCATCAGGGTGTCACATCACCCTGACTGAAAATCACTGATTTATACTGTCTTAAAAGTGCTTTACCAGGGTAACTTGTTTTGCTCAGGGAATGACATAAAGTATGCTAGCAAAAGCACACTTCTACCAGCATACACTTCATGTATGCTGGCAGTGGACAGCTCTGGTGGCAAATCGTTTCTAATGAACAACTGGTAAGTCAGGCCTACTCTATACTGTAGATTCCTGCTGTCTTATCTGTATTGTTCAAGGGGTGGGATTCTGTACTGAAAGACCTGAGCCAGTGAAAGTCCCTAGTGTAGACACACTTACAGGGTGCATCCCAATGAGCACGCACATGCAGTTTGCAGCACCTCAAACCAGTTTGAGGCACCACAAACTGAACATGGTGCACGTGCACCCATTCGCCATGCTGCTACTTTGCAGTGCAATGGTTTTTTTTTGACACCAGGAGATCCCAGTGTAAAAAGAAAAAGCCACTTAAAAAAGCAGTGCCACCAGGCAGGGAACCTGGCTGGCCAGAGCCACACTCTGGCGCTGACCAAGTTCCAAGTGGCTGGCTCAGCACCAATGCTGTCCCAGGAGACTCCCAGCACCCCAGGCAAAGCTGCCCAGCGTTTCCTACCCCACCTGGGTCACTTTGCCACACATGTGCACTGCAGGGGTGTGCCTGGGGACAAATAGCAACAGCACAGATATGTGCCACTGCTATTTGTCCCATGGGAAATACACACCCCCACTGGCCCAACTGCACTTTTACTGAGACATCTTTTCTCCCTGTGGGGATGCTCACATGGCATAACTTTGCCAGTACAGTATGCTGGCATTACTGCACCAGTCAGGTGCTCCAAGTGTAGGCTTACCATTGCTCTCTCCTCTTTAGCCTTAGCTCTTACCTATTCCTTCAAACCTCTGCTGCAAGTTCATTTGCCTCTGTAGTTACAGATTTTCCCTTTTCCATGGCTTCTATGCTGGAGGAGAGTGGGAGACAAGGAGTCCAAATTCACAACCCAGAGTGCTATGTGAAGGGAGAGAGAGCAGAGCCATGCAAACCCCCAACTTTTGTCCCCTAAAACTTCCTATCCTAAGTGGAGTGATAGATGGCTACCGGAAAAACTGGACATTGTAGCACCAATAGATCATGTAAACTGGTTGTTGGTTGGTACTGGAAGAAGTTAAGAGACAGGGGAAACACCTTGACCACTAAGGTGGTTTTCCTACTTGCAGGGGAAAACCACTTTCTTGGTAGGGGTAGTACCTTAACCGAGGCAAGGTATAGTCTCCCACTTTCTCTTCCAGTAGGAAGATCTTGGCTACACGTCCATCTTATGGGAAAGGGAGACTCCTCCCTAGCTTGCTGCCATGCGGCTGTGGGCAAGCAAAACTCAGGGGCATCCAAACCCCATGTCTCCAGAGTTGGGCCTGCATGTAGGATGCCCACCAAAGGATTTGGAAGCATCTGAAGCCCCAGATGGGGGTGGAGGATGTTTGCCCGTAGTAGGGCCACATATGGATGACTCACAGATTTGAATGACTCACAGATTTGGAATTGATTTGGCTTGGAACACAAAAATTTTTCCTTAAAAAAAGAAAAGAAAGGAAAGTTAAAGAGACATGTAACCTTGTGAATGCAGAGAAGGCCTTGCAGGAATGGCAGACTTGAGAAGGAAAGAGATTGCTGGGCTCAGCTCTCCTACAAGGAAGTTCACAAAACAAAACAAAAATCCGGCCAGGATGCTCCCTGTCTGTGTGGATTGTCAGAGTAATGGCAAATGCTTTCCACCACTTCTCTTCCAAAATGGAAAATATGTGAGCAGGGTGAACTGAATCTCACAAAAAGGAAGGGAAGTCAAGTACAAGTAGTGTGGTCTACAAAGATCACTTTGGTTAATATGGTTTTTCAGTGATGGTTGAAATAGCATGACTCTGCAGATACAAAAGAGTCCCTTTGAAAAGAAAGCTGCTCCCAAACTAAGAATAAGAATAGTTGCAGAGCCATCAAGTAGTTGAAACCAGGAAGCATTTTTGTGAGGTAAGAGTATATGTTCAATGTGGCAAGCCAAGCTACAGCAAAGCCTTAGGGATGATTTCTGTTCCAAAATTATGCTTTCATACTGCACTACCCAGCCACCCCCAAAGGCACCAGTCAATCAAATGCTCAGTGACAAGAGTGCTTGCACAGGAATTTCAGTAATTCCATGGGCAGAAACCAGGGCTTGAACTTCTCTGAGTCAGGCATTTCCACCACAGAGAAAATCAAATCCACTACATTTGTAGTTAAAAATCAAATGGGAGAAATGGGCTAAGCAAAAAGTGGGTTGAGAAAAATAAGTAAAACAAAGCTGAATCCCATTGAATCTAATAGCTGTAGACACAAACAACTGAAACATTTCCAAATGTCACTGACTGGTTCACAATTGTTGTGGGACAGGGTGCGGACACATATAACAACTAAACCATTCCAAAATTTTTTTATTTCTTTTAAGGAAAATTTTTTATGTATAGCATCAAATTAGCCAGATCAGGTCCAAATTTGTTTGAATCATCTAAGAACCATATGTGGCCCTGCTACCAGCAAGTATCTTCCACCCCAGCCTGGGGCTTCAGATACTTCCAAATCCTTTGGCGGGCATCCTACCTGCAGGCCCAAGCCCGGAGGCTTGGGGTTTGGATTCCCCCCAGTTTCGCTTGCCCTCGGCTGTAGGAGCAAGCTAGGGAGGAGTCTCCCATTTCCATAAAGTCAATGTAGAGACGAGATCCTCCCACTGGAAGCTGGCCAGTGGGAAGCTAACTATGAGGCGTTCATGGAGCTGTTCCAAAATATTGCTGATTGGAAACAAGCTCACAGTTGTGGGACCGACCACCCAGCCTAGCAAGCACAAAAGTAGGCAAGTTGGGAGAGAGTGCTTGCAACTCATGCTAGGGGTCTTGGAGTGACTTGTGCCTAAGGGCATTCTCACTTTTCTGCTTGCCCTTCTGTCCTAAACATGAGTTCAATAAACTCCAGTAACCTGCTATTGGTTGAAGTCTGCAACATACTGGCCTGACTTGGGCTGGCCAGGATAGGGAGTTCTTCGATCTGTGCTTTGTGGATTCTGGGGGCTGGAGGGACTGCAACTGAACAAGGAGTGAGGACAGAGGTTGTTGCTAGGAAGAGAGCCTTTATTGAATCAGCAGTGCAAGAGAGCTCATTGATAAAAAGGAAAAAAAAGAGGATAGTAGAGGTCTACCTGCATACCAGAGCAGCCAGTTGCAAGGGGGGTGAGGAGCAATGCAATGTGGGATGTTTGAAAAACCAACCAGACCCATGTCATGCAACACAAGGTGTCTACGCATAATACTGAACTGGTTATAGTATTTGATTTCCAGGTACACTTTTGAACTGTTCCAGGGAGCTTTGAATCCATTTAACAGGCTTGTATGTCTCTCTGCTTCAGGTTTAAACTGCATTTGAACCACTCTGTGTAGGTGTGTCCATTCCTTAAGGGACTGAATGCAAATATGATTTGCAGATCACTTCAACAAGAGGTCATTAAGGGAGCTTTTTTTCTGTGTCCTTTTTGCCTAGTTTAACTTCTTGAGCCTCTTAACCATCCAAAGAAACACCCCTGTGTTACATGAATGTATGTGTACTGGGCAGAAAGATTGGGGATTCTTTCCATCATAAATTTTTTATCCCTAGTTAAAGCTGTTTTGGTTTCTTGCTATTATATTAATAAATGTTTTTTCTGCAGGTGAAAATAAACCTACATAATTAGGTTTATTCTCTGGCTTGCAAACTCCAATATTCTCATTTTTATTAGAGCTCTTGATATACTTCCCTATTGAAATACATTATTGAACCCCGTATGTGGACACAGTACCATGCTAGCCATGTTTTTATATAAAGCATGGCCCCAACAAGGCTGCTTACAGACTGTTACGTTAGTATTAATTATTGTTACCTATTTCTATTCAGTAGAGTGCATACAACAATATCTTTTGAATACTGAGTTCAAATACAGGAAATGATATATAAAAACTTAATAAGCAAGGCTGACAGGTTTATGTGAATGATCTATATTCAGCTTGATGTGCTATGGATATGAGGAAAGATTTGCATTCAGTTCATTGACCTGCAGTCTGTACATGATTGGAGTTTCACAACTACTTTGTTGAAAACATCTGCATTTTTCAAGGCAAATGGCTTTACACAGGTGTATACCAGACTATATATCTGTGTGTTTTCAGTAAATTAAAAATCATAAACAATATACAGTAGGTCTACTTATATTTATTTCTATAGTGTCCATTATCCAAATGTTGAAGTGAAATGTTTAATTTCATGGAGAAAAGTCACAGTAGGTGAAATTTCACTATAACCTGAGTGGACCTATGTGACTATCAGTTGTCACTCTTCACCTCATTGGCATTGGGAGGGGCTTTCTTTAAGCACTTTCTAGCAGTGGTTTGGGGATTGTTCCCTTTGGCAATAATAATTCAGTCCATTTTTACTCTACCTTGGGAACAGATACACCAAATGCAGGGTGGGGTCAGTGTAATAAAAGCTTTCCTTCAAAGATTTCATAGATTCATAGATTTCTAGAGTTGGAAGGGACCTGTTAGATCATTGGGTCCAATCCCCTGCTCCAGGCAGAAAGAGCACTGGGGTTACATAACCCCAGCCAGATTAAATGCTGTCATTAAATGTTGTCTCTTCTCTGAATCCTCCAGTCACCTAGGCTTGATCCAATATCAGCTTAAATCAATAAAGACTCCCAAAAACCCGTCCAATGGTCTGCAATGGGGGTAGGTTGAAGAAGTTTCTCAGTCTATAGGGCCTTATTGCAGGGGTCCTCTTTGACTTCACTGGGCTTTGGATGAGGTCTCAAGAGCAGAGAAGCAGGAGGTGAACGTTTTCTTGGCATGCTTGTATTTGGTAGGTAGACAATCCTGCACTCCAGTGGGATTGGCAGAATGGTTCCTGAGCATGGTAAAAGGTGACGGTGCTAACAGAGGAGTGACAAAGCTTCATCAAAGAAAGAATAAAAGAATATTGGGATGTGTTGATGGAAATGCGACTTTTGCTCAGCTCCAGTGTAAATGGGCATATTACATGGTGTTGCTCATGGTTTAAATTGTGATTTTAAGCTAATTTGACTAAAGGCTAAGGGTGCTCTCATCTCAGTTTTGTGCAGGTCTTTTAAAAATAGGTTTAAATTCCATAAAAATAAGCCACTCTTAAGCCAAAGTACATGCCAACAGCAGTGATTCTCAACCAAGCTGCTGTGAGATCCTTGTAAAAGTGACACAGGGTGCCACACATTGTGGGGTGATTTAAGATCCACTCAATTTACATCCTGGTAGAGAGCTACCCCACACCTCCAATTTTGAAAATGAATTGTGAAAATGAAGAGTATTATATAAATGTTATTAATAATTCATTAACAATTACTACCAGAGACAGGAATCACTTCAATGTCATTGGAATTCATCCACCTCTGGAAACATAGTGCCAATATAGAATATTTTAGGACAGGAAGTGAAGGATACAATTTATGCAGAGTTCATTTCACTCACCACTGAAAAACAGACATCTTTGGCATAACAGATAGTCCTATCTAACAATATATGTTAACTGTGCATGTCAAATTAGGAAAGGGAATTAAGACTTCTGTTAAGTCAGACTTTTAATTAATACTTAGATTATTTACATGTTGGAGAACGTGAATGATGTGGTTCGTATTCATTATTTGTGGATGCTAAATTTTGTCTAACATCTCTCCCAGCTATACAGTTGGTCCAATAAAATATATTGCCAAAAAATCCTTGCCTCTCAACAATGTTTGGCATTTTTCCAGATAAAAAGGCGACAGCTTGTATCCCCAAGAACATGCAGATTTGAATTTTTTTTTTGATTGATGTGTATCCTTTTAATGGATTGGCAGCTTTAACAGTTGAAATGCACCAGAGTGATGAAAACTGTTAAAAATATTTAAACCTGATGCTGCAAAAATTCATATGCATACTTACATTTAATTTAAAATCACTGGGATTATGATATAATTCCAAGCAGAACCTTACATGTGCATAATATTAAACATGTATGCCTATTTTGGCAAGATTTGGGCCTTAGAAACAAACTTTTGACAAACAGAACTATTTCTATAAAGTATGGAAACATCCACTGAAAGCAAGAAAACAGACTTCAGCTGTCTTTGCAAACCAGGTATTGTAATGTTCCACTAGAAATTTCTTATTCATATTACTATTCACGATTGACAGAAATTAGGCACTATAAGTGAGATAAAAAATGACTAGTCCAGTTTCTCTGGACAATCCTAGCAGATAGTAAAAATGAAATGGCTCTTCAGGAGCCGCAATGTTTCTCATTCTGTGTTTGTTCAGTTTCTAGAACAACGTGGTGCTGATCTCCAGATGGAAGGGAGGTGCCTCTGGGCTGCTGGAATACAAAAATTAAAAATAAAAATAAGTAGCCTCAGGGAGAAGAGAAAAGCTGCATCCATTCCACGTTAGTTCATTATTTTGTGTCGTCCTTAATAACGCAGAGGAGGATAATCGGGATGTAAGAGTATGTTATTTTTAACCTGCCAGCATCCTTTTAAAGAAGGCCATACATACCGTCTCCAAAAGAAACGTCAGCGCTGTGCTATCACCATCGGCAGCTTGGGAAATGGCTCTGGTGGCCGTGTGAAAGTTGAATCATTGCGCAGGCCGCTCCCAAAGACAACGGCAACCTGTACCCAGCTGTGACAGCAAACACTTGGTGCTGGGGATGCTCCGGCAGGCCTCCACGGTGCACGAAGGCATAAGACAGGGCTTCTAAGGTGTCAAGTAGGGGGCTCATAATATGGGCCACCCCACAGTCTGGGGTGCAAAGCGTGGCAGGATGTGGCGGTGGCACCATGGCATGAAGCCATGTGCGCGACACACTGTAGCACGTTGCATGCCATATTGTAGGGCTCCAGGCCGTGGCGGCATCCCAGCCTCAGCAGCCCATGGCAGGTGATGCCACTTGGCCCAGCACAACTTCCCCTGCAGCCCACCCCCCTGGAGACCCCACCCTGCCCAGCATGGCCCACAAAGGGGTGCGGCCCCTTTAAGACCGAGCCAGCCTGGACCTGCTGAGGCCACAGGCGCCAGCTGCGCCTGCGCGGGAGGGAGGGGCGGGGGAGCGCCGCGCCGCCGCGCATGCGCCCAGCGCCTGCGCACTCGCGCCCCGCGCTGGGCTTGTCGTTGCAGCTTTAAGAGGCTCGCGGCCTGGGAGGGTCGGAGCCCCCC
>NW_017729015.1:11448532-11453187 GCF_001723915.1 Gavialis gangeticus | reverse complement strand
GGGGGGCTTTGAGGGGGGGGGGGGGCCGTGCCCTACTGCTTCCACCCCCCCCCCCCCGGGGTCCTGCCCCACGTGGGAGTCCTGACCCCAGAGAGCACATGGGTCTGGAGGCCGCTGGCCCCGCATGGCTTTGAGGTCTTCGCAGGCCTCCTGAGCTTTGGTTCCTTTCACTTTGGCCTACGAAGGTTGGGTAGGAAAGGGCTTGCGCAACCCGTCGGGTAATAAAGCGCCTGTGGGTGTGGTTTCCTCTTCCAAGTATATCGTTTTCATGGATTTCGTTCGACCCCGCGAGAGCGTCGAGTCCAACCCCAGGGGCGGGAAGTCAGCTGGGTTCAGATCACGCCCGGCGAGATGAGCATCTGACTGTTTCCCATACAGCCCTTTTCCGCGTGGTGGTTTTAATTGCCCGTGTGCCTCTGAAGTCAGGCGTCGAGACGGCAGCCTCATCTGTTCTTAAGAAATGCAAAAAGCTAGAACTTTTTGGTTCCAAAATTTCACAGATTTCATAGATGTTAGGGCTGGAAGGGACCTCGCAAGATGATCGGATCCATCCCCCAGTCAGCAGGGGTCAAATGATCCCAGCAAGATAGGCATCCAAGTGTTTCTTAAAGAAACCCAGAGTAGAAAATGATACCTTTTATTAGACCAGCTGAGAAATTGCAAAAAAAAATCTTTTTCTCCAAGCTTTCTTGCAAGAAAAAGCTTTCAAGCTTCCTGAAACTTTTTCTTGCAAGAAAGCATGCAGAAAAAGTTTTTTTTTTTTTCAATTTCTCAGTTGAGCTAATCAAAGGTATCATTTTGGAACCAAGAGTTGTAGATTTTTTGCATTTCTTTTGTCTCAGACTAACACAGCTGTCACATACATCCCTGAATCATCTGTCCTTAGATAAAGTAGTGAGCGCATGAGTGAGTGCTGCTTCCCTGCTCACCTGGACACGTGCTCCCTCACAGTTTGATATGACGGTCTGTTGGGCTCGCTGGTTTACTCAGTCGTGAGGAAGCTTTAACAGAAATGCTCTACTGGCCATATCCAGCCGCGCAATAAATTTGTGCGGGAGAGCAAGTTTTCAAAGCAGTACTCAGAATAAACTTGCTCCACATCAGTGTGTTTTCACTGCCTTTTTACAATGGCTGAATCATCACGTAATGATCAGTTTGGCCAATGCTAACCTGGGTTTGAGCTTATGATCTAGAGAGGTAGACTCCATGTCTGTTACTGTTCCTCTGAACAGTCCAGTTCCTGTTCTACCAGAGGTGAAAATCATGATGATGTTCAAATTTTGGGCTCTAGAATCAACAAGTAGTCTGTATAAGACTTAATGTTTCTACATAGATAAGAAGATTAATTTAGCAAATTTTGTTGCAAGCAGCATGAAACTGGTGATTATGTAGTTGTTGCTTGAGAGAACATTTAATTCTTCCAGTTTCAACTGGAAAAATGGTGTCTTTATTGCTAAACTGTTGTAGAGTCATGGAATAAAATATTGTAATAGCATTCTTTTAGACCCCAATCCCTCAAACTTATGTATGTATATAACTTAGATCAGTGTTGCCAGCTCTCATGATTTTTGGTGTTCTTAAAGTCTACGCTAAGTTTTTCCCATTCTCAAAGCGTAGAGTTTAAGGACAATGCCAAAATTCATGAGAGTTGGCAATACTGTTCAGAGCAGCCCATCTAAATTTGATAGAACTTCTTGCAGAAGTGATGTTACATATGTATGCAAGTGTTGCAGGATTCGAGTCTCAAACTAACAAGGAGTTTAGTGGAAAGAGACTTGATAATACACGGATAAATTAGGAACTACAGAGCAAAACTTCATTTCCATTTTCTTCAAATATCAGCAATATAACTCTTTTGTAGACCTGGTCCTTTTCTCAGGTACATCACACAGGGTGTGTTTTCTAAATATCTGGTTTTCTCATTAATTTCCAATAATCAAACATGTTCTATTTAAATGAATAGGTATCTGTGATACCCAAAAGAGGAAAATCATGAACCTTATTTTTCTGGAAGCCCTGTATACCCATAAGATTGTAGTTGCTAAAGTATAATGGAATAAAAGTTAACTAACTCTTCTAAAAAACTTTTTAAAACAGTGCTTAGAATGAGGTTACAGTAAAACGGTATTCTTTCACTACGTGTATATAACTCCAATTGAAAATCATCAGTAAACAGTTACTGCTGCTTAATACTAACGTGGATTTGAGTTTGTGATATAGCAGTGAAAGGCTCCACTATCTTTCCTCTGAGCTGTGCGTTTCCGTTCTGTGAGAGATTAGGTGTATGATGAATTTTTTTCAAGTTCTGAGTTTAGAAGCAATTAGCATCATCTACAAAACTCTTTATTCCTAAATAGGAGAGAAGACTGATTTTATTAATTAGCTTCAAGCCACAAAACTCGTATGAACACTTAAACATCCAGAATTGGTCTGATCTTTAAAGTACCCTGCTAATGACCTTTTGCAAGGATTATTGCTCTAAACAGATATTTCCGTGCATGTTGAAACAGATTGCATTGCTAAATCAATTGATGAATTGATGCCACCTTTCAATCTGATTTCCAAAGAACTAAGGAAAGATGGAACCTTTGTTTTTTGTTATTGCAAGACATGACATAGAAACTCACATTCTGTTTAGTTTTTAATAATGTGCTGAAATTTCTACTGTAAAAATGACTGCAACAAAGACTATTAGTTTCCTGCCCCAAACCAAAGGCAATGTAAATAAATGTACTTATGATACTATTTTTGTATTTACAGATCCTAAGGGTTTAAATTGAAGACTGTGTCCTAATACACAAGTCTAATAAATCTTCTACTATAATGTTGTTGTTGTTGTTATTATGCAGGGTCTCAGATATGCATGACACTGCCTTTTTATTTGTATGTAGTACCCCTGTCTTGAACAGCTTACAGTTTGAACAGGGCATTTACCCACTGAGAGTAATAGTCTGCCATCTGTCCTCCGTGAGTGGTCCCAATGTAATAGATGGAGCTATTTGAGGAGTGAAGTACTACCCAGGGGGTGTATTTACACATGCAGTTAATGCAATGCAATCAGTTCTGGAGCACTTTGAGCCAGAGTACGCTGCTAGGCGTATACACATGTGCCTGGGGCAGCAGCACTTTGAGCTGGGGCGGAGCAGCCCTGGGCTGGCAGTGGGGGGTCAGCTCCAGGTGGCAGCATCGGACCGTGCAGGGGCTGGCTGGGGCACAAGGGTGGAGAACCTGCAGAGCTGTGTGGCTAGCCAGCAGGCAGCCCCCGCACTTCAGTACCCTCGTGCCCCAGCAGCCAGCCCGTCACTGTCTACACTTATGTTTCCCTGACACTACTATCTTACAGCAGTTAATTAGTTTATGGCACCCTAAAACCTGTGCACACATAGACAGCGATGCTTTACTGCGGAGCTAATTAGTCTATTGCACAGTAAACTACACGGGGGATGCACCCAAGAGATTCAAGATGGAAAGTATTGGAACCTTGGAAATAAAATTGATGATGATAGACCTGAGGATCTTATTTTAATAAGCCAAATGTTTTTCAAATATTTGTTAACGTTGGTAAGATTTTTATGCCATTGCAAGTTGAAGGAAATGTTCTTTCCTTTGGGACCTGTGATTACAGGAGCACCCTTGGTGATAGAAAGCCATTGTAAACACAGCCTTCACTCTTTGTGGGTACGTGCTTTTTATCACAATTTGCCTCAAACAGAATAACTTGATATCATCGCTTTTTTACAGTCGTCTGTCCTGTGCGAGGCTCTCACTTACATTAAAGCCATTCTATACTGCTGCCGCAGCCTAAAAAGCTGCAAAGTGTTGAAGTAAATAATATTTAAACTTACTTTAAGGTCCCTTTATGTGACTAGAGATGTATAATGTAATGAGAGGCTTGCCTAACACTTTTTAAAATGGATCTGTTGTCATCTTTGCCATCTGTCTGCCCTTTCCCCTCATTCTCTAGGCATGCCAGTTGACTTCAACCTTTCACTAAATAAATCATGTAGCTGATTCCATTTACTCAATTTTCTTGAAGGATTCCTGTCAATAGCTCCCTCCACCCATGTGGTTTCCATGTATCCATTTTGTAACAAGATCCAAGTGGCATAGAAAGAGCTGTTATAGCTAAGACCTATATCTGCTGATTAACATCTGTATTTCACAGCCATCTTACACTTCTCATAGTAAGACTTCTTCATCTAAGGATGTTTCATCAAGAGCTGGTAGGATGTCAGCTGCTGTCACCTAGTGCTGTAGGCTGTTTTCTGCTTTCCATTCTAGAATGAAAGCAGTGCCTTGTCTACTGATGTAAAGGGAAGACAGGCAAAAGCAACCACAGGGACACTTTATTTATGTCAGCTGTCCAAAGAGAAGAGAACAAGAAGATGTGCAAAAATCCATCTGGGGAAATACCTGAAAGAAAAGTAATCTGTGTGGTGGGGAACTATTCAGTAGACTCTTTCAGGAATGCAGTAGGAAGTTTGAGATGATGGCAAATAAGTTCCTTGTATGGAAATGGATGCAGCACCAGATAGTTTCTGCACTGTTAGAAGTTAATCCTGAGTTGAAGCAAAGGCCACATGAGAGCTAAGTTGGAGAAGAATGGGAAAGCTGATGCCTTAAGTTTGTATTCATTGGCCATGTTTACACGTGCA
>NW_017729015.1:11440680-11443532 GCF_001723915.1 Gavialis gangeticus | reverse complement strand
TGGATGCAGCACCAGATAGTTTCTGCACTGTTAGAAGTTAATCCTGAGTTGAAGCAAAGGCCACATGAGAGCTAAGTTGGAGAAGAATGGGAAAGCTGATGCCTTAAGTTTGTATTCATTGGCCATGTTTACACGTGCATTGGTGCGTTTTAGTTAATGTGCATTAAATCTAGTACCTGCATTGTAAGGGTGCCTGTACATGACCATGGAGGCTGCTCCAACGTATTGTATTAACAGTTCATTGGAGCAGACTGGATTAATTGAGTCTGCTGGACTCCTGCAGCTTCCTGCAGCCTCCTTCATCTCGTGTATCAGCATCCCTGCACTTCAAAATGGTGGCGGGGATGCTTGAACTAAAGCTTTAGTTCAAGCACAAGCTTTAGTTCAAGCACCCCAGCTGCCATTTTGAAGTGCAGGGACCATGATAGATTGTACGCTGCAACATTTTAATTACAGCGACTCTCAGAGCCATTCAAATTAAGGTGCCACCCCCCACACCACCGGAGCACATGTAAAAGTGCCCTGAGGTACTAGGAAAATGTGCATTAGCCTGTCTTAATGCATATTAGCTAAATAGCACAGTTTTTTAGTGATACCTTAATTCACATTAAAATAGGTTAATACACATTAGAGTACATGTGTAGCTATCTATGCCCAGTCTTTCAGAGAAAGGGAGACCAATATAAGCCAGTTGGGCTAAGTGTTGCTGTAGACCTCATGGTCTGGAGTACAAGATGGCATTTATTTCCCCATCTTGTTTCCTTCAGAGTTGTCTCCTGGAAGTGCTACTTTCAAAAACTGCAAGTGGGGGAGGGAAAGCAATTGTGTATCTATGGTTAAATACATATATATGTTTTTAGATATGAAGTAGTTGTTTTTTTCAACACACACTACTTACTGCCATTCTTGAAAACCAATGGAAAATTAGTAGTATTGATAATTGAGTCTGCTCTGCACTATGTTCATTTTTTAAGGCAATCCCAAGTGCAATATTTAATTTATCCATTTAAGAACATTGCTTGCTTTGGTCTTTCGTTTTATATATCAAAACTGTAGTACATCAGGTATAGAGAATATTTACAATTTTTGTTTGACGTTATTCAGGAAAATCAAACTAATGCTTCGAATAATGCTAGGCCTCTCTGACCTCTGATAGTAAAATTGTCTTTAACTTGATAATACTTCACTGCAGGATAGCGTTTAGAAACTTGTATTATGCTAGGTGGCCTATAGAGGCATATATAGTTTGGAACGTAGTTGCAGAGTATAGGTAGGTAACACCTTTAAAGTTTTCAATGAAAAATATCATTGAAAATGAAAAATATCAGTGTAATTAAATCATTCTTAACAGTGGAATTAAATGTTATGAAAAATATTAAATTGATCATTATGCTTCAAAAACCAGAATTCAAGTTTTCTAACTGTTTTTATTTCTCCACTTGCTGTAGGAGAATTCTCTTAGTTGGGAACCAGGTTCAGCAAAACACTTAGGCCAGATTTTCATAGTAGCCAAAGCGACCTAAGTGTCCAGATTAATTCTCTTTGGTTCCTTTCAAATTCATCTGATTGCTTTGCTGAATCTGGACCTTAGAGTATTCTTGCAGTGTCAGTTGGATGAGAAAAACATAATTTTGTTTGTAGTGGTAGTATAAGAGGATGGCAGACAAGGCATAAGAACCCATTTTGTCCATTTAATTTGACAAAGATAGTGGTTTTCTTTGTGTGCCAGTCCCCAGTGCAGTTGCTGAAATAACTTTGCCATATTATGTTGCCTAATGATAATGAATGATAAATCTAACATCAGAGAATTTGGGATGGATTATCTTTTGTACTGATCTGGCAGATAAAGGGGCCTGAAAGTGTGAATGAATAATATTTAAACCTTTTGCAGATTAACTTGACTGAGCAAAAATCTTCCTCCTGAAGGAGTTCCAGTTTCTTTTTTTACATTAATATGATTGTATTTGTTTGGTTAACAATTTTATACACTAGATTTTCTTTTGATTCTTAAATTTTCAGTTTCAACAAAGTAATATATTTCTTCATTCAAAATGATGTTCTATGCTGAAAAATTAAGGTGTTATGAACAATCTTTTGGTTGATAATGAACTTTAACATGTGTTTGTATAATTTGATGCTGCCCTGTACAAGTTGTTTCAGTATTTTATGAAAAGTGAAGCTTTTTCCAGAGCAAGCAATGTAACATTATGTAGGAAATAATTGAAAGAAATCAATAGTGAAAACAAACAAAACCACAAACACATCATAGATTTCATAGACATCGGGGCTGGAAGGGACCTCACAAGATGTCCAAAATTGCAAAAAAAGCCTTTGACTTGGTCTCCCATGATGTCCTCATGGTAAAATTGGGGAACTGCGGCCTCAACAACTTTATGGTCCAATGGCTGGGGAACTGGCTCCGTGGTCGGACCCAGAGAATGATAGTCGATGGAACCAAGTTACCATGGCGCATGGTGACCAGTGGCATCCCCCAGGACTCTATACTATTTAATATATTCATATATGATCTAGAGTCAAGTGTCAGGAGTGGATTGGCTAAGTTCACAGACTACACCAAATTACAGGGAAGTGCAGTCACACTACAGCAGAGGTTCTCAAACTGTGGTCCGTGGACTACCACTGGTCCACAAGCTCCATTCAGGTGGTCCACAGAAAGGTTGCAGAACAATAGAGAATATCTGTACTTGTAAGGTAAGACTACTGATATTAAAATATGAGTTGTGTGCTTTGATTTGTAGAACAAATAAAGGTTTAAGTGGTCTGTCAAGACCCTCAGCAATTTTCAAGTGGTCCGCTTGAAAAAAAAAGGCTGAGTACCACTGCACTAGAGG
>NW_017729015.1:11432934-11440633 GCF_001723915.1 Gavialis gangeticus | reverse complement strand
GGGGGGGGGGGGGGGGGGGGGGGGCAGATCAAAACCTGATGACATTCAACACACGGAAATGCAAGGTGCTCCACCCCAAGAGAAAAACCCCACATCATACTTATAAGCTCGGCACTAGCACCCCAACCGAAAGAAACTTGGGGGTCATGATTGACCTCAAGATGAACATGAGACACCAATGCAATGCTGCAGCCAGCAAAGCAAATAAAACTCTGGCTCGCACCTACCGACGCATCTCAAGCAAGAACCAAGAAGTCATCCTCTCGCTTTATTTGGCCTTGATGAGGCCACAGCTGGAGTACTGCATCCAATTCTGGGCTCCACACTTTAGAAAGGATGTGGAGAACCTTGAGATAGTCCAAAGGAGAGCTATGTGCATGATTAGAGGTCAAGAGAACTGGCCTTATGAGGAGAGGCTGAGGGACATGGGACTCTTCAGCCTGGGGAAGCGAAGGCTCAGGAGTGACTTGGTGGCAGCCTATAAGTATATAAGGGGTGTGTATCAGGAACTGGGAGAATATCTATTCAGCAGGGCACCCCGAGGGAAGACGAGGTCTAATGGAAACAAACTGCTGGTAGACCGTTTTAGACTGGACATAAGGAAAAAATTTCTTTACCATCTGAGTCTCCAGAGTTTGGAATAGACTCCCCCCCCAGAAGTGGTGCGAGCACCGACTCTGGATACCTTTAAGAAACTCTTGGATGCTTACCTTGCTGGGGTGATCTGACCCCAGCTGAGTTTCTGCCCCTTGTGCAAGGGGCTGGACCCAATGATCTTGCGAGGTCTCTTCCAGCGCTAATGTCTATGAAATCTATTAACCACCACAGAACAAACTTATTTTTAAACAGATTTGTATAAGCAAGCTTTTAACCTCCATCTCTACATATTAGTATTCAAAAGGCTCCCACGTAGAAACATACTAACATCAGGTATACACAGTGAAATAAAAGTGGGAAAAATTATGTAGTTAGTGCAATAGTAGAAATAAATCAAGAACTGCTTTGGCAGGAATGGAAACAAAAAGTAACCCCTGAAATTAGCATTTGAGACAGATAAAACATATGGCACGTTTATAGTATTTTTCGCTTTCATCTGTATCTATATTCATAAACCACAGAGTGGAATCTGCAGTTGTCTTGCAGAGAAGCGTGGGGGCTGATCCAACTCGGCACAGACAGTCTGGAACATGAACCCCCAGTACCCTCACTGTCCCTCAAACCAAAATAGCATGCCCTTTTACTAAACATACCCAATAATAGTAATATTAAAAAAATTAAAGACAGCTTCCTCTTAGTTCAGATTAGAAGATAATTTTGGAGAACCATGTTAGAAGAAAGTTCCTGGGCGACTTACAGTTCAAACTTTGCTGTGACCACCAATTGTGACCATCAATTTAAACATAATACTGTGATTTCTAATTTAAATCTAATGCTGTGACAAGGCAATATAAAGTTAGTTTTCCTGTTCAGTTAAAAAATGAAATCACATATATACGTGTTCACATTATTTATTAAAAGTTAACATTATGTTAAGGTTTTATATTGAACATTGTTTTTAACCCAAGCTATACTTGTCTACTATTCTCTTTTGGAAAAATTTCAGTTCCCACTTCCGTGTTGTTTGCTTTCCTGCCTAATATAAATGTATTTTTCATGATTTGCCTTGAAAACATACATGCGAGCTTTAGAGGGCTATTGATATCGCATACTATAACACACTAAGGAAGCCACGCTGGTGTCATTCAGAAAATGATTCTACCACAGCATAGTTTTATGTACAGGTATGCACATGCACACGCACACACGCATGTTGTTTTGATAAATATGTATAATCCTGGAAAATCCTAGTAAGGTTAAACTAGAAATTGGGTCTTGTTGCCTTAATTGTAAAGGGCAGAGTTTTATTTTTACAAATAATTCACGTAGCCTGAAGGAATGGAAAGAGAATGGAGATCCTGGGTACAAACTTTTAAAACAAGAGTACTGAAAACAGAAATAAATAGAAAATTCTTCAGGCAGTCTCTGAGAGGAATATAGGCTATTACTATTTTTTGCAGAATTTTAGCAACTTGTTTTCTAAAATATCCATTCTGTTGACCAACTCAATATCTCTTTGTATGAGCAGTAGTGCAGCACAGACTTTCATACCACAGATGATGACAACACAGTGTGTTTCTGTATTGTTAATGACCCCTGAAATTGCTTCAGTTCTTCTCTTGGCCATAGAGAGGCATTTTTGGAGAGTGTCACAATATATGAAAAAGTTTTAGGGTTTGGTAGCAATCAGTTTGAATGCTGTCGTTGCAGCCAGGTGCTGGAGGAGAAAATTGTAGACTTTTTTTCCCTGTAGGGTCTTCATATTAAAGTCAGCCAGTTTTATGGAGGCATCTTATACGGACTGTTCAGTTTGTATGCTACCATTTATTTATGTAGTCAGCAATTCAAAACTTTTCTATGAAACAAGTGCCAGTGGTTTGCTGAGAGCTGTGCTAACATTTCTTATTTTTATATGTATTCCATCTCTTTACAATGCAAAACCAAGATACAGTGCACGTAAAAATAGTTGGAAGCAATTTGGGGTACTGAGCAAAGCTGTCTCTTCTAGGAACTGCTTCTTTATAGGAATAGCAGAAATAGGAGCCAACCTGAGGAACAAGAGTGGAACTAAAGTTGTAGCTCTGCAGGAAAGGAGTGTTCATGGCAGTGACAGCAAGGGAGGAGAGGACCACGCGTTTGGTCGGACCATGTGACAGAACAGGCAAAAGGAAACCAAATCAGGGAAGACAACTTGAAGAGCTAAAGTAGATGCCTTGATTACCTTTTTCCATTAAAAAACGAAGAGCATAGCCAAGACAGCTAAAATGTGTAAGCACTTATTTTCCAAGCCTGCAACTGTTCTGGTTTGCACTGGTCTGTTTTGAGCAGGGAGGAAATCTGCACACTTCCTACTGGTTGAAGATCTGGGCCCCGAATGCGGTCCTGCTAACATACGGACCATATGAGAAAGTCAGAGAACTCCTGGTGTAGTTTTTCATCAACAAGAGGATGCTGCATTTATGTGTTCTTTTAATTTACATGCAACATCATGTTGTAGGCATCTTGGGAGAGGGCAGACTAGAACCAAAACCAGAAGGAAACAAAAACATTATATCACAAGTCCAGTAATTAACTGGTACTCTCTTTGTAACGTAAGTGTTGAGAAAATAATTGCTAGCATGGTTATCATGTTCTCTTGGGGGAGACATTGAGCAAAGCAATATCTGACTTCTCTTATATTCTGGTGTATGGGTCCTCTGGTCTCAAACGGTGTACTGGTATTTGTTGTCCCAAGGATTGGCTAGCTGTATCTTGGGCACAACTAGTCCATTTCACATTTTTTCCAATAACATGATTGAGGCATTGAGTGATCTCAACTCTCGTTGACTTACAGGAGAGCAGAAGGTGTTCAGCATCTTACAAGGCATAATCATCTAAGTCGCAGGTGTCAAACTCATCCAGCAGTAACATGGGACTGGTCCTCAGGCTAAATAAGCAGTGTGGAGCTGGTCCACAGACTATATGGGCCCACAGACCAGCTTTGGGCACGGGATTCTGTATGATGCTGGGTCTGGCCCAGTCTGGCATAGGGGACTGATCCAGGCACACGCTGCACACAGCATGCCAGGTCCAGTGAGAGACCCTGGAGGCAGCACCATGGGCCAAATGGTAGGGCTTCATGGACTAGATCCAGCCTTGGCCCCCTATCTTTGATATCCCTCGTCTAAGTTAACTCATTCATTTGTTCACATGGACAGATCCTTCTATACATACACTTGCAAATGGAAAATGCAACCATTCTAATGGGTTAATAAAATCATAGAAAGTTATGGTTGGAAGGGACCTCAGGAGGTCACCTAGTCCGACCCCCTGTTCAAAGCAGGACCATCCCCATCTAGATCATCCTGGCCAAAGCTTTGTCAAAATGTGCGTAATCAAAGTAAAATACTAGGGTTAAATGAACATCTAGAGAGGGGTTTAACACACAACTGATACAAAAATTATATTTTTTTACAAGCATTTCTGAAGTCCATGCAGCGAAACTTGCAGGCTTCAGATCAGTGAAGCTCTAGTGATGGTTTTGAGATCAACGGAAAACTGCTGCATGGCACTTCCTTCCTATAGGGGGCCCAGCAAGAGGATTCTTCCTCTGTTGCATGTTTTTGTGGTGACTTTCTTGATGGGGATAGGGATCCCTTTTGCTTCTTAGCAAGTACAGGCTAAGCATATTGAATCATTTGTTAGACACTCAATAGTGTGTGCGCATTTAGGTGGGGGAATCGTACTTGCTTGACTTCATATTAGTTGGGGGCTGTCTCCAGCTGATACTTCTTTGTATTGGATGTTCTGCCACAACATAATGTAGATTAAGGCTTTATGTGAACTGCAATACTTGGGAACTGAAAAAAAATTGCAGGGAAAAAATGAGGTGGGACGGAACAAAATGCACGTAAGCTGAACACTCCTTTTGTGCTTTGCAATGTACCATTCACAATTTAGAAGATGTGAACTATCACGTTAGCAACTCACCCTTTAAACTATTACGCATTCTGACAGTTTTAATACTTAAGATGTCCAGTACTCTTGCATAAAATAAAGCTTAATATTTCTTGAGCAATAAGATCAGGAGCAATACAAAATGAAAAAATGTCTGCCCTTCCAGTTTTTTTGACCATGTATACAGCATTAATTGGATTTGCAGATGATCTCGATAGCCATGGCCCAAATTTAATTACAGGTAGCCTAAAATCTTGATTTAAAAAAAAAGCCTGAGCCCAGGCTTGTGAAGGGATGAGAGGGGTTTTTTTATGTTTGCACCATGTACAGTCAGGGCCTCTGCCTCTAAAATTAGTGTACTTTTGCATCTTTTCCCAAAGTAAATGTACTAATTCTGTTTTATAGTATTAGAAAATAAGTTATTTAGCCAACTGGCAAACTGAGGAGATTTTCTCCAACAAATGTGAAGAAATGTTGAGGTCTTGTTGCAAGTACCTACTGCTAATTCCCTATCACTAAATTTAATTTTCTTGCATTTTATCTGCTTTAAAAGAGGCTTGTATTGAACAACCTTTGAATGTAGTTGATATTTTAAAATGCAAGGGACAAAGTACCTTCAGAAATAGTGCAGAAAGTACACCCACAGCAAGTGAATGGCAGAAATGAGACACCAGCTTAAGGCAGCTGAGGCTGCTAGGGGGCTCTGTAGGACTGAATTGCAGTCATCAGTGCAGAACTCTGTGGCTCTCTTATTTGCAGATCTCTATGGCTCGTGTGACCTCTAGGGGTTCGCTTCCTGTTGAAGTGCTTCTTTTCCTGTAGCAGGTATTTGCAGCAGGCTGGCTCTTTGTTACCCTTTCCTCTCTTCACTATGTAGGTGCTTTGAAGGTATGAATCAATGGGTCTCTCTGTTATTCTGCAAAAGCAGCCCTAGGAAGGACCCTTGATTAATGTTTGCTGTTTATGCTGCACAGGTTTCAAATCTAGGAGAGGCAGAGTAGTTGGCTGAGTGCCTAACATCTTCCAGCAAAGTCATGTGCCTGGGCTCAGGGAGCACTTCCTGACCCTTTTATACCTGAGTTCAAGAATGTTAATTAGATTTTGAACTACTTTTAAAAATCTGCCTTCTTTAAAAACTTTTAATGGGTTCCAAAGTTGCAGTATATGCTGTGGCATATGGGAACAGGGAAACTACAAGAGGTAGGAAATCAAGGCATCAATAGGTGTTTTTTGTGTGTTTTGTTTTGCTTTTGGGGGGGGGTTCCAGTTGGAGTTTTCTTAGCACTGTTCTTCATGTAGGGCCTTAAAGGTTATTTGGGAAAAAGAAACCAAGAAAGAGATGGAGGCGTGAACCTGATGGTTATATTTCAAACTGTGTTTGACTTGCTGTTTTTGCAAAGTCACATTTCCAGTCTCAGAGTAGCATCATTCTTGAACTGCACGAAAATAATCTATGAAATAAATGTTTGGTTTTATGGATGTTGTTATACTGTTACAGTTTTGGATACCACTGCAGTGGGGAGTTCAAGATTAATTAGTACAAATCAGTGCTAAGCTCCAGTCAGTGCCCTTCTGCCACCTGTGCCAGGCAAATAAGGGGCAGGTGGTGAGCTTTCCTGTGTTTAGTAAATAATTTTGACAAATGTCAAAATTAAATAAAATACATGTGACACAGCAGTGTTTTTGTGTAGATTTAAATGAAAAAAATGAATAAATCCAAGCTGTATTTTCATTTTAATAAATCTGACAAATGTGTTAAACCTTTTATTTTGCTAGATGTTAGTACACTGTTATCATCTTCAGAAATTCTGTTTCCAGAAACACCTGGCCAAATTTATAATGTGCATACATGTGCAGACCACTGTTCTAGTTACAATGTGGATATGCAAAGTATTGATTAATGTAGTCTTTTTGCTGCCTGGGCAAAATCATTAATAAATTCTGATTCTTCTAAAACATCTCAATTCTGAACAATAGTGGTATTTAAATTTTGTTAGTTTTAGAATCTGTTTGTCCTAGGCATAAATTTAAGTAATACCTATTACACTAAGTGCATTTATAAAAGTATCATGCTGTATATTAATAATAAAATAAATAGCCTCACATTAAGAAAGTTCTTTGGCTTGCAAAATAGTATAACAATTCTGCATATTGCTTTAACATATTAAACTTGCTTTTGGAAATACATTTGGAATTTCAGTCATCTGATGTGCTCCCTCCTTATACAGTGTCAGAGTAGGCGCATCTACATGTGCCTCTTTTAAGGGAGCTTAGCCTAAAATCACCATTTTTAGGGCACATTAAGGGCATGCATCTACACATGTGCACTCTTAATGCACCTTAAAAATGGTGATTTAAGGCTATGTTAGCCTAAATTTGATACCTGCATAAAGCAGGTGTCAAATTTAGGCGCAAATAGCTAAGTTGCATTAGCACATGTGTAGACACTGCGTTAATGCGCATTAGCGTGTCTGCACATGTGCTAATGCGACTTAGTTATTAACGCCTAAATTTAATGCATCTTAATGTGCATTAGTGCATCTACGTGTAAACACATGCCTGAATCATTTTAATGTGCCTAAAGCAAAGGTGCATTAAGTTTAGGTGCACATAAGCACTAAGTGTGTCTACACATGTATTTACCTAGAATATGGTTAGTTGTCTGGAGGTAGCTGCTGTCAGTTATAATGAATATTCCTTATCAGAGAGTATGGGTGATAGATATGGGTCACTGATTTTCAGTGTATGGGGTACTCCATGTTTCATGCACTCCTGATTTGAACACAAATTGCTTTTTGTAGAACGTCTTCAAGCTCCTAAGCAATAGGATCTGGGCTCTAAAGTAATACATAGTATAAATGCAGCAACTCACTGCATTTATAAGTTGTTCATAAGCTTTACATATATTAAGTAATTTTCATAACAGCACCATGAAGTGCTGAATCCTTATACTAAATGGGGAAACAGAGGTACAGAGTTCAAGTTAACTTTAAGGTAGTATGATTTACTGGCTGAGCAGTTAGAATTTGGGGATTAGCGGGTGCGTCTAGACAAGATGCTTACTGCGCAGTAGCATCCCCTGGCACATACCATGACACAGGGCTACTGCATGGTAGTAACAAGCTGCTGCACAATAAGTATCACCAGGCGGCTGTGCCGAGACCCT
>NW_017729015.1:11415953-11427934 GCF_001723915.1 Gavialis gangeticus | reverse complement strand
TATTACACAGTAGTTCTATTTTAAGATCTACTGCTCCAATTGCAGCTAATTCTCTCATGCAAATTACTTCGCATTAAACCACTTTGATTTCTTTTTTGACACTGACTTGACTTTGCTTGAAGTTTATTCCACCAAGCCTCTGGTAGAGGTAATGTGTCCTAGTGATCTGAGCATGAAACTGGAGTCCAGTGGGCACGTCTACATGAGACACTCACTGCGCTGTTGTTACTGTGCGGTCATTTAGTACCTGTATAACCAAGTACCAAATGACTGTGCAGTAACAACAGCGCAGTGAGTGTCTCATGTAGACGTGCCCACTGGACTCCAGTTTCATGCTCAGATCACTAGGACACATTACCTCTACCAGAGGCTTGGTGGAATAAACTTCAAGCAAAGTCAAGTCAGTGTCAAAAAAGAAATCAAAGTGGTTTAATGCGAAGTAATTTGCATGAGAGAATTAGCTGCAATTGGAGCAGTAGATCTTAAAATAGAACTACTGTGTAATATTGTACTAGGAGAGCACATCTGATCATTGCTTTAACTATAGCACAGTATTCCTTCCAACATATACAAGATCGAGGGGAAAATAGGCTACCCATAGACACACCCAAAGAGGTCTGCAGTAACTTAGCATGAGAATATTAGTAAGTAGTACTTGTTATTCATGAAGTCTTGCGTTAAGACCTGACGTAACTGTCATTAGGATTCTTAAAGTAAGGCTAAAATATGACCATAAAAACCCTGTTGCTTATTTAGTCTGACTTTGCAGCTTCTTTCCAACTCTGCTTTTGGGCACTGCAGGTGAGGCAGCTTTTTATAAGAAAAAAATTTCCTCCCTCCTGCTCTTACTTGCCAATTACACTTGCTGTGAGTAATTTCAGCATCATAATGATACATCTATTTTGGCATAATATGGTAATTTCAAATCCTACTATTTTAATTCCACTCTGTTGCTCAGTACAACAGCACTTTGTTTTTGGATTTTGACTTTTGCGTTTCTTATGAGATGGTTATATTCTCATTATCACAGTTTGTACTGGTTGCGAACCAATTCTTGTGATTGATCACCTAACATGCTGTGAGCAAATTGCTCTCTATGGTTATCTGTAATATTTGGATATGAAAAGAACCACAAACTTTGAAGTCAGCCCTTTGTTCTAGTTACACACCTACAGGACTGTTTTATTTTAGTTAAAATAATCTGGAACACCTTCCCCCCACCCTCCCCCAAGGATTTTGTACCACTGTGAGAGCAGTTGTTTGAGGGTGAACTTCCTAAGATTGCCCACAAACACCAAAAATCTTCTCCTGTTGCAGGCTACAGTAGGTAATCTGCAGACTTCTGGTTTTAAGACCTGATTAATACAAGGTGCTGAATATGCATAATCTTTATGGTTATCTCTGTAAATTGAACATACTCATTATGTCATAGGATTCTGCCTTTAGAGAGAATTAGGCAGTTTAAGCTCAATTTTGAAAGATCACACATTTGCTGATCCTTTCTGGTGAAGAAAAAGAGATTTCTCTATATCAATACACTCCTTTATAGCAGCCAGGGGGTGGGGTCAAAGAGGGGAGAACAAACCCCCTTCTCTATAATCATGTGCAAACAAAATGGCCGACAAGGGGAAAAGGAGAATATGGTGCTGTGCTACTTTCAATGAATCACAAGTTGAGAACATTTTATTTTGTAGATACACAGGAAGAAATAGGCATCTCTTCAGGAAAGAGACTGAGTATAGCCGACTGTCTACTCTGAACCTCACAAGATTTCCTGTTTTATTCCTTCAGTGTGCAGACAAAGTCCCCATTCAGATCACAGAAGTAGGAGCAGTGGTTTAGATAAGCTCTTGGAGTTGGGTTGTGTTAAGAGCTAGAGCTGTCCTCCGAAATTCCAGGAGTAGGGCACTGCCAGGATTTCTTTAGACGCTCAGTGAAAATTTGATTTCTATGTGTAGCCATATTTTTTTAAGCAAACAACAATGTTAGGATGCATAAAGAATGAGATGGAAAAATCACTTGTAATATCATTGTATTCCAATGTTCAATTTGGGTTACCTTGTCTCAAAAAAAAATGACACAGAAGAAATTGTACTTAGATGTTGGACAATAGATCAAAGGCATGAAAAGATTTTCTTATGAGGAGCTATTAGGATTGTTTAGAGAGGTGTCAATTAAAAGCTAGCATTGTAAAAGTCTGGAAGGTGATATATGGTATACAGAAGGTAAATTGGGGATTTAATTAATTATAGTGGGTCCATTCTAAACAGTCTTTAATGCAAGTATTTTAAGTCAATTGAGGAAAAAGACCTTCCTTGTTTTATGTTGATTCCTAAAGCTCCAATTAGCACCCATTGTGCAGGGTGCTGTACAAATATTTATTATCCACAATCCATATTGAGTGAAGCATTTCTTTTAGTGTCTTTGTAGACCTTGACTCACAAGGTGTACAAAGTAAAGGAAGTACATTTTAACTGCTATTTATTTCCAAAAGACTTCAGTGACAGAAACATGGACATGCTTTCCAGTTTCAGCATTCTTCATGTAGCATTCATTATTTTGAGGTCCATAAAGAACTCATCCTTCAAATTTGGCACATATCTGTGGCTGCTTCTTTATCTCAAATATTTTTATGATTGTGGATCATAATATGGAGCAGCTCTGTGTACAGTAATGCTGGTTAAATTCTGTGGGGGGTGAGCAGTCATGGAGTGGAGGTAGCTGGATTCTGACACTTCAGCCTTCACGAACTATAGGACTTCCATGTGTTATTGGCTGATAAAGGGTCTGGGACCAGGAGAGGCCTGGACAAGCATGAAAGGTGGCTAACAAGGATTGTGATGAAATGTAGAAACACCAGAGCCTGGCAGCTCCACCATAACGCTGTCCAGGACCACCTGGTAAAGGCCATCCCTGCCGCAGTGGGGGAGATCTCCGTGAACCGCGCCATCCCGGGCTGGAGAGCCAGATGTGCCCCAACATCGCCATCACAAATGAGGAGGCCAAGAAGATCATGATCATGGATGTCACCATCCCCTTTGAGAACTGGTGCCAAGCTTTCACCAACACCTGGGCTTACAAGCGGGAGAAGTATGCCCCACTGGCCCACATCCTGAGGGGCCACGTCCACGACATGATGGTTGATGCGCTCATCATGAGAACGCTCAGAGCCTGGGACCCCAGCAATGAAAGTGTCCTGCATGCCTACAGCATCTTCTGCCTCTACGCCAAGCTGATGTGCCACCTCATGGTGTCCAGCATCATCTGTTGGTCCTGTGACATCTACATCGAGCACATCACAGTCCATCGCCAATACACCGACCCCACCAGACTGACTGCTACTGGACCCAGAAGTCCATCAGGTGCAGAGGGGAACTGCCTGAATCCCCCTCTACACCTGATGGACTCCAAGAGGAATCTTCAATGATGGACCACTCCACTCCACCCGAAGAGGACCCCCGCGATAAGACTCTATAAGACTGAGAAACTTTTTCAATCTACCCCCTCCACGATTAGACCGTTGTACGGGCTCATGTGTATCTATCCTCCTTCTCTCAGCGTTGCGACCCCCCTCCCTCCCTTTCTCCCTCCCTTTCCCCATCCCTTAGTTGGCTAACTTTTGTATTTTTTGTAACCTAGTTGCATTCCCCTCCTCACCCCCATCCCTCTTACGTTAGTGCTTTGCTTGGGCACTCTTTATTTCCCTTCTGGCTTTGTCATCTTTTTGGTTCATGACTTATAACATTTACTAATAAAATTCAATGTTCTCCCAGAATTACCTCTCAAAGAGCCCAAGAAGCACCTCAAAAGTTAATATAACTCAAAAAAATGTGAGAGATACCTCTTCTTTCCCATAGGAAACCTAAAATGTCCCACCAGTAAGGTCTCTCTGGTGCATTCATTACTTTCCTGAAGAAGAATGAACCAACCTCCCAACAGTGTAAAAGCCCAAAAGCTTGAAGAGCTGAAGAAGCGTAGTCTGTCTTTGTTCTCTCCTAACTTATACAAGGAAGAAGATATGATATCCTATCATCGGTCAGATGAGATATAAAATAATATGATATCACCTTGTCCTAGGAATTATTTGGGAGGGTTAACCATTCTGCAGCAATCATGCAGAAGCCCCATCTTGTGATGCAGTGGTCCCCAATCTTTGATAGCCCAGACTCTACCTACAGGACTGAGCAAGTAACATGAGGAAGGCAGCAACCTGCTTTGCCTTCCTGTCCAACCTGTGTTTTTTATTTTCAGTCTTTTCTGGCTGTGAGCTGTCACAGAATTTTGTGGGTAATGTCTCGGTGTACTGTGGTTGGGAGCAGAAGTGATATGTAAACAGGCTTGAAAGTTCAATGAAAATGTAAGATTTATCGCTTTCAATAAACTTCTGCAACTTTTCTTAATGTGGAGTAATATTTGAAGAGCAGCTATGACCTTGCAGGAAAGCAGTGTCAAACTAGAGACATGGCAAAGGACAAATATTTAGAATGCCTTTAAAATAGCAAATGGGGCTTAAAAAGTATTATTGGCTGCTGACAGACATGTAAACCCGCTCCATCCCCCCACGTCACAAGAAGCAAAGCATTAGTTTGACCCAGCTCCACAGTGTCTCTATATATCATGTGCTTCAGCGGGGCTTTTTGGGGCTTTTCTCTAAAGCTGATTCAATCAGCCATTGGATAAAGCACCAAAAAAGCCCTGCTGAAGCGCCCAATCTATACAGTCATTGGGTGAGCCAGGTCAAACTAACATGAGATCTCTTCTGGACATCCACTGGGTTCGGCACGGGGTGAACCAAGTTTAAAGTAAAGCACTTTTTTTTGGAGTTTTTTTACGTCTGTAAGCAGCCATCATTTTCACTGAAAAGAAAGGTGATGTTAGCAGAAGAAATAATTCTGTGGGGTGTTCTAGTTCAGGGGTCGGCAACCCCCAACGTGTTTGCCAGAGCATGGCATGTGAAGGCATTTTGCTTTGCATGCGCACCTCAGGGCAGTTAGCAGGGAAGGGGCTTGAGGTTGCGACAGCGAGGACTGGGCCCCTCACAGCCCCCCAATCCACCTAGAGGCATGTGTGCATCTGCTGCCAGCAGCAAGCTGGCCTGGGGCTCCACAGACCTCAGTGCAGAAGTTTGCAGCCTCCCAGCTGCCTGCCCAGCCAGCCTGGGCTCTAGGTGGGCCCCTGCCGCCTGCAGTGGAGCCTGGGCTGCTTGCAGCGGGTGGCAGGAAGGCTGCAAGCTGCTGCGCTGAGGTCTGCTGAGTCCCAGCCTGGCTTGTTGCTGGCAGTGGGTGCATGAGCACAGACAGCAGGGCAGAGGCCAGGGCTCCATTACCAACAAGCATGGGGCCCCTCACGGCTCCCCTGCCATCCATCGCTGGCACACCAACATCTTACAAGTCAAGGATGGGGTGTTTTTGGCACTCCGTCCAAAAATGTTGCCAACCCCTGTTCTAGTTGTTGGCACATTTGCTTTGAAAGTTTCTAAGGATGCTATCAGTTATAACATCTATCAGGAAATCCTTAATGAAAACACATCTGGGAGAAAAAGAAGCATTGACCCTTTCTCAGCTTTAGTGACATTGAGAGGCTCATAATTCTTTGAAATTAGGAATTAGTTTGTATTTCAGCCATACAGAAAAGGAAGGATCCTCTGGGCAGAATAACTAAAGTAGTTTTTGTAACTAGGCAGCCAGTAAGATCAATGGCAGTTTTGTGTGCTGATACCTCCCTATTCATATTGTGCCTGTCACTATGGTATTTCAATATGAAAAGAAAACTAATTTGGACCAGATTAGAATCCTTCATCTTTATTTGTTTAGAAATTCTTTCATGTGGAAATGGAAGTTGTGACCTTTGTAACATGAAGAGAGACCATATTAATTCTAAATCTCCATTGTGTGCTTTTTCTATACCCTACAAAACGAGTAAATAAGTGGAATTTTTTTTGTAACTTTGAATGTAGCCATGTTGCAGTTCATAGTAATTGTAACTGACAAAATAAGGATCAATGAGGTGTTCAATAGGGACAAGTACAAAGTCCTGTACATAGGGTGGAACAATCCCATGCTTCAGTACAGGCTGGGGGCTGGCTAGCTGGGCCGCAGCTTTGCAATAAACTGAATATGAGCCAGCAGTGTGCCCTTGTTGCCAAGAAGGCTAGCAGCATACTGGGCTGCATTGGTAGCAGTGTTGCCAGCAGGTCAAGGGAAGTGATTCTTTCCCTCTATTTGGCACTGGTGAGGCCACATCTGGAGTACTGCGTCCATTTTAGGGCCCCCACTATGGAAAGGATGTGGACAGATTGGAGAGTCCAACGGAGAGCAACAAAAATGGCTAGGGGCACATGACTTATGAAGGGAGGCTGAGGGAACTGAGCTAATTTAATCTGAAGAAGAGAAGACAGAGAGCATTTAATACCAGTCTTCAGCTACCTGATGAGTGGTTCCCAAGAGCATGGAGCTGGACCGTCCTCAGTGGTGGCAAATGACAAAACAAGGAGCAACATTGCAGAAAGGGGGTTTAGGCTGGATATTAGGAAAAAATTTCTTACTAGGAGGGTGGTGAAGCACTGGAACCAGGTTACCTAAAGAGGTGGTGAAATCTCCATTCTTTGAGTTCTCTAAGACCCGGCTAGGCAAAGCCTTGGTTAAAATAACCTAGTTGGGGGTGGTCCTGCTTTGAGTAGGGGGTTGAACTCGATGGCCTCCTGAGGTCCCTTCCAACCCTAATTTTCTATGATTCTAAATCCAGCATTGAGGAGGGAAGTGCTAATTTGTTGTAGTGTACATTATTTTGGTCATACGGGATGTATTGTAATGATTGTAATGTTTGTTTCTTACAGTTCGAAGACAAATCTGATGCAGTTTTTGACCTTACAGAGAAATGTAAGCGCTCCTTTAATTTAAATATACTTAAGAATGAGCTGAAGTTTAGTATTAGATGAATATTGCTTGTTAAACCCAGACCTGGTATTTTTGAAAATCCCAGTCTTTTTACCTCTTTCTAGGTGGTGATATCTTGGATGCAGAGATGTCTGAGGACACAGATCACAACCTAGCACCTGCCCTTGATGGCATATCCTATGGAATGCAGAATCGAGCAGGATCGGCAAACTCACTGCTGGATGAGGATGATTATTTTCTGAACTCTGGGGATCTTGCCGGGATTCCAGTTGTTGGGAGTGACAATGAGGACGATCCAAATTTCTCTCCAAAGGACGGTCTCCCTTCTGTGATTCACGCTGAAGATAGCTTGGGAGAGGGGAAAAGAGTTACAGAACATGAGTTGGACAGTGAAAAAGAACTTCAAATACAAAATGCAATCCAAAAGGACCTTGCTTCACCATTTGACCAAGGCCCTATTTTTAAGTCAATTCGGAAAGATTTTAGCATAACAAGAGATAATGGCAAGGAGACTTTTTCAACAAAGGAGAAAAACAGAGAAGGACCTTTTCAAGAACGGGAAAAACGTTTGGAAAAAATCCCTAAGGAGATGGATTCCAGATTGAAAAGCAGTTTCCATGATAAAACAGGTAACAATTGGACCCACAGAAATAGCAGTATAGGGTAACAGGAAAAAGAGAAATAGCTATAGCTCAGCATTAACACAAGTTATTAAATGCATTTTCTTTATGAGCATAACATGTCCAGCTGAATGCAGGGAAAACATTTTACAAGGCCCAAAATATAACAATTTTTTTTTTAAAGCTAGAATTTTTAGAGAGGCCTAAAGGTATTTGATGTCTTACCTCCTTAAGTTCCTTTTGAAAACCACAACCTAAACCGCAGTTTGGTTGCTTCCCCCAAAAGGAAGTGAGTGTCATTTTAGACTTTCTTAATGTGATGTTCGAACAAGTTTTCTTTAGCACGTGATTGAATAACTCTTTATACATCCACCTCCTCCTTGAGATTTGTTTTTAAAACACAAAGAGGATGAAGTTTAAATCAGTAAGTCTTCAGTGCAGTCAAGATTCTGCAAAATGGCTTTCTGAAAGTATTTTATAGTTTGATATATGCTTTATATTTAACAAAAACAATACAGCTATGTTGCAGAGATATTAAATGTGCAGTCTACTATAAAAAGAAAAACAAGTTTTTTGTAAGGAATTAATTGATTGATGCCTTTCACAGTTGATATGTGCATTTTGTAGTGGTATTGAAACTCATTGGTGCCTCCCAGAAGTGATGCAGGCAGCAACTTAAAGACCCACTTCCTAGGACCAAAGAAACAGGAATTTGCTTCATGTGGCCCCTTTCCCCAGCCAGCATGGAAAAGCCAAGGTGTTGCCTTTGAATCTGTTCCCTAGCTAAGGAAACCTGAAAGATACCTGGTCCATTCACCTATTTCAAACTTGCCAGGCTCTAGAAGCCACAGCACAACATAGGATGCTATCCCAAACTTGATAAAAACTGGGCAACCTGAATTGAATATACAGTTTAACTCGGGAAATACGAGAGGTAACTGTAGGGCTGCTGCAGGAATAAATTGGTCCTGACTATTGCTTATTGACATTCTGCAAGGCGAAAAGCTCTCATGTGTGCCATTATGTATGCTTGGTCATACACTCACAAATCCTTGTACCTTAATAAATATTTTGCAAGTAATGCTTTTACAAACTTAGGCGATATGTTAGGGTAAATGTTTATTTTTAGAATGTTGTAGGAAACCCAGTATATTTTAACATATCAAATGATTATTCTCAAAGTTTATTTTCCAGGATATTAGTAAGCTAGTACCTTTCAGGTGATGAAAATGCAAAAGGCAGAAAAGCAAGAAAAAGCTGGATGAATACTTCTGTTTTGGAATATCCACAGCCAGATATAAATATTAAGTGAGAAACATGGCAGGATCATCAGAATTTACTGGTTCACTTTGGGAGGCAGAGAACCACAGGGAAGGAAGTTTGCTTCAGTATTTTATGAACATTTCATTGAAATGAGGAATTAATTACCAAGTGGAATGCTGAAAACATTCAATTCCCCTTAAGCACTCTCTCCTGACTTTCTGTGAGGGAAGAGGGAGCCATTTGGTTTAGTTGGTTTTAATACTTTAATACTAGGGAGGTTCTTAGACATTGTAGAGATGGACATTGATATGAGACCCTTAAGAGACACCAAGCAGTTACTCCTCTAAAAACTGTATTAATTTATATTTAATGTAAATATTTTCCACAGTTACTAATCAAGTAGAAGAAACAATTCGGACACAGTTAGCACCACAAGCTCCAGAATCGAATTTCAGGGTAAGCTATGGCATCACACTTTTTACTTTTGTGAGTCTAGCAACATATTTTGTGGAGTTTAAGATATAAACTTTAAAAGTGAATATTTTATAACAAATACGGTAGTGTTAGTGTGGTGTCGTAGCTGTGATGGTCCAGGAATTAAGTAAGAAGCAAAGATTTTGTAGGGTGATATGTCTTATTGGACCAAATGCACAGTTGGGATAGAATTTAGACAAGCTTTTGAATGAAAGACATTCTTCATCAGGTCTGAGGCATAAAAACTATGCTGTGCTGGCTTTTACTCCTCAGACATGATGAAGAATATCTTATAATGAACGTGCACTTTTTGTCTCCTTAGATAGTTTTACTACCTGGCAAATTCAAATACTGATTATTTTAATCTTACTGATCCTGTCTCTGAATGAGTGATACCAGTAGAATAGTTGTATTTTGATAATTGATTCTATGAAAGAAAGTACAGAGTAAGTGAAATCTTGGGAGTTGACCATGGTGGGGTTGTGATTTCTCCCTATGAGCTACCACTTGAAAGTGGATATTGTATTGTTTACAAGGAGAAGGTATTTTAGGGAAGGGAGGAAACAGCCATTTAAAAAAATGTAATTTAAACATTAGGTGCGTTTCTAATTCTTTTCCATACTCTTGTGTGTCAGGAGTCTAGCTACCTATTTTCTAGTAAGGAACCCATTGGACAAGAACTGGGGAATTCCTTTACACCAAGCATTAGAATTAAAGAAGAGCCTTTGGATGATGAATATGATAAAGCTATAGCAGCACCGCAGGGACTATTAGACAAAATTAAAGATGAACCAGATAACTCTGAGGTAAGTGTGCCTTTCTGTTTCATACTTTGGTTTTTATCCCAGAAACTGGATAAGGATTAAATGCTGAACTTGATTTGTTGGTTGAAACTTAACCTTGAGAAGCAATACAACTTAATAGAAAGGCTCTTTCTTTTACCACCAGCAAACCCAAAACTAATTATTTTCCCCTCTCTCATGACACCATATTCTTGAAAATATCATGTTGTTTCAGTTCAGTAAAAAATTGCTGTAATATGTCATTTTTAACATGGTTTATTGTAACATTTACAGCCAAAATAGACACTTTTAGTTCAGCCTACGACAATACCTTGTTTAAAAGCCCTGAAGCAGCTAGAGCCAGCCTTTTGAGCAGGTGTGCCACAAATTAGCCCCGACCCTCCTCGAGTGTCACTTCAGGCTGCCCATGCCACTTTGGCATAAATGCCTCAGGTTGGCCACCCCTACTCTAAGTATAATTCATATTTTCCTGAAAAAAAATTGTAAATTGTTACAACTTTTTATTTTTATCTTAATGGTTTTATTTCCAAGCATTAAGGGCTAAGAACAATTTTTAAAAGAAATTTTTAAAAGCTCCTACTGATTTCAGTTTATAGTATGTGCTAGCAGGCTTTTCTGAATTAAGACCAGAATTCGTGGAATTTTTGGTGATTACAGAAGTAATGTGTAGTGGTTGTAAAATTAAGAATCCCTGGTCTAATGGACTGAATACAGAGCTAAATGTCCACATCTTAAAAATTCTGATCTTTCTTTGTTACTGGTTCATTTTGTGATTCTAAGCAAATCATTGCTATTGACCTCAGTTGTACTATATATAATATGATTGATACTTGCCTCATAGGCTACTGTGGTAGTGCTTGTATAATGCTTTTATGAATGAGAGACCTGGGTATGTATAATATGCACTGTGATCACTTAATATTGAGAAAACAAATATAGCACACTAGGGATCAAAGTAATATTCTCTGGGGATGTCAACACGTTCATTAATGTGCTTTAGGTAGTGCACATTAAATCTAGTACCTTTTGGATGCCTGTACACACGTGCGGAGGCTGCTCTGACAAGCTGACATTCTAGTACGTCAGAGCAGACTCGATTAATCGGTTACCCAGGTTAAATCAGTGATTTAACCTGTTGGTTTAACTCGATTAATCAAGTTTGCTGGAGCATGGCAATTACTGTACGCCAGCAGCCTCCTGCACCTCAAGTATCAGTGTCCCTGTGCTTAAAAATGGCAGCAGGGGTGCTTGAACTAAAGTTCATTGAATGAGCTTTAGTTCAAGTGCCCTCCACCACGATTTTTAAGTACAGGGATGCTGAAATGAGATACAGTGGCGCTTTAATTAGAGCTGCTCTTGGAGCCACTCTGATCAAAGCGCCACCCCCACACCACCCCTGGAGAACATGTAAAAGAGCCTTCCATTGTGAGGTACTAGAAAAAGGCCCATTAGCTTATTTTAATCCACATTAGCTAAAGAGCATGGTTTTGTGTGATGCTTTCATGCACATTAAAGCATATGTGTAGACATGCCCCCTGTCTAAGATGATATAAAAGTTAGGGCTTGCAGACACTGTCCATCTATCTCATGAGTTTGGTGCTTCTCTTCTGGCTCTGTTCATGTTTTGATTTTCTGTTTGATCTCCATGCCTTGTTGTATCTTACTCTTCTTTTGTGTCTGCCTATTTTATTCTTCCTATCTGTTTCTTGTCTGAAAATACTTTAAAAGCCACTCCCTGGTGCCTGTTAGTTCCAAGTGAACAACAGTGTCACACATGGATAAGTGTAAAGAAAAACTTGCTATATACTGATTAACACTGAGCACATTATTCGTAGCAAATTGTTTACATTTTGCCAGACTTCCTGTTTGTGTAATATCCATGTAAGTTTTCATTTGCACCCCCCCGCCCCCCCCATTTTTGTCTA
>NW_017729015.1:11378605-11410953 GCF_001723915.1 Gavialis gangeticus | reverse complement strand
CCCCGCCCCCCCCATTTTTGTCTAAATGTTTTGTATTATTCCTGAATTTTGTTTACTCTGTGACATGCTGTTGGGTATCCATGATAACCCTAAACTGGATTTTTAACTCTGTGTCTCTTTTGGGACTCACTATAAAAGTATGTCATTAATTTGTATATTTAATAATGGGCAGAACCTTATTTTAGGCTGCATGAATATGGCAGAATGTAATGCAAGATGTCCTTTGCTTATCAAAAGTCATATTTTAATGCATGTCAGTGAAGACTTGGAAAAATAAGAGGTACAAAATTTAAATTGTCAGACACACAAATCCATTGGGTAAAACTTTGCAGGTATCAACTTCATTTATTACTGGAGGGTAATACGGAGTGTGATGAGGTATATTTAATTTTGCTTTGTTCAATGTGGAATGTTTTTCCTGCAGTCTGAAATACAGAGCACTCTGGCACAAGGTGTTTTTAAGGCTGCAACTTTCTAGCTTTCAGCTCAGATAAATTCATTGCAATGTATGCTCTCTAAGGGCTTAATCTTGCACAATTGACATTAGGATGTGATCCAGTTCCTATCCTGAGGGTGGCTGCTGTAAACACTATAGTTTCGGTTGTTTTAAAACTTGCTTACAGTTGACTTTGTAAAGTTTTGAGACTTGCAAACCATTACAGTTTTTATTACAGTAAAAAAGCGCACACGTGAGAGAATATTAACACTTTTTAAAATAGGCTTTTGTCTGTCGTTCACACAAACAGTTTAGTTTCCCCTCTTTAAATGTTGCAGTCCATCAGTACCAAAGTGGACTAGTACCTCTGGGGGCTCTTGTGAGAATTCCAAAGAGAATTAATTTAATCGTCTTAACAAAGAAATTCTGCAATTTTCCCTCATAACTCAGCAGAAATGCTGTGAAATTTTTAACATGTAGTCCATACGTGTTAGTGTCCCCAAGCAATTGTCTGGCTTTGTGGGCTCCCTGTTAGAGAGAAATAAATGCAGTGTGTGTTTTGAAAATAATTTGAAATTTCATATATCATGCACTTCACTTACATGTAATGAATGAATGCATGTATTGTTTAACCTGGGTAACACCATTGTGTTACCTATTGCTCACATTGTAACAAACCTAAGTTATCTGCCTGGTAAGTTCATAAACTGCTCCAGGGTGTAGGAATTCTTGGTCCCATCTTGTACTTTGTAACAGTTTGTACCCTGCTTGAATATGTAAAGGACTTCGAACAGAATAGGTCCTGTCAAATTTCAGGGTTGCCATCAGGACCATAAGGTGCTCTGAGAAACAAGTTATTGAACTTTGTTTGCATAGACTTAAGGTAAATGCATCCTCCAGGAAAGCATAAAGCCTCTTTGCAGTCCAAAAAATACAGTTGGGGAAGAGAGTGCAGTGGTTGCAATGGATAGTTTTGTGTTCAAAATATTCAACTAAGTCTGTTTGTTCTTTTTTTTTTCCCCCCTTTTGCTTTTAGGAATATGGCCAGCAGCCAAAAACTCAGGAAGGGGAGCTGAAAATCAGCGCTGTATTTTCAGTCAGTGGCAGCCCTCTTGGTAAGGAACAGGAGAGACCAAACTTAGTTAAAATTGTACACATCTGTTACATTCCACATTTGTTATTTCTAACTGCAGTAGAAATGAAGTCTGGTTTGATATAGACGCTTTGGAATATCTGTGGTTGGAGATTACAAAATACTTTAGAATCAAGTACTTAATCTGATACGGCAGATTTAATTTTAGCAATGGGTGAAACTTGCTGCCATGCAGAAGGCCAGCACAAGCCACATACATTTGCATAGCTTATGCAGTCCTGAAGTCTCACTTCAGGGAAGAAGTTAACTCAGTGCATTTTAGCTGGTAGTATATACTTTTTCTTGTTTTTCTAGCTCCACAGCTGACATCAGGTTTCCAGCCTGCTGTGGCATCCTCTGGTGTAAATAAAATGCTTCCTTCAGTTCCAACCACGGCCATTCGGGTTTCCTGTTCTGGCTGTAAAAAAATCCTCCAGAAGGGGCAAACGGCATACCAGAGGAAAGGCTCGACTCAGCTCTTCTGCTCCACACTGTGCCTCACTGGATATACTGTTCCAGCTTCTCGTCCACCAGCTTCTACCAAGAAAACCTGCTCAAGTTGCTCGAAGTAGGGCAGCATTTTAGTTTCTTGCTCTATCCACTAATATTCGGACAAATGGCATCATATTGTTAAAGAAAATTTAGCTTGCTAATTGCCGCTATCTTTTTCCCATAGTGCCCACTCACTTCCACTGATTAAAAATGTTTCTTTCTCTGTTGACTGAACTGTCTGCAAATGGTAGCGTGAGCTCACTTTCCTGTTGCTGGACAAGGACTGTATTATGCAGCTATATATGCTTTTAAACCTTTTCTGTCTACCATAGTTTTCTTGCATACAATACATTGGCAAAAACTGCTGGAAATTGGAGTGCACATTTTTGTGAGAAATACAGTAAAAGCAGTTTCTGCTGCTTACCAGCAGAAAAGTGAAAGTAAAATCTTCAGCCGTCCACAGGAAACAGAACACAGAGCAGGCTTTGCTCCCTAGCCACTGCTACTTAGTTACTTACTGTAAGGAAATATCTTTTTTTATTCTGCCTTTCAAAAACAAGATGTATATAATAGTTGAGGGGGTGTTGTATGTGAGAAAATATGGTATGCTTTTTAGACCTCTCACCCAGAAGTTCAAACCTTTTTATTTGCATTGAAAATTAACTGCAATAAAAATGTATACCTGAAGACGTACTGAGTTTCCCCCCACCCCCCACTTCAGATAATGCAGTCTTACATAATCTTACTCATTTCATGTAAGTTTTTGGAACACATCTAATGTGATTCTTTCATCTTAAAAAAAATACTTTGGCTTTAATAAGTTTAAAGTCACGTTTTAATAGTTGAATGTTTGGATCAGATTTCATGAGATTGACTAAAAATTGAAGTTTGATGACTAGATCGGAATGCTTCACAAAGAGTATACGCTGTCCATTCCACAAGACTTGGTTTTTCTGTGACTAGAAAAGTCATTTCAGGGCACACCGTTAGCACGTTATCATTATGTAATATTTGTTAATCTCTGCTAACCTGAAAAGCAATGGCATTATTGAACACAAAGCATTTATTTTGACATGGGGCATAATAGGTCTCAAGTCTCATATGCTTGCTTCCTCTGCCCAGTATGGAAAAATGAACCTTCCCTTATAGGCATAATTGGGAAGAAACCTCCCCTGGATAATAAGTAAGCCTCTGTTTTACAGTCCTGTTAAAATTTTGAGCCAGAATTTCTCTCCTGCTCTAGAACCAGTTTTAATTGTTATAAGCAGTGTTGTGACAAAAAACTATTTCCAAGCTAACCTAAGAGAGATTTTGGGAATCACTGTTCAAACTACCATCAATATCAATATACTGTAACTTGAGACAAATTAATACCTCTCAGCTGAATTGTGGCAGGATTTGCTTATCAAAGGGAATTCTTCATAGTTACGTTTTTAGTTATGAAAGTCATTTTGCAAAATGAGTGCACCTTTGTTTTTAAATTACTTTTCGACTTTAACAACAGATTTGTTACCTTTAGATTTACAAGGTCAGCTTAACATAAAAAAGAAATCGGCAATTTATTATTTTAAGTATTTGATGCATCACTGTAAAATTTCACGTATCAATGTCCAGTTGTCTTATCTGCGATCTGCATTTATGGGTAAAGAATTCATTCTCTGTAAGATATATGGTGCTGTTTTAAACTTTTACTGCATGTATCCTTCCAACAAAAATGTTGAGATAAAAGATTGTTCTCTAGGAAACTTTAAGGCAATTTAGTCAAAATAGGTGCAGTGTGTACAGGAACAGATAGGAAGGGGAAGAAAAGAAAGGCTAGCAAGTAAATCCAGCAAGTAACTCTCTCAAGTAGAGCAGCAGAAGAGGACAATGGAGGAAGAATTGGAACAGTAGTGGTCAAGTCAACATGGGGTGATGGAGTTGCATTCTTTTTGTAGGTTTTTTCTTCCCCTTTGATCAATATAGATCTTTTTAAAAGAACTCCTTCAAATTTTAATTCAGGCATCCTGCATTCTGAAATTTATCATGCACAGCTTATATCTCTCTTCCCTTTACTGAATTTAAAAACAGAATTACAATTTGTTTAGTTGTTACTTTATGTTAATTTATAAAGCGTGTAACTTTGGATGATCGTTAAAGTAGTTACACACAAATCCATCCTTGAAAATAAGATTTTAAACCAGGAAGGCCATTTTGTTGTATTTTGCTGGGTTAGACACTCTTCGAATTATGGCTGAAAAAGACTGGTCTATCTAAAGTAAGCCCACAAAGGTGTGAAAGGCTTTCTTATCATAACACTTTTTCTCTTCTAGACAGGCTGAATAAAAAAATTAATGAATCTTTTATTTATGTTAAGTACAAACCTGCCTTCTGAAAATTTAAACTTATGTCAGCCTACATTACACCCTAAACTTACTATACTCAAAATCATTTAAATAAAAAAAATAAAGTTGATATTTGTCTTATTTTACCAAAATGTTAAAGAAAATTTATCCTCAGAGATGGTGGAAGTCATGGGTTAAGTTCCTGAAAGTATAGCTGAAGAATAGAAATGCCTTCTTACAGGAGTAGCTTCTTCTGGAGGTACAGAGAGAGAATTTGTTCGTTTTAGTTTAATTCAATTCAATGTGTAGTTTGTTGATAGAGGGCAGGCCAGTTGATTGGAAGTTGTAATACCAGGGCAATTCATTTTAAATCATAGATTGGAGGAAGAAAACAAAATATAGGAGATAGGTCTACTCTTAAAATTTTTAGAACAAAGTGACCAGAAACAATGTTTAATGTACTAATTACATTAAATTTAATATTTATTAAAACAGTTAAGTGTCAGTGGAAAACAAGTTTTGCTGAACTGTTGCTGCTTTCTTACATGTAGCACTTTTTAAAGTACTTTTATATAACTAATATAAACAGTTTAATTTTTTATGCATTTTAATTCCATTCTAATCTGAATGCATCTTAACACAGATCACAAGTAAAATATTAATCTTCCTATAAAATAAAGATGTTACCACTTTCTAATATAATATGTAAAAATTAAGAATCTGAATAAATGTATATTAAACTATCTAGTTGCTTAGGTAAATATGTATAGATAAATTGTATCCTCCCGCATAGCAAAGAGAAGTGCAAAACTTACTGGTTTGCAACTAAATACAGTGTTTACACTATTTCAAAGATTACCAATCAGTGAGAGTTGACCTTTCTTTTGGAAAATAACTAAAAACTATTGTTGCATTACCCCTCCCCCCACCCTCCAAAAATGCCTGAAGTCATTCATGTAAATCAGCACAGAGAAAACTTCAGTTTAAATCAATTATCTTCATTCTAAAGAATGTGGTTTGTCTCTGGCAGGCTGATATGAAGCTGAAATGTATTCTTTGTTTCCATTATTATAGAGACATTTTAAATCCAAAGGATGTAATCACTGCCCAGTTCGACAATACAAACTCCAGTAAGGATTTCTGCAGCCAGTCGTGTCTCTCTACATATGAACTGAAAAGAAAACCTGTTGTTACTATTCACACTAACAGCATTTCAACCAAGTGCAGCATGTGCCAGAAGAATGCAGTGGTAATTTATGTGCAGTCTTCTGCTTTTTTATTTGAACTTCCTGCAAATCAGAACAGTTTAAATGCCTCTGACACCAAATTCTGTATTACTTGGCGGGTTTGTTTTTTTTTTCAGATTAGACATGAAGTGAATTACCAGAATGTTGTACACAAGCTCTGCAGCGACGCCTGCTTCTCGAAGTTCCGTTCTGCTAATAATTTGACTATGAACTGCTGCGAGAACTGTGGGGGCTACTGTTATAGTGGCTCTGGCCAGTGCCACATGCTTCAAATAGAAGGCCAGTCAAAAAAGTTCTGTAGTTCAACATGTGTCACGGCATACAAACAGGTACTTTTTTGATACTTACGTCAGATATGCCATGGATTGAAAGCTTATCTGAATTCATAAGGATAGATTTTCATATATAAAGACTAGAAGTTGTTAATAGCAGGCTTCAGTTCTTCCTAGGTTTGCTTGGGATATTTGCCTTTATGCTGCTTGCATAAGGTGACCTAATACTTAAAGGGAGGTAGAAATGGTTTATTCTCATCTCTTCTACTGACTCTGGGCATGCCACTTGATTTCTCTTTGCCTCCATCTGTAAAATAGAGATGTTGCTTATCAACCTTAGTGATATTTTAACAGTAAATGTTAGTAAAGTGTTCTAGACACTGATAGATACCCTACTGGATATGAGGAATTATGATTTGTGTTATAGAAGGCATGAGACATCCTAGTGCCAAAACTGGGAATATTTAAACACACCTGTCTTGGCAATAATGTGAGAGATCATTTGGATATAACCAAAATGCCTGAAGACAAAATTGCAATGATAGAGAGGAATTTATACTCTAAATACTACTGTAATTTCTTGAGAAATCTTATTTTAGACAGACTGGCTTTCATTTTCATACACATATTCTCTACAAGCTGGGTTAATTTGCATATTAAAGTTCTAGATAAATGACCTATTTTATTCTTTCCACAGAAGTCAGCAAAAATTACTCCCTGTGCACTGTGCAAGTCCTTGAGATCTTCAGCTGAGATGATAGAGAGCACAAATAACTTAGGAAAAACTGAACTGTTTTGTTCAGTTAACTGCTTATCAGCATACAGAGTTAAAATGGTTACTTCTGCAGGTAACTTCCTTTGCCTTTTGTTTTATCTGCATAATTCCACCTAGTTGTTTATCTTGGTTGAAAGCAAGGTTTAAAAAATTGGCCAATAAGATTGAACCAAAAGTAACATTCTTTTCCGGAGCATACGCAATTGGAATGACTACAAATGTTAGATATTTGAATAACACTAATGTATTTCACCAAGAAAAACTAAAGCTTTTCACCGACATTTAGTTAGCTACCTCTTCTGTTGTGTGTCTGTGTGTGTGTGCATGCACAGGCACTTATAAACTGTCAAGCTTATAGCTCTAGAATGCACGTAACCCTATGCACCTGGACAGCTGTTATTGTGGAGTGAGAGGTTGAACACTGGGCAGTGGACAACTTTTCCAGTCAGCTGAGCTAGAGCTGTGCTGGCCTTGTAGCTGGGACACTGCACCCTATGCCCTGCCAAGTCCTGCAGATCAGCTAATCAGTGGGGTTGACCAGAAAAGCCCCTGGGTCCTGGACACTGCCACCCCATGTCTGGTCCCCCGGTCTGAACTTGCAAGGGGGCAGGAGCACTGAGTGCCCTGACCATTTACTCCTAAAAAGTCTAGCAGGGAGCCAGCCACTCAGAGCAGGACACTGTGAAATACTGGGGCTACGTACAGAAGTTCAAAAAGCCCAAGATCCAATCTTCTCAGGTTTTTCTAAGCTGAGTAGCTTGAACCAGTAACAAACTGAACTGACATTCAGCGTTTGGGTGGTCAAGACAGGCAGTAGCCTGCACTGGCCCAGGCCAGGAGCCTGGGGACACTCACGCACACCACCCCTTCATGGTCACCTGCCTAAGGCTGCTGACCCAAGCCCAGTGGCAGCCCAGGCCTGATTGGCTGCTGGACACATGCTATTTCCCCCACCATCTCACTGTCAGCCACAGGGAGAGGCAAGCCAGCAGAAAATCTCTCCCCAGCCCCTGCCCCTGCCCCTGAGAGGGTAGTAGGGACGGGGAACACACTACCTGGCTCTGGCCCCCCCTCCTGGGATCTGCCTGGCATGAGGGAAAGACCCCAACTGGGGGCTTTTCACCCCCTGCAGCTTGGGTAGCAGGGCTCTGATTGGCTCATCACTGCTTCCTCCCCACACCTGTGAGAGGTGGTTTTGGGAATGCACACAAAGAGCCTGACACTGTCCATCCCAGCCAGGGTCTGCCCAGTGTGGGGAAAAGACCCTACTGAGGTTTTCGCTCCCCTGTAGCCCAGCTCGCTGGGCTGGGGTTTGGTCAGCTCAGCCCTGCCCCCTCCCCAGCCCCCCCACCTGTGAGAGGCAGGGGGGGCAGAGAGGGGAATGCACCGAGCCAGGGTCTGCCCAGGATGGGGTGGGGTGGGGAAAGCCCCTACCAGGGGTTTTTCATAACCCTGCAGCCCACTGAGCCAGGTGGGGATGAGCTGCACCCCCTCCTGGGAAGGGGACGGGGCTGAGCTGATCCCAGGCTGGGTCACTGGGCTGTAGGGTTACAAAAAGCCCCTGGTGGGGCCTTTTACCACCCTGTCTCAGGCAGACCCCAGCTGAAGGGGCTGGTGCCCTCCCCCACCATTGCCTCTCACAGGTGGGGGCCTGGGGCAGGGGTGGGGTGAACCCATGGCAGTCAGGCTGCAGAGGTGCAAAAAGCCCCTACTGAGGGCCTCCCTTCTGTGAGGGCTTCCCTTACACCAGGCAAACCCCAGCTGGGGGGCCCAGTGCCTAGCTGGGCTGGTGTGTTAATGCCCCCCCCCCAGCCCCTGCCTCTCACAGGCAGGAATTGGAGAGGGTACAGGGCTGAGTTGATCCCAGCCCAGTAAGCCAGGCTGCAGGGAGATGAAAAGCCCCCAGTAGGGGTTTCCCCCCTCCTCCTCGTCCCCATGATGGGCAGACCATGGCGGGGGAGTGGGGGGTGGTGACGAGTTGGGCCTGGTGCATTCTTTCCCTACTCCACCTCTGCTCTTGGAGGTGGTGGGCTTGGGAAGAAGCTGGGCTGAGCTAATGCCAGCCCAATGAACTGGGCTGCATGGGAACAAAAAGACCCCAGTAGGGACATTCCCCCTGCACCAGGCAGACCCCAGCTGTGGGGGCCAGGACCAGGACCAGGTTGGTGTGGTTCCCCCCCACCCCTGGCTGGGGGCTGGAGAGGAAATGGGGCTGAGACAGCCTTGCTCGCCTAGCTGCTCCAAGGGCAAAAAGCCCCCACTGCTGGGGCTTTCCTTTCCCTTATCCTGTACAGATTTGGGGCTAGGGGGTTCAGGGGTCCATTTCCTTGTTGTCCCCCCTCATCGCACCGGGCTGACAGGTAGTGCCTAGGAGCAGAGGCTTTAGTGCTTTAGCTCTGTGAGAGAGGGGCCAGCCCTGCTCCAACAGAGCAGACAGCACAGCCCTGGGCTGCAAAGCATTCTGGGATACTGGGGGACTCTGAGTTAACTTGAATCGAAAAGGGATATGGGACAGAAGTTCCGTTAACTGGTTTGACCTAAATCAGTTAAGTCTGATACTATGTCTAGCTAGGTTCATCTTAAACCAGTTTCAGCCATTTTGAAAGAGGTTTGCATGCCCTGAACTTCTGTTCTGTTGCAGGTTTAAACCAGTTTTGGATCACTTACACCAGCTTATGTGTAACGTCTACCCCTAGCCTGGGAGTCCTAATGTCTGTTACTGCATCACGTAAATGTGCAGGCATTACGGGTGATGCTAGAAAACTTCCTAAAGGAGGGAAGTGGTTCTTCTTCCACCAAAAATGCTAGCTCTTTGTGCCAGCAAAAAGGCATTTTTCCTCAGCAACATGTAACACACCTGTCCATAATCTTTAGGTGAGGAGGACCTAGAACTCTAGACAGCCAGCATCCCTAGTGAATGCTGTAACCACTGAGATACGGGGGCAGAGAACAGATGGGCACACAATGGCTTTTTCCTGTCCTGAGGCTGAGTGTGATAGTCATGAGTTCTGCCCAACACTTCTTTGTATCCAGAACTGCTATATGGCCTTAGGGGGCACGCACATGAGCACCAGCTGCTACTATTTATGCTCAGTTGATGTGATTTATGTAGTTGCTATCCAGGTGCGTAGGACATGCGCAGTAGAATACCAGCCTTTGTATAAGTGGTTTGGGGGGGGAACTTGTGTGATGAAAAAACGCCATGTAGACCAAATCTAGATGCCGAAGCAGACTGAAGAGAACAGAATGCCACCCTGCGTGTGACGGTGTTCGCTGGTCTTTGTTTTTTAAACACAGGAGTTGTTTTCTCTCTGTCTAGATGTCTGTCAGTTTTGTGATTGTGGAAATTGTTGGTCTCCCTATCCTATCTGTATCCCAACTCAAGCAAATGTTTTGTTCTGGTACTAATGCTTGAATGACGGTGTCTGTTTTCAATTAAGAGATTCGTAGCTAATTAACCATCTGCTCTTACTAGAGAATATACAGTATCACATTTTATGCAGACTGTTCTAGTACCACAGTATTAATAATTGTATTTTTATGAAGTATGTATATTCGGTGAAATGGTTAGATGTATTGATACCAGTAATCTGATGCTTGTCGCAGTTCATCTAGTTTCTTCTACACCATTCAGAAGTATTTTTATTTAAGCAGCAACTTCTGTGTTTCTTTTTTTGTTTTAAAGGGTGAATTTTAACATTACAAATGGCAGGGGTGGTCTCAGACCAGGAGTATTCCCCAAACTCTTGCATTTTAAGCTCAGAGCTGACACCTATTTCACTTGTGACCCTTAGGCAGTTACCTAGTTTCTCTGCCCCCCACTTGTTCTTATTGTAAAATGGGCAAACACTTGCTGACCTTTTTAAGGATGTTGTGAGGATTAAGTCAGTGTTCAACAAGCACAAAACACAGTTATTACAGGGCTTATATCAGGGTCCCATTAGTGCACTCAGTCCACTCTTACTCCAGTTTTTTCTTGTATGGAAAATTGTTCCTAATCTATTACAAATCTGTCCTTTTATTCAGAAACCTTCCTGTGTTTTTGTATGTACAGAAAACAATATTTATAATGCTTTTTTTTTCATCTTTATTCACTATTGTGTATTTCCCAATATTTTTTCAATCAGGTGTCCAAGTTCAGTGTAACAGCTGCAAAACTTCAGCAATCCCTCAGTATCACTTGGCTATGTCAGATGGGAGCATACGCAATTTTTGCAGTTACAGCTGTGTAGTAGCTTTTCAGGTACTGTGTCTAAACTTTTTTGCTAAGTTCAGTTAATAGAATGGCAAAATATTGACATAAATCAGAGAGATGGGTTTTCCTGTTGCAAAATGTGATTTCTTCCTCAATTGCTTCTCCACAGAATTTGTTCAACAAGCCTGCAGGAATGAATTCCTCTGTGGTGCCCTTGTCTCAGGGTCAAATCATTGTAAGCATTCCCTCGGGGGCAACGGTATCGGCAGGTGGCACTACCTCGACTGTCTCCCCCAGCTCCATGAGCAGCTCAGCTGCAGCTGGTCTACAGAGGCTCGCTGCTCAGTCCCAGCAAGTTACTTTTGCCCGCACTGTTGTGAAACTCAAGTGTCAGCACTGTAACCGACTGTTTGCAACCAAACCTGAATTGCTTGACTACAAGGTAATAAAGGTTAGGGCTCTGCATATGGATCTCTGGATAGGGAAAAACACACCATAACTTGGTACAAGAATCCAGTGGTAGTTGTCTGGTGTCTGGCTTTGGCAGGCTTTTGTGGGATTTTAAGTATAATTTTGATGTATGGCAGAACTGCCAACAAAATTGGCCCTGATTAGTTTCTTTGTTGGTTACTTCAGAGGAAAGGCCAAGGATTGACTAGCTATCTAGGCAGCATTCCCTCTTGCACATAGAAACAGTATCTCCAGCTCAGGAATAAAACACGTTGGTAGATTCTTCTTCTGTGGAAACATTCTGCTGCTGTTGAAGTTATACTTGTTCTTAAAATAAATGGGGGGGTAACTGTCCAGTATTGTCAATTAGTGATTTTAAATAGTTTAAAAAAAAAAAAGAGAGACTAAAAACAAAGCAAAGTTTGGACAGGTGTGTTCAAAGTTTGGTAATTTAATCATTTTTCTTCACTGTAGGGTAAAATGTTTCAGTTTTGTGGGAAGACCTGCTGCGATGAGTATAAGAAGAGAACCAGTGTAATGGCAATGTGTGAATACTGCAAAATTGAGAAAATTGTCAAAGAGACGGTGCGATTCTCAGGCATAGACAAGGCATTCTGTAGTGAAGGTAAGAAAAGGCAGGGCTGTGCATTAGGTAAATCAGATTGGAAAATGTATGCTATAAAATCAGAATAATAGAGGTGATGCTGAAAGAAATCTCATCTCTCAAATAGGGCTTTGTCCATGCTTTCTGTTAACTTGTTCATGTCAAGAGTGGAGCCATGAATAAACTCAAGGCATAGATGTTCAAAGACAGCTAAGTTTTAATAAAAAATAAATACATATTTTTTGTTCTTCCTTTGGTTTTTTTTAGGTTGTAAACTGCTTTATAAACATGACTTGGCTAAACGCTGGGGAAACCACTGTAAAATGTGCAGTTACTGTTTACAGGCTTCCCCCAAACTGGTCCAGAATCACTTTGGTGGGAAAATGGAGGAGTTTTGCTCAGAAGAATGCATGTCTAAATTTACGGTTTTGTTTTATCAGGTAAGCTATGGTTACGCATCACTGTCCCTGAAATTTAAATGTTATAGTTGGGGGAAACATCTCTTAAGGCCAAGATATTTATGAGCTCTTTACCATGGAACTGTTTCCTCTAAAGATCTTATTTAGCTGTGGAAGGTGTCTAAAAGAGCAAAATTCTGTAATATTCTGTAAGTTGACTTTTTGCCATAATTAGGTTATTTGATTCTTCAGTGCTGCTTGTTCAGTGTCCAGGTTGGGGAGACATACAGCTCTCTATTTTGTATTTCTCTATCACTGTAAAATCCTGTCTGCTGTTTAAAGTAGCAGCTCCTCAGCTTTACAAGGGAGATTTCCAAAGACATAAAAAAGGGTGGAGGGTTAGGTGCCCAGCCTTTTGTATAAGTGCTTCTACATCTTCTGAATGCCAGTTTTACACATAAGAAGGCCTTACAGGAGAGCACGGTATGATGTTCTGATTTATTTGACTGTTTTGGGTTGGTGCCAGTAAATTATGTATTCTTATATAAATTGCTTTGTGGGAGCTAACTGATTTATTCAGAGCTATATGGGAAGGGGATCACAAATATGTGCTCTCAGTTGTCCTTACATATGAGCGTTTAATTTTTGCCCCCTCTGCTTTTTGTAGATGGCCAAGTGCGATGGTTGTAAGAGGCAAGGTAAACTCAGTGAGTCCATGAAATGGCAAGGGGAGATCAAACATTTTTGCAATCTGCTTTGTATTCTGATGTTCTGTAATCAGCAAACTGTGTCTGAACCCCCTCCCCAGAACAACACAGGTAAAATAGGATGTGAGTCATCTTGCCTTTTAGTTTGCATATTGGTGGTATAATCATTTGGGAAAACCTCCGGCCAGTGAACTTTTCATTAGGCTATTTAGTAACGTCTGTTGCAGAAGTTCATAGCTTGCTTGCTATATAGGACAAACAGATTTAACAGAATCTTAGCAATTTTTTAAAGGTAAGTTAGTAAACTTTCTGACTGAGAAGACAAATGTGTACTGCATATAATCCCAGCTGTTTGTCTTTCAACCCTGTAGACATTCTGGGACTTTTAGAGCCACATTTCAACCTTATTGAGTATCCTTGTTAAGTCTAAGCTGTAGATACATACATTGCTGATTATTTTAGCCGGAGAAATGGGAAGGAGTGTGGGAGCAAAGCCAATGAGAAGAGGAACTATGAGTGTCTAAGAATTAAATGCGGTTGGGATAAGCACAGAAAGTCACAAAGAAATAAAAGAGCAGAAATAACAGTGACCCTAAAGAAGGGTATACTATCCCACTGAGCGAGTGCAACTTCAATGTTAAGGTACCTGACCCACAGTACAGAATATCAACTACAAGTTTACAATATGCATTCTGACCAGATTCTACTTTGATCCTCCTGCAAGTCTCTCTTTGACATCAGTGGAAGCTTTGTCCCAGGCCAAGAGTATCATTTTGCTGTCTAATTGATTTATACAGTACTTACAGGTCATAACTAAACACTGTCTGCATATGTGTGGCTGTTCAATGTATCTACATGGAAAAGACATCAATTTGTACTAAAAGTTGAGAGTACAGAGGCAGATGAGCAGCGGATACACAGAACCTCTGAAAATCAGGCTCCAAGATTCTAGTATAGTGACAGGGGCTGTTAATAAAATGGAGGGAGTCTGAAAATTACTTTAGATTGTGGTAAAGATGTGGTGCTTACAAGCAGAAAAGACCTAACAGCTCTTGACTCTAGAACGGCTTTGTAAGACAACTCTAAAATTAATTGCATGCCTTGCTTAGTTTCCCCACCACATTAGGGGCCTTTTCTTAGTGGGTCCATAGCACTGCTGTAAATGTTGTGCTTTAAAAATATTGTGCTTTAACAATTCAGCTGCTGTCCCATCTCAGCATCAGATGAAGCAAGCTGCTGCTTATGAAAGCAGATGCATCTCTGATGTTAGTCTGTAAGGTGCAGATCTACCCTACCGTCTGACTGTTGTAAATTAAGATAATAGTAGAAACAAAGTCCTTTTCATGCTGGGATGATTTCCTTTGATGGACTCTCACTGACTGGGTCATAGCTACTATGATTTGGTTATGGCAGCTAAAGAAAGCATCTTTATGATCAAAAACTAAGTACATTTTGATACCAACATAAAACTTTTCTAAGGGAGTGTGTGGTTGTGGGCGTGGGTCTTGTGCTTGTAGCAGGTGTAATAGATACATACATCTTGTTACTTCTAGTGCTGTTGCTTACACTGCTTTATTTTCTTCCATTCATTCCAACCAGCAAACCTTTCCACGGCACCAACAGCTGCAGCAGCTCCTCCTTCAGTAAGGAAGGATTCGACTCCTGTTATAGCAAACGTGGTGTCCCTTGCAAGTACCCCTGCTGCTCAGCCCACGGTTAACTCTAACAATGTATTACAAGGTAGAACAGCTAAATATGCAATTCCAGAGGCTTTACATCTTTTCCTTTTTTTTTTACCTTGGACCTTTATTTTGCTTTCTCACCAACCTGAGATACAGCATTAAAGCCTGCTCTAGTTGAAGACGATAAGTCTTCATCTCCATTTCCCTGCATGTTGTGCCTGCCTTTGCAGCTATGCAAAAAGCTGCTAAATCAAGATGGCCAGGTTTCACATGCTTGTATCATAAGTGACTATGCAAAGTTAAAAAAAAAATCAACAAAGACTCAGGCTCAATGGGAATTTATTCTCTTGACCCTAGGCAGGCAAGGTTCTTTGGGTAGATCTGATATCTTTTATTAGACCAACCAAAATATTTGGAAAAATTCTTCTTTGCAAGCTTTCAGGTACAAACACCCTTTGTCAGACTGAGGAAGCATCCTTAGATGCTTCCTCAGCTGAAGATGTCCTTAGACCAACATGGCTACAGCCTGTTCTCTTGACTTTAACAGCTTAGGGTGCTCCCTGTTAAAAATACAGGAACTAATCTTACGTTGTTCTAATTGACAGGTGCAGTCCCTACTGTAACAGCAAAGATCATTGGAGATGTAAGTTTTACAAGAGAAGCCCTCTCTGCTTTGCTCAGACAAGATCAAAAACACACCAAACTATTAACACATAGAGTATTTTATATCTAGTTCTTTTGCAGCTTGTATCTGAACTGCCCTTTTCTGACAGTAATCAAGATGTAAAATATGTGTCTTCACAGAAGTCTAGAAGTTTTACGCACACAAGTCTTTCTTCCTACATGTACTAGTAGACTGCTGATTTGATGTTCTAAGCAGCATTTTGCTTTATGGACACAAGTATAAATACGTGCTTCCCCATAGTGGAGCTTGTATTGTAATCTGGTCATGCTATTAGAACAGATCACAGAGAGAAAAATATTCAGCCTTGTATGCAGAAAATTTAGGAGCACAATTAATCAGTCTGCTTTCAGCAAAACTGATTCTAAAAATTCCAGTGTTCTACTTTTTATATTTATTCCTTCTCAGTGACTTTGCATCAGTTTGCTCAGTTTACTGGATTTTTCTGACTGCCAGCACTGTGACTTTAATGTGGTAATTGCAAAACTAACTTGGTCTTCTTGGTTCTTAATTTTTGTTAGCAGTAGACTCCAAAATCAGAATTTAGGAAGCAATATTTTATGTATCGATTCACATGCTCTTTTTTTGTTTGTTCTCTGCATTGTTGACAAGAACAAAAGTATTCTATACTTAATTGTATAAGTTAGCTGAATCTAACCAGTTTCAGATGATGGATGTGAAGGCACTCAAAGAGCAAGATGATACCAAATCCCATTTTTGCAATAATTTTTGTGGCAATCACACTCCAATAGTAAGGAGTATTTTTTTTATTAATTTCTCATTTTTAAATGACATCTATAATTAACTTGTATTGCAAGAAGTTTCTTTTCATACAGCCTTAGCCAGTAATAACAGATACTCATCTTTTTCAATGTTCTTTTCTGTTTTAAAACCAGGCTAGTACACAGACAGATGCCCTGAAACTGCCACCATCACAACCTCCCAGGCTTTTAAAAAACAAAGCATTGTTGTGTAAGCCTATCACACAAACCAAGGCCACCTCTTGCAAACCTCACACACAAAACAAGGAATGCCAGACAGGTATGTATCAGATCATCACTTTATCTAAAAAAAACAACAACAAAAACCCCTGTATTTCAGATGAACGAGAAATACAGTGTTTTTTATGAACAGGGAATTTAATATTTTAAAAGATAGAAAAGTCTTGATTTCCATGCAAATTTCTTGAAGTAAATGTGAAATGCATCATAGAATTGGCTCCAACTAACCTTTAAAAGGGTGTTACCATAATTTTACTTTTATGGAAAGTGGTGCAGAGCAGTTTAGCGCCATGTAAAAGTCTTGTGTCACACTGAAGTTAGAGCTCAGGTTCCCAACCTAAGATCACGCCCATTCTAATGATAAAGAACTTGGCTTTTCAAAGGTTCTGAACATGTTTAACTCTCAAAGATATTCAGGATGCCTGAAAACTGAGCCCTTAAGGACTTTGAATTGTATCTAGAATTCATCGCCATCATCCTAGAGCTAATATGCTATTGTTTGAATATAGAGCCTTATGTACAAAACCTCTGTTTTAGCCCCTCAGTGAATTATAGTTCTAACGATTCTTAATATCAACACTAAAATTTCACATGAAGATGCAAGCAACACGCTAGAGTAAGTACATAAAAAAGCTTGGGATACCAACATCTAAGTTAGCCTCTAAACACAACTGTATTAGTTGCATAGGCAGTTACTGAATAATCCACTTTTTCTGCAAGTAGTTTTTCATAAACATGCTAACTTTTACAGATGAAAACACAAGCATGCATGTGTCTTTTGAACAATGGTCTTAGAAGTTTTAAGGAATCCTTCTGAAACCAGCAAAATAAATAGGGAAGACTCTCTGATATCTTTTGGGACTTGGTGTTTTACTTTTGCCATATAAATGGGATGGAAGCTAGATAGTGAAGGTCAGGTCTAAATCGCAGTCCTCGCATAAACATAGGTATACAATCCTGGCCTGTTTCACCTAGCTGTGTCTTATTGCCTGATGGGTATTCCTCTGTTAAGAGCTGTGTGTTATCCATATATTTGTAAGTATGCACTATGTTAAGAGTCACTGGGGTTAATGCACAAGGCTGTGCATGGGAAGTTAGTGACAAGAGGCACCACTAATGGAACTGGTAATTCTGTGTGGATGTTACTGAATTGCCATAGATTCACTCGTTTTTCAGAACCTAACCACTTTTTTTTTTTTAATTTATTTTTAATATAACAGAGGAAGAGGAAGTTCAACCCAAAATCGTTGTGGTGCCTGTTCCTGTACCTGTGTTTGTGCCGGTTCCCGTTCATCTCTTCACCCAGTATACACCTTTTCCACTTGGGGTGCCGGTACCTGTAAGTTTCTCTTTAGCACATCTGAGAACTCATGGGTTATGTTTTGTGGCCTGCAGTTTTAAAGATTAGTCTCAACAGATCAAAGCACAATGTAGTTATGCTTGTTCTTCTTGCTATGGCTAGATAGATCCAGTAAGTAGTATTCAGGAAAAGAACGATTGCAAAAAGTATAGCTGCATTGACCTTGAGGTCATTTATTTCTAATAAGGCACCTTAATTCTGTACCTTTTATCCAGTGGTCCAGATCTAACCCTATCCTCAAAAGAATTGAGTTAGAGGACTAAATCTCTAGAATGTAGAATGAGTGTCTCTTGTGTATAATATAATACCTGATTGGGTAGCTTCTCCATTGTTTGCCCATGACTTCACATTCCTAGTAACTCAAGTATCACAAGTAGGTATCCCTTGTGATACTTTCAGAGGAAAAAAACATGGATTAATCCAATGCAAGAAACTTGGGTTCAATTTCAGATCCTAGTGTTTAGATCACAAGGTTATCAGAAGCTGGCAGTGCTGCAAAGGCAGCATGTTCAACCACTGAAGAAGCTCTTCTCTCATGTTTACGTCTATCCGACAGTGGAATGGAATCAGAGCTTGGGAGAAAATTGCAACTAATCCTTTATCACTTGAACAGTGTTGTGCATGATGTATAGTCTGAAACCTGAAATAATTATAAATGTTGGCCACAAGGTGGAAAAGGGACACTCAGGAGAGTTTTGCAGAGGGGCAGCACATTGTTCAATCTGCAGATGGGCTAAAAGGTTTTAAAAAAAAAAGTAGGAGCAATAGAGAGGAAAATAGCTGGATCCTTTTTCTGCATTTTCTGTGACAAAAACTGCTTAATTTTCTGTGAAACAAGACAGTGCTAAGAAAGCTGTACTTTCCTGTGTGTCTGTTGTAGGTACCTGTTCCCATGCTTATCCCAACTACTCTTGATAATGCTGACAAGATCATTGAGACCATTCAGGACATCAAGGAGAAGATTCCCACCAATCCATTTGAGGCTGATCTCCTTCAGATGGCAGAAATGATTGCAGAAGATGAAGAAAAGGAAAAATCTCACTCTCATGGAGGTAGGTGATCAAATTTAAAAGGAAATGCAAATAAATAGGATGCTGTGACACTGGCTTGTAGGCATATGTCAACTCTGCCTGGACTGGACCCCATTGCCCTGCATTATGCTGTGATAAACCTTTCTATGCTGTCATCAGCATTTTATTTGCCTAGGGAAAGAGGCAGTGCATTTAAAAGTTGTCTTACTTTCTAAGTTAGAGAAACCCAGCATGCCTTCTTGAGAGTTTAAGCATATAAGCAGTATAGGAATAATTTTCCTTCTATGCTGCGTAGTCTTCGTTTTTGTTTTCTATTCTAAGGTGATGTTTTTCATTTAAAGTTCATTCAGTAGTACTACTTAATTCCTTGTCTCAGGTCCTGATCTCCCCACAAGCCAGCTCTTGTTGTTCTACAGAAGTTTATAGGCCAGAACCTAGCTGAGCTGTGCTTGGCACAGAACTTGAATAGATGACAATGGCCACCATTTTATACTTCTGTGATCTTGAGGGCAGCATTCAGCTGAGATAACTTAGATTTGTAGTAACAGCTGCCTGTGAATGCTAAGCTGCTACCCCAGAGCTTTGTGTATTTGATGAAGAAGGATCTGGTAGCAGTAACATAGAGCTCTTCAACCTAAGGGCTTCCCAGCTGGACAGAGCAGAGATAAGACCCATGATAGGAAAGAAATGGACTGAAAAAAATGAAACAGAAGTTCCATTTGTCTGCAAAAGATCTCCCAAAAATAGCGAATCCTGAGGAATAGAGGGAAATAAATGTGTGTGAATAATTCTGAATCATGAGATGTTGTCCAGAGCCCTGGTAAAGATGTATTAGTAGAACTGTTTGGGAGGCAGATCCAGGGGGCTGAGAATCTGCACTAGCATGGCCCAAGATAGAGCTGTCCTTAAACCTTTTAGAACAGTTTTTTATGAGCTAAGAAGTTCTGCATTTTAGACTGCTGTTTGAAATAAGGCAAAGCAAGCTACTCACTATCCACTGCAGAAATCCCTCTGTATAATATTTTTTGTCTCTTTTCCGTCTTGCTCCTCTCCACAAGGATCTCAAACATCTGAGCATGAGCTGTTCCTGGACCCCAAGTTATTTGAGAAAGGTTAGTTTTTCATTACTAAATTGGACTTTGATGTCACTGTACCTTCTCTTTCAAACTTGCTGATCTTTGTCCTTCTTTTCCTTTGGTGTGTTACCTATGTGATTCTTTCAACCACAGACCAAGGCAGCACTTACAGTGGGGATCTAGAATCAGAAGCAGTCTCAACTCCACACAGCTGGGAGGATGAGTTGAATCACTATGCCTTACGATCGAATGCCATGCAGGATCCAGACCCTGAGCTTAGGCAATTCTCCAAAGGGGATATGGAACAGGACCTGGAGGCAGACTTCCCATCAGGTTTGTGTAACATGGAGAAAAAGAACTGTCATAAATATGTGCATGGGTTTCTGAATAAGCACTGTACTTTTCATTATCTTTACTGCAGTCAATTAATTTGCTTAAAAAGGCATATATTTCCATTCAACACAAACATATGTTAAAGCTGCAATATATCTGCTGTGTTAAAGATACCCCATCTTTATAAAATAGAACACACTTTTGCTCTCCTTCAAAGTAAACTTCCTTAGATGATTTAGGAAGAAATAGCAGTTACTCTTCTTTGACTCGTTTTAAATTTGTCATTTTGTGTCCCACCATGGCATGGTTTTTTATTGGACAAAAGAAGTCTCTTAAAAGCAAAAACTTGTTTAGTGTCTGGGGATTTTTCTTCCCCTTAGAATTCTCTGTGTCCCTTGTATGGGACTTCCTCCATGTCCTCTGCCTGAGCTTCCTCAGCTTATTTATTGAAAGGGACTTCAGCACAGTGTCATGTAATATGAATATCTACATGTGGAAACTCTAATTTTAAGATCTTTAATAATGTCTCAAACTGTCGTTTCTAGATGGGCCTGTTTAAATCATATAAATTAAACTTATGATGATGTTGATTTGACTTTAGACTCATTTGACCCTCTCAGTAAAGGACTGGGTCTCCACTCACGTTCGCGAGCAAGACGAAGGCATAGAGATGGCTTTCCACAGCCAAAAAGACGGGTAAGAAAGTATCCTTGCAATATATAAATTCCATGCATCTACAGTGCTAATGTTGCATATGTATTTTCTTGTCATGACTTTGCTCAGACATGAAAAAGAGTTTGGTGTTGAAAATGTTTACCTTCGCTGCATTTGTTTCACTCTTCTATTATACAGAATAATGTACCATTTTGGCTAGGGGGACTCCATTTTCTTTTTTATGTGGGTGACATTTAAACAGTGCTTAACATTTAAAATCAACTCTTTTTGAGCCATTAGGTTATACTCTGTTTTGTATGTTACGCACAAAAAAAATCTTTTGTGCATATGAATCGCGGGGAGTGTGGATTTGGAAGCACAGAACTGTGTTTTCTTTGTGTCTGCCATTGACTTGCTGCATATACAGAACTTTTCTGTTTTCTAATATCCCTACTTATAAAATGAGAATAATATTTGTCTGCTCTTGGTAAAGCTTTTCTGATACTTTCAAACAGATGCTTTTTTTATGAACACAAGCTTTTAAGAGTACAAGTTTGTCAAAGTGCACTGTACGTTTCCAGGGACGTCAGAGCAAAATGTGTCCCTTGCTGAACCTATGTTTTTTGGATTTCTTGCAGGGAAGGAAGAAGTCTATAGTTTCTGTGGAGCCCCGAAATCTTATGCAGGGTTCGTATCCAGGCTGCTCTGTTTCTGGGATGACCCTGAAGTACATGTATGGGGTAAATGCCTGGAAGAATTGGGTCCAGTGGAAAAATTCACAGGAGGAACAAGGGGACCTAAAATTTGCAGGTAAATTTGACTCCATTGTTTCAACAGGGAAAAAAATAGTTGGGGGGGGTGCTATTCTGATATACTTTTTGAGATGGATGTGCAACAAGCCTCAAACAACACACAAGCTCCCATGAGTGCAGTAAAGATCTTGGGAAACATTTCTTAATTTTAGACGCTCCTCATTCTTGAAAAGCGCACCTGTATGTTAATTTTAATGTTGTCACCTGTCAAAAAAAGACTCAGACTGATGTCTGAGAGTTGAACATTTTAAATAGTGCAAGCTTTAAGTACCTGAAGGTGTTTATTTTTATGCAGTAGTACTTGAGTTAAAGCATAGATATATTTATTCAGCTGCAGTGCTCTGGTTCAGCTGCATACTGATCCTTCTGTTTTGGTGCCATCTTTTTTGTTAGTAGTTAGGTATTAGGGCTCTGTGATACAGCACGTTCCACTTCGACTTCCATTTCAATGGAACAGTGTTTCGTGTAGAGTTTCATTTCAACAGCGCTGTTTCAATGCTGTTTCGACATTTTGCCTGTAGGCTATAATGGGAAAGCACAAAACTGCCTATAACTTTGTGATTTCGTACCTGATTTGGATGAAGCTTGCAAGGTTGGTAGCCCTTTATGTGGGCATGAAGCCTGCCAAGTTTCAAGGAGATAGGTGCAGAAGTTTCTGGAAAAGTGCACCTCAAGGTGTTGACAAGCAGGAGCAGCCTCTTGTGATTTGGCAGGCAGATCAGGGGCCTGCACCCCCAGGAGGAGTCTGGCACAGCCTCTGCAGCCCTCCCAGGGGTTTGGGTGGGCCCCCGATGTGGCTGCCGGATCACAGGAAGCTGGTTCTGCCACCTGGGGCCAGCAGCAGCACCAATCTTCCCGGCACTGGGTGCGGGCTGTGCCCAGCGCTGGTCCCAGCCAGCAGCAGCAGCCTCCTGTGATCCGGCAAAATTTTTGCACAGTCCTAGTATTTATATCCTACTTATATTCCAGCATAGCTCCATTTACTGTTTAACCTGTGTCTTTTAAGTCTAGAATCAGGCTCTGTATTTCTAGTCCTTTGATTTGTAAAAGAAATCTTCCAGATGTGTCCCAGAGCCATTCTGCAGCTTGCTTGAAATGATTTCAGAAAGACATGTACCATTCTTTTTGCATCATTGGAGTGTTAGCTAATAATGACTTGTTTTTCTTCAGTAATGAATCTTTTTAATAGAAACCTACAGGGATTGTGGCAGTGTGAGTAGAATGCCACTGCATCCTTTTTCCCATTCTTGATGATCTATGTGCAGGTGAAAACATAAACAGTTTTGTGTGCAAGTTTTTAGAGTTCAGTGAAAATGCAATTTGGAAATAATAGCTGGGGAGATTTGGTGGCAGGAAGAGAGCAAACTATTTTCCTGAAATGGAATTTGAAGGTTTTATGTAGGAAAGATCCCAGAGGAAAACTTGCTCATTAAGACAGGAGGTTGCACATGCACTCTCTCTCTCATGCTCGCGATATCTCTCTCTCTCTCTCTCTCTCTCTCTCTCTCTCTCGTGCTCTCTTTCGTTCTCTCTCTTTCCCTCCCCCATTTGGAATTATTTTGTGACATCTAGTTGATCATAGTTCCATCAAGAAAATAATCCATTGAGTTACTGTCCGTCCTATTTTTGTGGGTAAGAAGACACCACTTAACCCAGTTCCCAGAAGCCTCTTATATACCTCAAGCTTATCCCACAAGGGCTTTCTGTTCTATTCTGAAAACAGCAACTTTCAAATGGTATGATACGACCAAGCTCTGTAGTTCACATAGCATCCCCTGGCCCTTTAATCTGGAACTAACTTTCTTTGTTATGTTTGCTTTTCTTCCCTTTCCCAAACCTCTGGCTTTTTAAACTCTTAATTCCTTCCTCCCTTTAAGGAGTCGAACATGCTGCACCCAACTTATGTCCAAGGCTACTAGGAAATACTCAAGATCTTTCTTTCACTCAAGATTCCCCTGAGTCCATCTATAGAGGTGAAACTGATTTATCAAACCTACAGTGCCAGTCAAAGTATATGTAACCATTGCTGTGCCACATTTGCGGGTTCAGCAATCACACTACCATAAAGTCTCTCTTAGCTTTAAATACCCATTTTGGTATTGCTCAGCTAGACTGGTGGTTTGTAGTAATAAATGTGCTTCATAATTGTTAGTTAATAAATGGGAATGTGGCACACAATTATTTTGGACGTGAGAGGCGTTGTTTATTTAAACTGGATGTTTTAATTGCTCTGCCTGCATGATGTAAGTGACCACAGATATATGAAGGACTGACCTGCTGAACAGAGTTAATGTTTCTTGTACATCTGTTTCCCACAGTTCGGCCCATAAAACTCAAAGAGGATATTCTCTCATGCACATTTGCTGAGCTGAGTTTTGGCTTGTGCCAGTTTATTCAGGAGGTGCGGAGACCAAATGGCGAAAAATATGATCCCGACAGCATCTTGTATTTGTGCCTTGGAATTCAGCAGGTAATTCAATGAGCCAAGAAAAGAATTATGAGTTGGGGCAGGGGGGATTGAATGTGCTGTCCATGGACATGAATAGCTAATAGCTGTTAGGGCTTTTAGGGGAAAGGAACTTTTATGTCTCTCCCTCATTCTTAACTCTTTCACACAAACCTCTCACACCTCTTTGGCTAACCTGTTTCTTTGGCGTAGCAAAGTGAGCTGTTCTTTTCAGGGGAAGAATGGATGTCTCTGTCTAGACCAGTTGTTCTCAACCTTGGTAGACCCAAGGCACCCCTTGGAAAATGCTACCTCTTAGCTTTAATTAATTTTTCCACTGTGGAAACATAATAGAGCAATTGTTTTGTGGCAAAGAACTCAACAAAGGCCACAGTGGGACAAAATGTTTTTTGACACTGTGGATTTCTATTTGAAATCTGTGGGTTTATCTTGTGAATCATGTCTAGGTGTTTGCACACGTGAGTGCCATGGCACCCTGGTTAAGAGTCACTGGTCTAGATGCACATCTTTTATTTCTTATCTTGATTAATTGCTGTTTGTGGCCAAGGAAGCTATTCATAAGCATACTTTCTGAGAGAGCATATTCTGGGGATTCTGCTGAAATGCTTACTATGTTCTGCATGGTAAAGATACCAAAGTGGTTAGAGAAAGCCCTTTTAACTTCTCAGCAAGTATGGAAGAAGTCTCAAGAATGTGCAGCTGCCACTGCTGGGAAGCACTTACAAAATATCAGGAGAATAATAGAATTGGAGTTTACCATATTACCAAAAGTATAACCTATTATTGGGAACTGCTCATCTACCACAGGCTGAAACATTTAGAGTAAAATGCTAAAATATAAACGTAACCATTGAAAACTCATTGTGATTCAGCTCAATATGAAACCATTTTTTTTTCCCAGGGCAGAGTGTTTATTCATTCTCTCTGGAAGCCATTCTTAGATACAGGATCTAAACCTCCTGTTTGATGAGGGGCTCATTTGTCACCTTAACTTTTATTACTAGACATTCTTGAAAAAATGGCAATGCTATGAATTTGGATTGACTATAAGCAGTTCTGGGAAGAACAGAAGTTTTTCTTGCATTCTACATTTAATTTATTTATACATGCTATTTTTTTCTTCGTGCTGCTTCAGAAAAATTATATCCAAACACATTAGTCATTAAAGTACCATAGAATCAAGATACACAGTGAACATTTTTACAGGTTGCTAAGATCAAGCCTGATACTGGTTTGAAAGCCTGGAATCCCCATTATTGCCAAGGGAAACTGTCTTAATATTTCAACCCAGTTTGCTAGTAAGATACTAATACAGGTACTCTGGCATCTGTAGACAGAGCCTTTTTTGGGGGGGATACCTTTCATTGTGTTAGAGTAGTGAATTTTCCAAACAAGGTTCTGGAGCCTGGAATTCAGTAATTCTTGCTGTCCCTCCAATCTAATATGTGGAGGTCCCAACCCCTGCAGAATGTCTACTTTAAGGTCTTACTGGAGATGACAGCATAAAATCCTTTGAGTTTAATGCACCTGAAAGCATCCATTTGACTTAAAAGGAAGGCAAAGAGAAACAGGAGAGAACAAAATAAATCTGATGCCCTGTTACCTCTGAGCACTCTTCTGTGTAACCATGAATTGTGTCTTCCTTTCTTTTCTCTTGTAGTACCTGTTTGAGAATGGTAGAATAGATAACATTTTTACCGAGCCCTATTCCAGGTTTATGATTGAACTTACAAAGCTTTTGAAAATCTGGGAACCTACAATACTTCCAAATGGTAGGACAATTATTTTTCATATTGTGTTTTTATATACACATGCATGACGGTGAAACCCATCTTATAAATGAACATGTTCTCAGAGTAGGGCTCTTAGATAATGAGACTGTTAACTCTGCCAAGGAAAGTGTATGACCGTTTTACCTTGAGGCAGTCCTCTTCTCCCTCTAGTCCATGACAGTAATTTGTGGTGGATAGAAATTGTGGATCCTCTATCCAAATCTGCCTCTCACATGTGATACAGCCTCTGGCAAGTCGCATCTAAGCATCCCGGCCCCTGGTTACCCCCAGTTAAAACAAGAAAATGCTTCTCTTAAATATGTGCTGTGGAGCTTTGTGAATTAACATTTGTTAAATGCTATGCATTGCTCTAGCACCATAGATCTGTGGTTTGCAAAGTAATGTTATATATTCTCTGTTGTCTTTGTTTCCTGCAGATTTGGCAGCTTAGTATACTAGGGATGGGTGAGTGGGGGAACTTGTTTAGATTTAATTTTGAGAGAGAGAAGAGAGAGTGAAGAATTGGTTCAGTTTTGTTGATCCAAAGGTGGTAATTTGATAAATAAAGCTAAAACAGATGAACATACTGTAACTTGGATAGACTGAGTCTGTTTTCAGGATATCAAATATTTTTAAGTGATTATTATGACTGTACAAGGGTCTACAGCCAGCTTTTTCTGTCTTTATTTTAATTTTAAAAATCACCTATCTGCATGGTGTTACATGTAGCCTCTTGCTGCCTAACAGACCTGTAGTAAACCACCATAGTTTCTCTTCCTTACCTACTTTAGATTCACTGTTACAGCAGCTGACATTCACATAGATGTGGTAAATTTATATTCGTGCTCTATACCAATGAAGTATTCTGTTTGAACAGTTGATTGGTGGAGTAGGGCAATACTCTGCTGAAGTCTTACTGATAGAAACAGTGCTTAGACCAGAGGTTCCCAACCCCTGGGTTGCGGCCCAGTACCGGGCCACAAAGGATTGGCTGCCGGTCTGCAGGAAGGTTGGCTGCCGGACCGGAAGTCCAGAAGTGACCGGCATACTGCGGACCGGTGCCAACCCTTTTTTTATACTGAGTATAAAAAGGGGGTTGGCTGCTAGTCCACAGTATGCAGGTCGCTTCCAATCCACGGCATGCTGGTCCGCAGTTTGTCAGTCCGTGGTCTAAAAAGGTTGGGAACCTCTGCTTTAGACCTTTCTTTCCTTCTTTCACGTATTGCAAAGTCTTCCTGATCTTTACTTAAGCTTTTTCCTCATGCTTGACAGATCATATTTAGCCCTTGTGTAAGTGGGTATAGTGCTGTTGATTTCTGTCAACTTATATCTGTTTATGGTAAGTCTCATTTTGACTTGATGTACAACTCATTTACACACAAGGTTGGCTAAAAAATTATTCCATTTGCATAATTATGCATTTGTCCAACAGAGTCTACATTTTTAATGCAACTTTCTCCATAGGACAAGATTTTATTAGTTTTCCCAAAGCTCTGAAAAACTGCAGGGGTATCATTATAATATTAGGTAGGGGTGTGCGAAGCGGGCCCTATTCGATTCGGATTCAGCCCGAATCAGGGACATTGATTCAGTTTGTTGATTCGGATCACTGTCCCTGATTCAATGCAGCTGAATCTGAATCTGAAGATTCGATGCTGATTCAGGGAATCAGTGATTTGGGCACAGGCACAGCTTTAAATGTTTTTTCTACATACCTTGAGGTAGCAGGCACTGCTCGTGATTACTGTGATGCTGGGGCACATGGAGCATCCCACAGGAGTGCAGGGGCCTCCCCTGCATGCTCGGCAGTGAACCCAGAAGTGGACCAGAAATACTTCTGGACCACTTCCGGGTCCGCTGGGGAGCATGGAGGAGGGCCCCCCCATGCCTCCCTGGCTCCGTGATTGGCCGCAGGGGGCCCCCAGTGTCCCCTCAGACCCAGGAGGCACCAGTTGCTGAGCCGGGGGACACAGGAGGGGGGCCCCTGCACGCTACCCGGCAGACCTGGAAGTGGACCAGAAGTGCTTCTGGTTCACTTCTGGGTTTGCTGCCAAATGCACTGGGGAGCCCCCTGCGCTTCTGTGGGACACTCCATGTGCCCCAGCATCCTAGCACTCATGAGCCACCTGCTATCTAGAGGTACTTAGAAAAAACATTTAAAGCTGCAGGTATGTCTGAATCTCTCTGAAACGATTCGGAGAGATTAAAAGGTCCTCTGATTCAGTTCAGTGGCTGAATCTCCAAATCCGAATCAGGTCGAATCATCTCCACCGAATCAAATCAGGGACCGAAGCTTTGCACAGCCCCAACACTAGGTCATTGGGAGTTGCTTATTCATATCCAAGCACAGAAAGTGGCCCTTGCAATGTAATGCTTTTTTCTTAAATAAATAACTTTTTTCTTTCATCCATCATCCTCAGGTTACATGTTCTCAAGAATTGAAGAGGAACATTTATGGGAATGTAAACAGCTGGGTGCATATTCCCCTATAGTCTTATTGAATACACTTCTTTTCTTCAACACCAAATACTTCCAACTAAAGAATGTCAATGAGCACCTAAAGTTGTCTTTTGCTCATGTTATGAGACGTACCCGGACTCTGAAATACAACACCAAGATGACATATTTACGATTTTTCCCACCTTTTCAAAAACAAGAGATAGAATCAGGTATCTGACTGATTTCTGATTATTTTAATGTTTTAATTAGTATATACAGAGCAACAGCAGCACTCTCCCCCTTCCCCCATTTATTGAAAAATGAAGGAGAATTATATTATGCATTGTGTAGATTCAGGAGTGGTTTGGCTTTTGCTAATATTTTGTTACTTTTCCAAATGTTTTTTCACTTCTCCCTAAGTTTATACCAGAACTTTTTGCACGTGCCCAAATGGTCAATAGAAATTTGTGAATGCTTGTCTGAAAGATTATCGAGCATCATAAACTTCGTGTACATACCACCAACCAAATGTAGGAGGTGCATCCTCTTCAAGGCCTAGGTTCATTAAGGTACTTAGCACTCTTAACTCCCATTCAACTCCATGGCATGTAAAGTTAGTCTGCTTAACAAGATCCTGTTGGTACGATACACTGGATTAGGCCCAAAGAACAACAAGGCTCCCAGCTCTGGATGGTCACTGAGAGTAAAACAAGCCAATCGGAGCTCTTGAATGACAGGCTCAGGAAGTGAAAATTGTCTTCTTCAGATGTGAAGAGATTGTTGACTCTCTTGGACATTGAGAGGTAGTTTGCTGTGGATATTGCGTTGGTTCAGCAATGTGTTGCTAAGCTGGGGAAACCAAAAGGAAATCTGATTCTGAAGAAAATGACAATGAGCTTTGCTTGAGGAGCTGTTGATTGGATGGCATGTTTAACTTGTCCTTACAAAGTCGCTAGCCAGTGAGAGATACAACAGCAAGATAATTAAGCTACTGGCTACTTTAGTTAATAGTTCTGTTACGTGATTAATTCTGTCTTTATTAAGATGGATGTTATTGTCTACATGCTTTAGCCTGGTGCTAGTTCTTGTTAATTCCTCTACTTTTCCCTCTCAGAGCAAAATTCTTGACAAGATTGACATTGTGTGCAGCTTTATTTTCTGAGTGAGTGGCCAGAGAATATTTCTTAAGTGAATTTTAGGTGGTTTCTGCTGTTATAATGTCATTTGGTATTTTCATAGCATTCTTCATGTGGGGTGTTTTTGTATCTGATTAAATTAGATTAGTCGGTAGACTCTGGAAGATACTGACCCAGTTTGTGTGTTGGCTTGCACTTAGTGCATGTTTTGTAAATCAGTGCAGAATTAGACTGTTTGCACAGTGTTGAAATTTACTGGAAAATGTAATCTCTGTCCTGACAAAGAGCATTCACATGAGCAAGATATTACACTTGTTTTATATTTAAACTTTATTTCATGTTCTGTAATTACTACCGGTATTAAAAGTGCAGGGCAGGGTTGTGTGTTAATGAGTTGGAGTGGATAATTTAAGGATACAGCAGGTGGAGAAAGTGATCATAAAAAGGAGAAGCTCTGCTTTGACAGGAAAGAAAAGTGGGAATAGACTTAGGAAGACCATGCATTGTTACTCCACTGTTTTCAGAGCTTAGGTATGTGAGCAGTGATGGGGAAGGAGGGAATCTTACCAGTGCCTGTTTAAGTCAGCAATGAATCCAAATGTTGTTTAAGCAGCTACGTTCCTGATCCAGCAGATGGATCTGATTCCACACAGATTTATGCTACTGCATTGGATTTCTTTTTTGGTGATCAGTAACACGCATTGTTTTGGCAAAATTGTTCCCAGTGGCCTACTCATCATTTGCCAGTTTGAATGAAAAATGAGCCATCTCAAGTTTATATATGGTGCAGACCCCCATCAGAGTGCAGCAGTAAGCTACATGACTTCAGCATGCTTGAAAATGAGAAGGACTGGTTTCTGAACTCATATGGTATCATTTCCTGTATCCAGATAAATTATCTGTAGGCAAAAGGAAACGCAGTGAGGATGAGGAGGTTCCAACACCAGTGGAAATGGCTGAAAATACAGATAATCCCCTGAGATGTCCAGTCCGACTTTATGAGTTTTACTTGTCAAAATGGTAAGTGACAACAGAATCCACTTTTCAGATGGTATAGGGACAAAGATAAACCTTCCAGCAAGAAACCTCGTTGGGTGAGGCAGTTCTCTGGTGGAGCTTTCTCTAAGCCCCTGAGAGGATTTCCTTTTCAGCTACTAATGCCCCTAGCATCTTTTAAGAGTAATGAATCCCCCAACCCCCTGGAAACCAGGAGCATTCACCTGAGCCCTTTTACTCTGTACTGGCTTGAAAGCTTCTTATTTTCCCTCCCCAGCACCACACCTCAAACAGAGCCTTGAAGACCGCTTCTACAGTAGCAGTGCCTCTGGTTCAGCATTTGGGGGTAGTAATACAACTATGATTGGCAGTAGTTTTAAGTGTTTCCCATGCTTTGTGGGGAGGAGGAGGAGGAGGGGGAGATGAAGAGGAAGATGGAGTAACACCCTCTGTACTTTGCCCTTCTGCTTAAAGATTATTGGCCCAGCACGCCTTGAAGTGCAAAGGAAAGAGCAGTCCTACTGTGGTACTTGATGTCCCTGCCTCCTTTCTTCCCATACAGAAAACAACATACACATACATGCGGGCTCTTCTTTGTGGATCTCAAATTATCATTTGTCCCCTTGTTCTGAGAGGCACAACCAAGCTCTATATTGCTGGAGTCTGACCCAAGATTCCTTACATCACATACCGCATTCTCTGTGAAAGAGGGTGGGTAAAGTATGAAAGACAGAACACAGCCAGTGATGTTGACTTTATTTCCTGAAAGGTTAGAGTAATTTTTACTGCAGGAGTTACAAAGAAGTCTACTGAACAAGGACATTTATATAAATCATTCGCTGCATCCCTCCCACTATCCATACGTTATGCTTAGATCATTGAGCAAATGGAGTACTGCATTCTTCTCTTCCAAAGAGAATACACATGCAAGAGAAAGCGACCTCTCATTAGTGGTAGTTAATACCCTTATAAATCATTCTCTGAAACACACAAAAGTTTAGTGCACAATAGCCCTGCTCCTCAGGCAAAATCATGTCCAACAACCTTCTGGAGCTTTGCTGTTTTTTTTTTTCTCATGTCCCTTGTGTCCCCCTGCAGCGAGTAGGAGCCTTATTGGGCTGTCACACATTTTGTTGTACCAACTCGTATGACATTACAATTCAGCCTCTGCAGTGGTGCCTAGTGGCAGTCTGAAGCCACTTCCTGGATTTTAGTATAATAATACAAAGACAGTAGGGGAAGGAATTATTTCTACTGAGGTCTTTGCCTTTTGTTAGGAGAGGTTTGCAAGGCCTTTTCAGATGCCAAAGGTCAGTCTTTTCAAGCAGATGGGTTCACCATTCTACTATTTCTGCCAGATGGACTAGGATTTAACTTTGTTCATCACTGGCTGTTGAACTCTTAGTACTCTAAAGAATGCTGCAGAAGTGTCAGGTGTTCTAAGAAATACCAGAAATGCATTTAGCCTGCACATGTTTAACAGCAGTTCCCACAATTGTCTGCAATAAAAAAACAATTTTATTCAGAGACTAAATGCCAAATGCACCTGTCATATTAGCCCTGATAAAGAATGCCTTGCATTCAAAAGCTTTTCTAACTTTATCCCAATCATGCAGTTGGTCCAATAAAAGTTATTGCCCACAAAAATCCTTGCCTCTTGCATGTATTAAGACAATAATAGCAGTATCATCCTATTACATGGTATTGATCACAACTGAAAGGAGACACTGCCATTCTGTTTGGTTGTGTAAGCAAGCAGTGGTCTTTGAACTGGAGCTAACTAGGCCTCACTGGGTGCATCTACATGTGCCTCTTTTTTTAAGCGGGCTTAGCCTAAAACAGGGGTGGGCAATTATTTTGGGCAGAGGGCCACTT
>NW_017729015.1:11376936-11378519 GCF_001723915.1 Gavialis gangeticus | reverse complement strand
GGCCGGATAGAATGGCTTGGTGGGCCGCATCCAGCCCCCGGGCAGCATTTTGCCCACCCCTGGCCTAAAATGACCATTTTGAAGACACATGTCTACATATGTATGCCCTTAATGCATCTTAAAAATGGTTATCTAAGGCTATGTGAGCCTAAATTTAATACCTGCATAAAGCAGGTATCAAATTTAGGTGAAAATAGCTAAGTCACATTAGCGCATGTGTAGATAACACTAACGCACATTAACGAGGTGTGTATCAATGGATGAAGAAGGTATATTTAATCACCAGTAGAGAGATCTAAATTACGGTGATCTAGTCCAAGAGTAACGTCTACTTTCCTTGCTCACTCGCTCTCTCTCGTGAACTGTGTTGTGACCAGGACTCTGTTAATTCTGCCTTTTGATACATGGTCTTACTTTCTTTACACTAACAGTTCTGAAAGCGTGAAGCAGAGAAGTGATGTATTTTACCTTCAACCTGAGCGTTCTTGTGTACCTAATAGCCCTATGTGGTACTCCACGTTGCCAATAGACCCTGGGACCTTGGACATCATGTTAACACGTATTCTTATGGTGAGGGAGGTACATGAAGAACTTGCCAAAGTCAAATCAGAGGACTCTGATATTGAGTTGTCGGACTAAGTGAAGTGGGGTATTTTCCTTTCAATACACACTGCAAGCATCAAACTGTGAACGCATCCAGCCTTTGGAAAATGTTGTGTATCAAGTAAGCCAAGTCAATATCACTAAAGAGGCATATTTTGAACCACAATGGGTGTGCAAACTGGAATCGGAAGGAAGAAAATTACGTAAGCTGCAAGAAAGGACAGCATCTTATGGCAGTGATAAATCATCTAAACAAACTTAAGATAAACTAACCTGTTCAAGCGGTGCATAAATTCTTTATTTGTTTGGGATCTAAAACAAAAAATTGTGAAATATTTTTAAGGAAAACTGTTGTGTAACTTCTACCATAGTAAGAATGAGCACAGAGAGCTAGACTGTGGCACACGTGACTTCCCAGCCTGATGGCAGGCCATCCATTACTGCGGAAAAAAACCCTCTGGAGACCCGTGAGCTTTTTCCCACATGGACGAGAGACAAAGTACAGTGATGTTCTGACAAACAGATGCCTTCTGTTACACACACACACACACACACACATACATACACATGCGCACACACTTTTTTAAAAAACCTTTTTTTTAAAGGCCAGAAACCAGTGGTACTATCCTATAGGACAGCTACCTAGACTGCTGTTGAAAAGTTACATAATGCTGGAGTCTAGCTCTCAGTCCATACTAATAACTATGGCTCTGATGGAGCTCTGATACGAGTGAAGTGCTGTAAATCAAGCATCAGAGCAATCATGTTATGGGACAGAAATTTCCGAAGTATTTATAGGAGAGCAAGAGTTCAGGGCAACGTGCAGAAAATCCCATGAATAGCCCACTTGCCTCTACAGTCCTGATAAAATTAGCAAACGCTGTGGCACACAGAAATTTTTTTTCCTTAAGGCGGCTTTCCTTTCCCCTCCTTTCCCAACTCCTATGTAATCCCCATCCCCCCCCCCCCTTTTTTTTTTA
>NW_017729015.1:11369636-11376833 GCF_001723915.1 Gavialis gangeticus | reverse complement strand
TCCCCCCCCCCCCTTTTTTTTTTAATGAGGCAAGTCTGGAGAGCCTTGTCATTTCAAGTGAAGATATGCACAGTCTTTCTCTTTCCCCCTTACAAAGCCTACAGTGTTGTACAAAGGATGCAGTATTACTTTTGACAACAGAACTATGGTAGAAGAGTACCTTGTGCATTTTTTAATCCCACCCTGCCCAAAGAAGTTTAGTCATAGTGTTGGAAACTGAAAGAATTTTTTTGATGGCTTGGCTGTTACTGCATCTCTTAGGTGTGGAATTCTTCCGTATTGCATCTAAAGGACAGGACACTAATCAGATGATAACTGCGTCTCCATTTTCTCAAGCTCGAGATGCTTGTTTGTGAAGACCAGGTCGTGAATGCATTGGAAACCCAAATTATTTTTAAAGAGAATTGTAAGGTTTTTATCTGTAGTTTTGGTCAGTAGCCCAACTTCTGTAGCAGGGATCTGATATTTGACCTTGTCACTGAAAATTCAGGAATTGAAAATCAACAGCCTTGAAAGAAATCTCTTTTTTGTTTGTTTGTTTGGGGTTTTTTAATTTTTTTTTTTTTAGCAGTAACAAAAGTAATTTAACAAAAAATAAAATCAAAGTAGTCTATTGACGTTGTGTACTCAGTAGTCCTGTCCCTGCTTGTAACAAATTTCACTGATGTATTTTTTAATACAGAAAACTGTGTGAAAAGTAAACCTGCCCCTGATTCTGTATGATCCAAGTCCATCTGTGTCTGTCATTTCTGATCGGAGATGCTGTTTACTTCACATCCTGGCCTGTCATTGTTGAGAGGAAATACTTAAGCCAACATATATTATCCTACCAATAAACTACCCAGACCCATGGAGGCTTAATGATTTCAACTATGTTAATTTTATAGTGTATAAACACTAACCTTTCCCTCGCTGTAGTTATATTAAAGTAGTAGTTAAATAGCAGGTGCACTATTCTGAGTTTGGACATTTGGTATAATTCAGAAAAAAATCAAGTCTATTGTATGATGTAGCGTGCACATGCGCGCGCACACACATGCAAGCCAGCAAGCACAGGAGATGTCTTGCTTGCGTGCAAGTATGCCCAGAACTTCAATATTAATACAGACCAGGAAATGTCCATGTATTATTGTAATTCTTGGACATTCACCACGCAAGTGCAGCTATTCAGGTCTGTTTCAGGTTGTTTTCCCCATGTTTGATTTTTCAGGTAATAAGAAAGGAAAACGGTCAAGACCAACCTTGTTTGTTTGTGGGGGGGTTTTCCTTTAAACAACAACAAAAACAAAAATCTGAGTTTTCCCTTGATCAAAGTTATAGAAATATTCCCATAGAATAAAATAATCTATTTGTATATGATGAGTGACTTCATTCATTTTTCTTTCTGTCTCTTAAGAACCTCATTCTCTTTCCTGCCTGCAGAACTACAGCATATCAGTTCGGTCTCGGTATCTGAAATGATTCTTACCCTTCATGTCCTCTTCAGAAAACAAACCTAAATCACTTTAGCCTAGCTGATTGAGAACAGAGTTGTTGAACATTTTTGTCTTTTTTTTTTTTATTTAACTTTTTTTTGACGTTAAATGGTTCATTGCAGCTTTTCGGTAACATTTTTAATAGGATCATAGTTTGGGTTTTCCACAGTGATACCTTCTGCTTTGTGGTTCTTCATTAGGGACAGTGTACGTTTCCTGGGTATTACACTGTTGTCTCAGCCACACAGAAGATCTGTGGTCAATTTGGTTAGGGTTTCTTAGTTAGAGGGCCCTCTTATTTAGAAAGGTTTAAGTATATTTATAAGTTTTATGCAGAGTATCAAAGGAACTGGATATCCTAAAACACTTAGACATAACTATTTATAATAAAAGGTTTCTATATTGTTTGCTGTCCACGCAACACTTCCATTACTTGAAATGCTCTATTTAAAGAGAGAAATCACTTCCTTTAGTCTATAAATGAGCACAGAAATAACAAAGATGTGTGCAAGAAAGATGAAGGCATTTCTCCCTGCTAATAGGATTTCTGTGATTATTTATATGCCTTCTAACCCCTGGAGGCTTCTAATTTTGAGTGTGCTATCCTATGTATGCACAGAGAAACATCTCTGTACAGGCTGTTATGCTTGAGGGCCTAGGAGCTGAAATGTCTTGCTAGTTATTATAGGGTGTGTTATAGTAAATTACAGCTCTATCCAGTAATTAGAGTCCTTGAATTTTGCTCTTTTTATTTTATAGCCTTTCTGGGGTATGGCTGTGCTCTGTGCAATTCTATTATTTTTCTAGTGCAAGTTACCCTAAAAAAATGCTTAGTACTTAATGTACTGAGCTCCTTCAGCTTCAGTTGACTTTAGAGGGAGACTGAAGGCACTTGGAGTGTCACAGAATCAGGTGCAAAGGAAGGTGCATGTTTTATAAATTATTCCATCAACCTCAGTCACCACTGATCCAGAAAAGGCTGGATTTATCTGGCAAGTCTCCAGTTTGATCATGTTTTCTCAGAGGCTTAAAATCAAGTGATGGCAGCATCATCTCTTTCATGCAATCATATAACGACCAGGCAGCACTGATGAAGCTTTAGTGCTGGGTTACAGAACTGACTCAGAATGTGCAATAAAGTCTTTCCTTGAGCAATAGGTTCACTGTTGCCTTAAAACATAGAGAACAAATGATGTGCATAGAAATGTTATTGGTAGGGTGGTTTTTTTCAATTTCCATCTTGGGCTATCTAAACAGAACAAGGGCGTTTCAATTTTGCTAGCCTCAATGCAGTAGGGTGTCCTTTTTGTGTGTGTGTATTATTTCTAACAAACCCAATGAAATCAGAATCTGGATTAGTTTTCTTTTGCTGCATGGCTGCTAATTTAACAAACGTGGCATGTAAAAAAGGGGCATCTTTTCAGGCTAGCCTGCAGTACTAAAACAAGCAACTGAACTTGAGCAGCCAATGATGCAGATACATTGCAGAAAACAGATGAAACATACCCATATTCACTGTGTTTTTTGTAAATCTTTGCAGTGGCAGTAATTTTTAATTCTTGACAAACCCCTGAAAAAATGGCTGATGCTTGTCAAATACTTCTATATTTTTTCATGAATCAGATTTTCCAAAGAGCAACATGAAACTGGGTTGTTACCGGTCCTTGTACAAGAGAGATTTTGCAGCCAATCGTTGTGGCATGGTACTTCATGATGGAATATGGATTTCACTCCTGTATTGAAAGTGTCAGACCATTGCTAGCTGCTTATTTTCTGCAGGATGAAAGTTAGTTTCATCTTACCTTGGTATTAATAAAGCGGAATCAAAGAGTCTGGTTTTCCCTTTAAGAATTGCAACTTTAGAGTGAACCCTGCTTGCATTACACAAGAATTACCACTGAAGTAAAATCCCTGTGAGATGAGCCGTATTACCATTTTGTGTCTTTCTGCTCCTTGATGCCTTCAGAACTGAAAGGGTGGGACTAGATTTTTATGCTATAACTGTTCTGTTGTGGGCAGTAGCTTGAGTACAATTTATAGTTCAGTATTGTGAGTGAAAGCTTGTCAGCTAGTTGCATCTAGCCACACATGCAACAAAAATGCTTTTTTTTCTTTGGGGCTTAAATGCACGTGTAGATGGTGCCATCAGGATTAACTTACTCTGGCTCAAATTGAACCAGAGTATATTCAGGTGCATTAATTGCATGTGTAGACACACCCAGTGTTACTTGAGCATAATACAAGACTGACGGTGTGGTATGCAGATGCTGTTATACCAGTAATGGGAAAGACTTTGCAAAGCCCTACTTTGAAAACTCAGAAGTTTTTAAGTTTAGAATTACAAACTTTTGTTTATTATTTTGTTATTTCAATTTGAGGAAGAGTTTTAATGATGAACATAAAATTGTTGTGGGTTTTTTCATTTAAAGTTAGGTGCTGCATGCATTTGAATCAACAAAGTTAAACTGATTTCTAAACCACTGTCAGCTTGCCCCATCATATAACCATTCCAGAATTTTGTAACATAAGTTTTAATGATGACATGAAGCCTAGATATCTGGGATTCTCCCATCCCTAGCACCTAACTTGGATAGGATGATAACATTCACACAGCTAAAGCTTTTCCTATCTTCCTGAGAGATTTCATGGTGGTGGGGTCTCCCCAAAAACCCTGGAATTTACTAGGGTAGCTATAAAAATACACAGTATTCTCTAAAAATGATCAAGTTAAAAAAAGCACATCTTTCTGAATGGATATGCATTTCTTTGGCCAAAAATCCTGTCTGGGTTCTTCATGATCAGATTGTGCGTGCAAAGGCAACAACAGCTGGTTGAGCCATGGATGGCTCATATGGTTTATAACAAACTGTAATTGTTCAGTTTACAAAGGAATAGCTCATTTGCGATCTTGGGCCAAATACCTCTCTCGCATTTGAATATTGCCTGTGTATATTTATAACCCAAAAAAACCCTAGAATGGTCTCAGTCTTGATCCTGGGTAGCCAGTATCCCTACCCATAGCCTGCTTGACACGGGCTGATTCATGGCACTTGAGTTCTATTCCCAGTTCTGCCATGGACTCATACCAGAGCCGTAGGTCCAGTTCACATTACAAGAACTACTACTATACTATAGATGAAAGCCTCCACGGAGTCACTTGCTCCTTTGTACCTCACTTTCACTATCTGTAAATTGGCTATGGTTTCCCACTTCATACCGGTTGTGCAAGCCTGATTTCTGTAACATATTTTGCATTCCTTGAATGAAAGGTGGCGTGTAACTGCAAAACATTACTTCCAGAGCTCTAAAAGGCTAGGTAATGAGTAAGTATTTACTAACTTCAGCCTTTATTAAAAGGCAAATATTTCTTAACCCTGACAGGGAGGGTTTTTGTTCGAGTAACATCTGTGTCCTAGAAAAGTGACTAAGAAAATCTTTAACTTGACCAGAAGAAAAAATCCTTATCCTGCAAATCATGTCAAGATCTCGCATTGAAAATGGTATCTTCATGGTTTTTGAGCTAATTAAAACCCCCACAAGTTTAAATATTTCAGGGCAGAACATACGTATTTTTCCATATGTTTGGACAGCACCTTGTACAATGGGGCCCAGTCTTTTTGAGACCTCTGAGTGTCTGGGTGCTACTGTGATCAACTGAGATAAAAAATTGTTATGCATAACATTGAATCTGGGGGGTGGGGAAGGGAATAATTTAATCTGCAACCATGATCAGCTAAGACAACTGATTTCCCCTATCCAATTTCCTGCTTTGCAAAAGTAATTCCATCTGCAGGTCTGTTTCTCAAGGTGTTTTGTAACCTTAATGCTCCTCTTGTGGACAGATTTACAAAATATAAAACAGCAACTCTTAATAATCTTATCAATCACTGTTCACTTGATAGTTGATAGCCAGTGCTGTAGCTTGGGAAAGCAGTTAAAACTCCCTTTGCACTGTTAGGAGAAATATCTAATAAACCTTAATAAGCAGAAAGAGTGAGTCCTTGGCACAGGAGGGTTTACTGAAGTTGCTGCCATTGCAACTCCAACTGTTACTTAACAGCTCAGACTATTAGCTATCTCACCTACCTGAAAAGTCACTATCCAAAATCACTGATGTGTGCAGTTAAAATTCCCTTTGTCTTCTGAATTAAAACGCCTGCTTCCTCTTTATTTGGATTCATGGCAATTTTTCTGTACGTATTTTTTTAGACCTTGATCCTACAAGAACACATGCATGTATTTAAATGGAAACATGAGATGATTAATCCCACTGGCTACCATCTACAGTATACACAAGTAATGTCAAATGTGTGCATCTATGTTGATGGCCTACTTGTGATAACTTTTCTAGCTGTCTCAAAACAGTTGAGGAAAGCCATTTAAACTGACTTGTCATTCAAAATCAGACAAGTGAAACTAATGAACTGTTCCAGAAAGATATATAATATTCCTCTAGCCATATTTCTCTGTAAATAAAAAGAAAATCTCGCAGTTAAAATTTGCCACAGCAAATAACTATTCCTATAATTGTATATGTACTGTTTATAAATACATATCCTTTTATTAGCACTACATCCTGAATTAATATTGTATAGTGGCAAACTGCTGAACCACAGAATATCCTGTTACACAGAATATGTGACTAGACATTTTATACCAGCTTCTGAAAATACACTCTGGGTTCATAGGCAGCCAAATCTACTCATTCTGTAATGAGTTACAGAAGCTCTGATTGATTTTTTTTTTTTAATTGAGGTGTCTTTTAATATACTGTACATCTGATATTTTTGTACTGTTATTTTAAGAGAGCTCAACTTAAACATTTGCAGCTGGTATTCAATGAAGGAGGCAAAAAATGTTAAGCCTAGATGTTCTTGTTAACAATAACGGCATGTGATTTGAAAAAAGTAGTGGCAAAATAATGTGAATGGCAGCATAGTGACTAAACTATTGTTTAATGCATTTCTTTTAGATAGTTTATTGTGGATGGTCTAGTAAATGAAATTCAGATGTTGGCAGTAGGAAGCTTTGTATACCAATGTATTTAAGTGTATAACACTGGATAGGTCTCCCTTTTCATAAATGCTTAAAATACAAAAAGTGGAGATTTTTGTTGTTGTTGTTGATGTGTTATTTTTGTTTCTCTTGAAATCCATCTAGGAATTAGGGAGGGCATCACAGTACTGCTGTGAAGGCACAGAAACACATTCCTTACCTCTAAGGCAGAACTACTCAGAAATATATTTTGAAGGGACTACAAGTGAAGTTTTCCTGCTCCAGGGAAAATTGTGTACCGATAACATAACAATAAGTTAAGGTATATTTCCAATCCATTCTGCAAATTCACAGTGCATTATTTTCTTTAGTTTAGCTCTTGCGGTGATATATTTTTACTTTCCCCAATGGGTTTAGGCCCAGATCCTGTAGACATGAATGGGCTTAAACCTGTGAATAAAACCCTAGCTTGAAAAGGGACTATTCACATACTTAAAGTTGTGTATACGCATAAGCGTTTACAAGATCAGGGCCTTAGTATGTAAAATATGATTTAAGATTTAGCCTGCATTCTTGATAACAAAACTGTCTTTAGGTGATTAACAAATGACAATAGATCTGTATAAGTTCTTGGGCTGGTCCATGTTATTGCAGTGACTTTTGGTTTGGGGGGGGGGGGGGGGGGGTTGTTTGTTTTTATTTTAAACAAAAAGCTGTATGTTTGATA
>NW_017729015.1:11362128-11369552 GCF_001723915.1 Gavialis gangeticus | reverse complement strand
GGGGAGTTGTTTGTTTTGTTTTTAAACCAGAAGCTGTATGTCTGGTCCTTGCTATCTGTGTGTGTAGTGGCTACGTTTTGAGGAGTTGCAAGCTGTTACCTTGCTGTGGCAGCATGTGCAGAGGTGGGAGGTTCTGGGGACAATGGCGGGTTTAAATGTGTGTATATATTGAGCACCTACTGCATTTGTATTTTTTTATATTGTTCAGATAAAATGTTCTCATTTCACATGTCAGTCCAGTCTATCATCTACCACCATGTACAATTTGAATTAAACACTGTTTATAATAAAACTATATCTACATCTTTGTCAGTGTCTCATCCTTTTGTGTAGAAAGATTAGAAAGGAAACAATGCCTGGGCTGATTCTGCTGCTAAACCAGTATAAACCTTGAGAAACTCAGGATGTGGACAGACATAAGTTGTATCAGTATTAAATTATATCTAGAGAAGCTGTTCCAGTATAACTCTTAGGTTATATCTACTTATCTGTTCCTATACCAGTATAAGTGGAAGTAAACTACTGTGACCTTAAATCTGTTTCATTCTGGTCTACAGTTACAGCAGTTTAGTCGGCTTATATTGGTATTTCAGTGGACAGACATAACCATTAGATCAGAAAAGTGGATGCATGCTCCCAAGTCTTCCCATCCTATTTTAAAATGGTTTAGTTACCTCTGTCCACTGCCTGAACAAGCTTCTCTACTTTTACACTGGTGTAATTACGGGTATCACCTGGCCTCAACTATTACTTCCCCATTTCTTCTGCATGTTTAATTTTTGCATGCAGCCATCTCTTTATTCCCAACCAAGCCATGTGTAACTCTCCTGAATGAACGCATGCACTTTGCCTAGGCGAGTGTGGCCTGTGCAAGCTAATAACATTCATCAGTGTAGCAACTGTATGTTGATTTAGCCTGGTAAGGAAAAAAGGAAAGCTATGTTCCATAAGTGCACCCCAGAGAAGTTAGTTCCCCCCTCCCCAGGTGCTTAATTAGCTTGTACTGCACCACCAGGTGTCTTATGTTAAAGGACAGGTGTTAGGGGTGGGGGAGAAGGCTAGCTAAATTTGTGAGCGGTAACAGGAACTTTATTTTCTGCAGCTTGTAAAACATTGCTGTCTTGGTAGAGGTGATTGTTTTTGGCAATCTGAAGGATAAGCTTATGGAAGTATCAGAAAGACTCTGCAGTCGCAGCAATATAAGTGGACACGTAGGTTGCAAAATCAAGAGAAACTGCCTGAGGACAGAGGGTTTTTCCTCCTGGAGTGTATGCACTGAGGTAAGACCATCCTGCTTAGAGACTCTTTTAATCAGATGTCATGTAAATATGCTTAAGTGTGTAACAGAACTTGTCTAGTAGACCCATGTGCTTTCTGCTGTTTGGAGGCAAGCTACAGGAGTAATAAAGCGGGGGTATATCGCTCCATGAGGCAGGTGGCTGCAGGGTATATTTGCTAGAGAGAAGGCTGAGATTTTTTTCAGCTCCAACTTAGGCCTCAGAGTCTGGATGTGAATTTCATTTTATTCCGTGGTATCAGACTGCTGCGCTGACCTTGTCAGAGAGACAACATCTTTCTTGTTACAGGCTTTCCCTGGAAGCTCGGTGCTGAAGTCTGTTCAGGCTGGCTGGCTGCAGTTGTAGAGCATGTGGGCTGAGACATGTTTCTTGCTTTGCTGATGCTGTAAAGCTGTTTGCAGGATCTGAGATGCGTTGTGGACTTGGTGTGGGGGAGACAGGTGTGCACAGAATGTACCATCTGGTGGAAATTTGGGAAATTGGTCTGTGAAGTTTGGTTTGATTTGATTTAACACAGCACCTGAAAGTCAGCCAGTTGCTTAGTGAAATGAGGTCAGTGCTCTTTCAAAAGCTGCTGCTTATGTATTGCACCTGATTCCATAACAGAGAATTGCAGTGCCCGAACTCTTCACCCCACAGGCCAGATGGGCAGTGCTAGGTCCATCCACAAGCCAGATCCAAGCCACTGGGCTTGACCCAGTAATTAGAATCCAGCCCCTGCTGGATCCAGTGGGGTGCACAGCCCAACCCTGATCTTTTTGCCCTGGAGTGGGAGGAAGAAAATGGCCTGGCCCCAATCTGAACACATAAGGGCCAGGAGGTCCAGATCAGGACACATGGCAGTGGCCCAGGCAGGGCTGGATCCAGCTGCCTGGGGCTTCCACCACTCCCCTGCTGCCAAGTTTTCCAACCTGTGGGGATTCCCGCAGGCTAGGTGCCATGGTTCTGAGGACCAAAGGTTGAACGCCCCTGCCCTAAGCTGTTGGGGTGAGAAGGACAAGGATAATGGTCATCAACTAACTGAAATGCTTGTTCATAGATGTGAAGGTGGGCAATGCAGAGATCCTAATAAACTTACAGGGTTACCTGATGCTGCAGGACCTGGCTAATACCTGCTGCTACCTTGATTTTCCTACTTTAATGCCATGTGATCTTCACGCCCATTCTGCAGGATGGGTTTGGTGTGCCTAAATACCTCTCTTGCATGAACTAGAAGCAAAGCTGTTAAACTGCACCCACATTGTATGTGTAAGTTCATGCATGGCATGTCTGTCTCTATGCCAGTGGTACATTTAGGCTGTAAGCACCCTGGATAGATTTATGGCACCCTGTGGAAACTGCCAGAACTTCATTTTCACTCGTATTTTGACTACAGAAAAATAATAGAACAATTTTTTTCTGTTGCAAGTAACTCAGAGCACAACTATAGATTTCTATTTGAAACTTCTGGGTTTATCTCGTGAATCATGTTTGCAAACCTAACAGTACTAACTCTGTGCAGCACCCTTGAAAGTAAATCAAGGCACCCCAAGGAATACCTCTGGTGGAAGCCACATCGTTAGGAGTTGGACTGAGGGCCTGGAGATGCAAAAGCAGTGTGAGCGAGGAGTAGACAGACAACAATAAACCCTTTGCTGGTTTAAGTGCCTCCAATGTAGGATAAAAGGTACCCCAGGAAAAATCTAGTAAAAATGCAGTGTGTGTGTGTGTGGGGGGGGGGGAAATGTATGGCTTCTGTGTCTCTCCAGAGTAGTCGTTTCTCTTGCTATCCAGGGTAGCAGTTTGCTGTAGGCAGAAGCTGTTCAGTGCTGCCCCACCACCTCGTGGTGAGGCACTCATATAGCAACTATTCAATAGCTGCTCATCTGTTTACACCTGGCTCCCAAGCAATTACACTAGTGAAAATGTGTCGTGTTCAGACTCAGAGACTGTTACTCATTGCACATGTTTCTGGACAGCTGTCAGATGATCATTTCTGGCTACTGCTATTCCAAGCAGCATTTTGGATCACGGGCTCTTTTATGAGGCATGTGTGCTGTACCAGATAGAACTGGGGCTTGATGCTAGTAGTAATAACCTGGAAGTGTGAGGTCCTCTATGCCAAATGTGCCACCCATTTGAGAGGTTGCACCAATTAACAGTCATCTCCTAATGCTCTTGAGAGCTCAGTTCCTCACAAACCAATGCATGGAGAAATCTTGCAACTTTCCAAATCTTATTGCTTAGCCTACTGGTGTCAACAAGGTTGCTGATCCTGAGACGACTTCCTAGCTTAATCTTGCCTTTGGTGGGGTCACAGAAGGGTGCAGGGGAGGGTATTTTTCTGGCATTCAGCCCAACTCCTCTTTTTTAATTTCATTCTACTCCTCTTAGTGTTATCCCTTCAGCTTAGAGTGTTTTATAGAGATGAAGTGCTGTGTGTATGTATAAAGGACTTCATATAGTGATTTTTCAAATAAGTAGATGAAACACTAGGTGTGCAGTGCTGCTGTTGCTGCTGGTTCAGAGAGAAGAGACTTGTCTTGGGGGAAGGACAGAGGATAAAATGAACTCTCACAAGTTCAGACATTGGACATGTGGCTCTCTCAGGCTTGCACAGCCGGTCAGATGCCAGTCTCCAGATATTTAACATTTAGAAAGGTAAAAACAGACATTCTGTTTTCCATGCAAAGAAAATGTATAATGCGGTCAAACCAAACCTGAGCCACTCAATTTTGCCCTGTTTTTAATTTAGCCCCAATTACTTGGCACTTGAAAGGTTTTTTGATTCTTGCGTGGGAGAGGGTCTTCCTCCCTCCCCTCCTTCCTTTTTTCATGCAAAAGGGAAAAAAAACTAGCAGGTGCCTAAATATGTGATACAAGGCATGACACCGAGCAAGTGAAAGACACAAGAAAATGTGCTGATACAGGAAATAAAAAGCTACAGGGGGGTCCCTTCTGTTAGAGAGAACGACATGTGAGGTCAGTCTCATGAGTCTGCATTCTCATGCAAATGATTTTCAGTGATCAGTAAGAAGATACCAAATTAATCTGTAATAATTTGGGACCAAAGGAAATGACACCCATTGAAATGAGGAACAGTTCACAAAAGTCTCCAAACAACTTTTAGTCTTATAGCCTACACAGGTGCCTTGCTCTTGCCTTTCACTACCCTAGTTGTCAACAGCATGTTCCTGTATTTAGGACATAAAATGTAGCAGAGACCTGTGCAAATATTAGAAATTTGTATGCTTGGGGGAGGGAGGCTTGGGACTCTCACTGGCAGGAAAGCATTTGGTGTAGCTTCCAGAAGAATAATAAAGCTGGCTGAACACTTCATCCTCAGTGATGAAGTGTTAGATGGGACTCGCCCATCCATGCCATACTCTAGCATCAATCAGCAGTGACACTTGTGCTATTTCACTTTTAGAAACATCAGACCTAAGCTACTTGTCATCACTTTCAAGGCCCTGTAGCCTAACCCCAACCCATCAGTCTACTGAGAGTTGATGCCTGTTGGCTCTTGATGCCATCTTTCATTGCCCATACAACCTTTATGTGCCTTAATGTTTTATCCCACGTTGGTTCTCTAGGCTTGAGAGAGACTCCCCATAAACACCCACAAAGTTACCTCTTTAACCTCCTTGGCATTTATCTTTTCTGCAATGCTAACAACAATTTCCCAAGAGTGGGGCCATTGGCATACCAAGGCAATGGCCAGTCACGCTGACCAGAATTATCTCCTTATTTCCTTATACTCCCTCATCTGTCTGTTGTCTCTTGGCTCAACTTTGATTGTAAGCTCTCTTGGGCAGGGACAGTCTTTCTAGTCTCTGTTTATACAGTGCTTAGTGTAGTGGGTTCTGCCCATGACTGGAGCTATAAGGGCTGCCACAACTTGGGTTAAGGTAGCAGTACCTGGTACTGAAACAGTGATGCAAGCTTTGCCCAGTGCAGCCTCCCAGCAGGAACTATTGTTCACAGAAGGTCACAAAAGTAGAAACTACCTAGTTTAATTAAATATGAGGGGCCAGATCTCATCTGACTTGGGGTGGGCAGTCACCAGCTTCTGATTTGCCAATTGGGGATCAGCCCCTAGATTGGTAGTTTATTGTCCCTAATGGAGAATGAGGACCGGATAACTCTTTAAATATACGCGCAGTGCTAGTGCAAGGTGCTCTGAAATTGTTTCTCCACAAAACTAGTGCCGCATAGATCTGAGATCTGTTCATTTGAGCTGCACTTTGCAGGGGTTCTCCATGGAGAGCATCTCCAAAATGAGGAGTCCAAATATCCAGCCTGCTGAGAATTTAGTGAGACTTATCTATAGGCAGGAGCTGAATCATGAGCTGGAATCCCAGCTGAGCTGCTGGCTTCCTCGCTGCTTGAAATGTCTCTTTAATAATTAAATTGCTATGTGGAATACCAGTTATTAGTTGCAGGCAGGCAGAGGCTGTGTAGTGCTCACTGAGTGCTGCTTAGTCACAAATTCACCAGACAAGACTGGAAAATGCTGCCCTTGTCTAGAAGGAAAGGAGGATTTAAAAATGTGGTTTTAGTCTGGGAACTCGCTTTGTTAATAATGCTCACTGGGGATCCCCAGTTGTCTTAAACTCTCAAGTTATATATGCTCTATCTACAAGTTAAAAAGATTGCAAGCCTGGCAGCTGCACAAAGCTAATTCTCCTGTGATCTGAGCTGGGCTTGGTGCTTTGCAGATGATGGCACATTAACCAAATGAGGCCCCAAGTGAACCTTGTGTAATGATGTGACTTTTCATGGGTTCCAACAGACTTGGAGTTCAGTAAGCAGCTCTTCTATTGAGGTGCAAAGAGGAATTAATTCCAGTTCATTCTTCCATGCCTGAGTTGGGGTTGAAGGGCTCGCAGAAGGTAAAACTTACATAGTTGAGAGGGAGAGGAAGAGGGAGAGGGAGTGTTTACACTCAGGTCTGCAGGGAGCTGGTAAGTGCAGATGTCCTTAATATAAAACTGCACTTCAACTTGCTTTTTGAAGAAAAACTGCAGTTTCCCTTGACTTCTATATGTAGCCCTGTTGCATTAGTCACACTTGGAGATGAACATTTCCATGCTAGGCTAGATCCATATGGTTCTAACGTCTGCCTTCTTATGTTTGTGGAAATCCTATGCCTTCTGAATTGGACCTCTCAAATCACACTGGCTGCTGCTTAGTTTCTCTGGCATTGGACATAGTAATCACTACCTCAAATCTTCAACTAGGTAGTGGTACCTGGTTGACATCAGCTTTAAGCACTTGGATTGATTTGATCATATCAGGCTATTCCCAAGCGGATGGAAGTATCAGCATTTCAGGAAGGGAGGTTAAATCAGGCGGAGGTTGTTAATTCAGCTGCAGTGAGTGCAAGGACAAATTGTAAACAGGAGTTGCAAATCAGATTAGGAGAGGAAAGGAGACCAGGATGTGGAAGAGCTAGTTTGAGACTGTATGTCATGTTAGCTTACAAGGAGGGAGCTATTAATGATATCTCCCGCTAAGGCAGTGGTTCCCAGATTCTTGATACTTGGGCACACTTTTTTTTTTTCCTGTATTAAAATCAGCAGCACACTTCACTCACCAGTCCATGAGCTAGATCCAGTCTGCGAGCCTGATCCAGTTGTGTAGGGCCCCATCCAGCCCATTTTTGTTTTTCTTGTGTAACACTTCTGCCATTTGTACTGCACACCCTTTGGGAGTCACTGTCCTAAGGCCTACACAGCATGGCCTTTTCTTGGAGCCTTCAGGTACTCTGTATGTAGGTAAGTTCTAACTAAATAACTACATGAAAACACATACAACTTGATGAGAAAGGCAAGCTTTAGTGTTATGCTCCCTAGTAACCAGTGGATTACTAATGGCTAGGGAAAAATGAACGGATATTGCTGAAGCCTCTAATGTACTGTGATGCCTCCTTGGAAGGGTGTGTTCGTGCCGGTCCTGTTGTTTAATGTGTGTATGTGCTCATGCGCCCATGTCTGTATTACTGCACAAGCAGTAACTGTCAACTAGATAATAACATGGTGCATTTAAATTGGCAAAATCATTATTGTCTCCCATTTCAGCCAGAAGGAATGATTCAGCCATAATGCAAACCAATTCTGCCATCTGCTGGGGGGGGGGGGGGGGGGG
>NW_017729015.1:11361160-11361905 GCF_001723915.1 Gavialis gangeticus | reverse complement strand
GCACTAGTGTATAGTATACCCTCCCAGCAAAGCCAAAATCTGATTTGTGCCACAAGAGAACTAATGGGAACTTCATGGGTTTTGGCAGTGGGGTAATGAATTACAGGCTTCAAGTGGCTTGGTGGAATTGAGCTAGGAAGCTAGTTGTGTGCTTTGCTCCCCTGTCTTGCTAGAACAGGGTTATTTTGATGATTTTCTAGCTTGGTTCCTGTATCTTATATAAAATGGTGAGTGAGCCCTGTTCAAAGCTATACCGGACCAAGCCACATGCTACCTTTGGCTGCAGTCCTTAAGAGCATTCTAGAGACTTAGATCTGTAAAAGTAGCTAGTTTATAATCTCTTGTTCACATTGCTTCCTTCTCTTGAACACTTACCAGCCCTCAGGCATTGGCAAGCTCTTGAACCAAGATACTTCTTCATCTCCACTGCCAAGCACTGGAGGTTTAACTACCTGTATCCCAGTGCAGAGCTGGGTACATCTATCTATTGTTCCTCACTTAATTTCATGTGGCTTGAGTCAAGGGTAGGGGCTGCTGGGAAGTGGAGTCTGCTGCAGCCCTGATCCGGCCTGCGGGCTGGACTTTGCCAGCCCCTGCTCTATGACAACTTGAACCTCTACCTCTTGCCTGATAACATTTGCAGCTAGAGGGCCTGCCTCTGATTGCCTGATTGGTTTAAATCTTTGTAACAATTCTTGGCAATTGCCTAAACAAGCTTCTAGGACATTGATTTTTTTTTTTTTTT
>NW_017729015.1:11338469-11361065 GCF_001723915.1 Gavialis gangeticus | reverse complement strand
TTTTTTTTTTTTTTTTGGTGGGGGTTTCTTCTTTTTCTCAAATCCTTGTCATAAACTAAATGTTTTTTTTCCAGAATCATGCACAAGTGATGTCTCTTTCTGTTGCTGCAGCAATGTCCTCCTTTGTCTCACTGAGAAGTCGGCAAATGAGCATGTGCTCCATAGTCCGCACTTCGCTGCACTTGCAGATATTCATGTTGTTAGAATAGCCCCATTTGATCATGTTGGTTTTTGATTTTTTTTTTTTTTTCCTTCCCCCAGTTTGCATGCATAGGTGATTTGGACATTGCGATTTTAGCCAATCTAGATCCACCTCTCTCTTGGAAAGTCCCCCTGAGGTTCCAGGTCCATTTTGGAACACCTGATTGCATGTAACCTTTTCCTCCATAGCCTCAGCCATTGTGTCCAACAGTGCAACATTGGTCACAAAACTCTTTCATGTTTTAAGCCATTTATTTACTACTTTGCGTCCATAGAGTGGATGCCTGGAGTCTTCCATCTGCCATGATCTTTCTTTTTGGCTTGCTAACTTTCTTCTGATATCAGGTGGTACAATACCAGCCATGATTTGGTGTTGGCTTTAGACATCCTGTTATTTCATGACAGATGCTGTTTAGAACTGGGTCTAGTTTCTTGGCATGAACTGATAATTCTCATACTGGATGTGTTACTACATTGTAGAGTATGCATAAGGCAACAGCAGCAGTTCGTAATGTAGCTGGGTTCGGTCCCCACTTAGAGGTGACCAACTTCTGAAATATGTTGTTGTGAATGCTTGCTTTACCTTCCCTATACATGCTTTGAAGGTAAGTGTTCAGTCCAATGTAACCCCTAAGTACACAGGGTTTGGGTGTTTACTTAGTGGGATTCAATCCCAAATTTGTTTGGCTTCTGTATGGCATAGCTGAAAAACTGTGACCTGCATCTCGGTTGGGTTGGCACAAAGCTGGTTCTTATTGTAGTCAACTGAGAGGCTGCTCAGCGTGCGTGTCAGTCTGTTCTCAACAGCAGCAAAGTCCTTCTCTTGCGATGTAATGCATACATCATCAGCATATACAAAGCTCCTTGTATTGCTCTGTATGAGTTGGTCACTGGTATACACGTTAAAAAGAACTGGTGCTAGCACACTACCCTCTGGGATGCTGTTTCATCGTAGCCTGCAGCGGCTCCATTTCTTGCACAGTTCTATATAAAAACTATCTATTTTCCAAAATAGATTGGATGCACTGCATTAGGTGGTAGTTGTGCATCATATTATAGACTTGGGCAAGCAAGTTGCAGTGGTTGACTGTGTCTTAGGCCACTGATAGGTCTACAAACACAGCACCCTGTGGCACTCTGTATGTGGCCAAGCCCTGCCTGCTCCCACGCAGGGCAGCCAGCACCACACACCCAGTAGCCCTGGTCCCAGCCCCAGCCAGGTTGCACAACTTCCTGGTGGGACTGCAGCCGCCCAGATGCTGCTTGTCCCCACCCACACACACCTCCAGCAGCTCCTCTTCATTCGCCTTCTGTCCCTGCTGCGCCACTCTGGGCAGGGGGAAGGTGTAGCCAGGTGGCTCCTGCCCCAGCATGCAGGGCTCTGGCTCCAGCTGCTCTGCTGGGGCAATGAGCAGCCATCTGTGGGCAGTCAAGGGAATGGAAGGTAACTGGGAGCTAGAGCTGGGACCCCATGCACTAGGGCAGGAGCCACCAAGCTGCATCTTCCTCTGCCTGAAGTGATGCAGCAGGAGGAGGAACCACTGGAGGCAGGGGGGGCTGACCAGCATCCAAGTGGCTGCTGCTGCTGCACTGGGAGCAGCCATGCCAGGAAGCTGTATGCACCAGCTGGGGCCAGGGCCAGGGCCAGCAGGAGCATAGTGCTGGCTTCCCCAGGTGGGGTTTGGCCCCATGCTGAGTGTTGGGGGGGGTGCCATGCCAGCCACAGGCTGGATCCAGTCAGTTAGCAGGTGCCCCCCCATGGGTTGTATCCAATTGGTTGGTGGGCCAAATCCAGCCCATTGGCCATATTTTGCTCACCCCTGGTGTATGGCATTGTGACAGGGCAGGGTGCCTTGCAGCAGCCGTGATCTCTCCTGGCTCCCCCTACCATGTCAAGTCGGTGTCAATGCACCCTCATTCTCGCCCGCCATGTCTTTGATGTTAAGAGTATTAAGGGAGGCTGCCTTTTGTCCTCCTTGACATGGTACCCCTGATGTACCCCAGTCCGTGCCCCGCCTAAGGCAACTCTGCATTCACGCTGTAAGGGCTATGTGTAGCTCCTACCACCCTTGATACCACGCCCCAAGCTGCACGGATGTACCGGATGTTGTCTAGTCAAAATCCTACCTATGCCCTCCCTGGGGCTCAGGTGGCTGTAGCCATGCCTGGCCCCTAAATCCCCTCCACGGATCTACAACTCCTGTGGGCTCAGGCGGCCTCGGCCTTACCTGGCCCACCAATCCACTGTGCCCCTTTGCAAGGCTGGAGTCAACACCCCCTCAGTACTGTGCCCTCTCCGGCACCAGGGTCTCCACACCACTATGGAGCCCCATGAGGCCTCCTCCAACCCCTATTAGCCTCACCCAGTCCTCCAGTTTAACAACAAACAACAGAATGTAATAATGTGAGCCAATCAGCTACAACTCCAAACTAAGCCTCCAGGCTAAAATGTAAACTCTAAGCCATCAGGCAGTTTATCATCCCAAATCCCTACCAGGGCTTCCTCCACCCAGTCTCCTCACACGGAAGATGTTCAGGCATGGCATGGCATCTCTGCTCTGCTTGCTCCAACTTCCTCAGCTGCTAGAGGGGAACTGCCTGTGGGCTCAGCCTGGCTTGTTTATATAGGCCAGGCCCTGCCCCCTTCTGGTCAGCTGACCCAACTGTGGTTGCCCAGGCAACCCACACCTGTCCGTCTTTCTAGGAACAGGGCACTTTAGTGTCCTGTGAGACACCTCCCCCTTCAAGTTCGAGTCTCACTAGGAGCGGGGCACGGAAGTGCCCTGCAACAGGCATGTTAAAATGATTTTCCTCCAGATCAGTTTGCTGTCGAATCCATTTTTAAGCTGTTTGTTCGAAGCTGTACTGCTGAGCAGAAGTTGGTGAGCCACCTGGCTGGCTGTGATGTTGAGGTGCTGCTGTACTTTCTTCAGGACATTACTCAGCTTGTGAATGATTAGCCATGCTTTCCTGCTAGCACGGGTCATATCCATTCCTTCAATCAATTCTTTGCATTTCTGTCTCCTTTCTTCTTGGAGCTTGTTAATTAGGCCTGTCCCTGCCACAATAGTATCTTCTGAGAAAGGATCTCTTTGAAACATTTGCTGTTATCTTTTGTATTTGGCTGCTAGCGTGGGAGCAAGCCATGGTGTATACTCAGTTCTGCATCCTTGAGTTTATATACCTCATGGACGTTTTGCACAGTGCATTCACAAAGAAGTCCTAGTTATCCAAGACTGGTTTGAGGTGCATCTCTTTTTCGTCAAGGTCTTCAGAAAAGCCTCTCCAGTGTGCTTTTTTAAAATTGAAACATCTGCAGATTGGTACGACATTTGGGGTTATTATGACTGCTGTGACACTGCTAGCAGTTGGTCTGTGCTGTGTGTGCGGAAGGTGTTCCAACACGTCTTTTTTGCACATAATTTCTATATTGCTGTTAACAAAAGTGAGGTCTGAATTATAGCTTTGTCTCCATTGAGAGCTAGTCAAAGACCCAGGTAGCTCTGAGTTGTGGATCAGGTTTAGGTGGTATGCCTTGGCTCGCATCCCGACCAAGTTGCCATTCTCATAATTTTCACTGTAACCCCATGTGGTGCTGAGACTATTAAAGTCACTGATCACACATGCTTTTTCTTGGTCTAGGTTTCCTGGGCCCACAAAGGCAAATCACTTCCCTGGAGGTTTATAAACAGATGTTATTGGGATGTTGTCCATATTGGTTATCAAGATTTCAATGCAATTTTGTTGTCATCAGTGCTGTTGGTGCTGAGCTCTGGTTTTACAAAGATAGCACTGCCATATTTCTTGTGCTTCCTTTTGATGGCTAATCTTATCCCAGGGATTGATGGCCTATTGCTGTTTGGCCCTCTCTTGTCTCCTGGAGACAGAGCACATGCCCATTGTAGCCGGTGCAAATCCTGGAAAGAATTTGACTCCAATGAGTCCCTCTGTGTTTACAGAGATGACTGTCGCTGCCGGCAGTGAAAAAGGCTCATGGTTGTGACACGGCAGGTAAGCCTGGTGTGAATTTTGAGGTTTGCATTATATACGTTCTGAAATGACTGATGATGGGGTTTTAGCCAAATTTGCATATTTGTTAGGATCTGACAGGAGCCACATTGTAAATGGTTCTGCCATGGCCATGGAGGAAGGACAATAACCACCCAGGGAGTGGAAAGAAACCTTCCTTTAACGTGAGCGGGAAATGGGAGTGAATTGCAGGAACAAATAAGAAACTAGTTCTGCAAAGGATTGTTCTCCAGGCCCAAGATCAAAGTGGTGATGTGAAAGGCAGCTTAGCTCCCGCCGTCTCTAGTAGCCACTCTTCCTGTACTGCCTGTGGCAGCAAGTGCCATCATCCTGGCAGCAGTGGACCCAGCTGAATTCCAAGGTCTTCTCAACTTTGATTTTGACTAAAACCAAGGAACAGCTCCAGCTGTCTGCACTGATAACACGGCACTGATATTAAAATGGAACTCATGCCCTCAGTTTCGAGTTCCCTGCCCAAAGAGACTGCCAAAAAAACCAAAATAGGGGTCCAATAAAGGCCGATGCTGAACCTGACCCACCATCTGAGGATAAATAAAATGAGTCTGATAGTCTGAAGTCTGCTAACTTTAATACAATCTGATCTAATGACTTCATTTGCTTGCCTAGCAGATTTCTCTCTCAAACGGCACTTGCTCTGCCCAGCTTCTCCCTGTTGGCAGCTAGAAATAGTGCTTGGTCCTTGTTGGAGTTGAAGGCTCTGGGGGAAATTGCCCTGCATTTCCCCAGTCTCCCAGCAAACAGCTCAGTCTGTCAGCTGTATAAGGCAGCCAAGGCAGAACCCCAGAGTTTGGAGTCTGTTTTTCAGCTGGACAGCCTGCAGATGGAAATCGGTTATCTCAGGTCCATGGCTGGGGATCCCTCCCTGATCCAGCAGGCCCAGCCTCAGAAGGGTTTGTACAAGACTAAGCAAAAACCCTGTTCTTCCCCCTCTCCCCCCTACAAACTCTTAACTTGGACCTAAAATGACTTCTGCCCCAGAAATGCTTTTGAAAGGTGTGCTACAGAGCAAAAGGAAAGAACCATTTTATTTTATTTTTTGCTGCTGCCTAACATTTAGGAGCAGGGATTGGGCTTAACATTATATATAATTTTAATTGAGTTTTCTAGGCTACATTTCACTGATTATCATTTGATGAACTCTGTTTGTACATGACTGAAAGATAAAAGCTGCTAGACCTTTAGAGAGAGGATTTCAAGGTCAGCGGTCCGAAACTTTCCTTACTGTTGAACATCCTACTTCACTCTAACATTTAATGAAGGGAAACCAGAGCCACAAGTTCTGTACAAGCACAGTATGACTACTACAAGCTTGGAAATGATGGGACCAGTTGCAACATCCTCTTCACAGTCTCTAATAGCAGATCCAGCTCTTGTTAGCCAGACCTCTTCCTTCTTGGTACACTGGGTAAGAGTCCTTCAAAGCTACAAAGCCAAGCGAGAAGTGAGGCAGCTCAGGTAACCGTGGCATGGTAAACCCTGCTGTTCAAGAAGATGCTATGTGCAGGGCCTCTGAGAGGAAAGGTGGGGCCTGCACCTCATTTTGAAAACAGGTAGAGAGTGATCTGATTTTTTGCAGGGATTGATACCCTCATTACTTTGCTGTCATAGGTTCTGGCTATGTGTTTCCACCTCTGAAAGCCCCTTAAGGGGCCCCAGTCCTATTTTCCCTTTGACAGCCACTAGCTACTCATCACAAGAGTGGTGTGTCGGTGAGTGTGTTTAAGTTGAATATTTATGAAAAAGTTACTTGCACACCAGGGTCTGCATTTTGAGGGCTTTATTACTCCTCAGACTTCAGCTGCAGTGGAGAGGAAAACAGATCTTGCCCTCTCTTGTTGAGAGAGAAGCCAGGGGATTTGGGGGGCTGATCCAGCATGCTATTTCTTCTTGCGGTGAGTTGATGGCATGAGTCAGATGGTGCAGTTTGGGACCAGTTTATCGCTTTCGGATCAAGGCACCAATGACAGTGCTAGCAGTGATCACTGCACTTTTTGCAGCTCCAGAAAGTCCTAGGGCACCTGGGGGAAAAAAATAGGGGGTCAGGAGTCAGCATCACTGTATCATCCTAATACATTGACTCTCCTGGCAAACTAGTTACTCTTTTCCCAGGTCACTCCCACACAACACTGACCCAGTGTAAATGATTCCGCCTGCTTTTTGCACAGATGGAAGGGATTACCCTGTAATGCATTTGGTTGTTCAACCCTCCTCTCACAGGCACCGTAACCCCTGTATAGTACTAGTATATGGTACTTCTGTACTTTCCTCACCTGCCTGGATAGAAACTCCTGCAAGAGGAGAGGGATTTCTCAGCCAGTCAATAGGAGTGTCCACAGGGAAATCAGTAGACAGTTAGTTAGGTGAATGGTTAGCAGTTTTGAAAACCCCAGGGGATCAGTGATAGCAAGGCAATGATGCATGGTACTGTGGGGTGCTACACTAGAGCTCTGCTTATGTTACTAGAAAAATTGCTGAGGAGCAGTGGAGGAAGAAGACTCACCTGCATGAGCTGCACAAGAACTATGAACCACTGTGAAATGCCAGGTGCTTTCTACCCAGAATTGTCTATGAGCCATTAGAGCTGGAGGCATTCAAATGAAAAGTTAGCTCTTCATGACCTACCAAGTGACTGCAGACTCGGAACAACACCTCCAGCAGCCAGTCCTCCTCCGTTGGCTACAGCTGCTGCAGACATCATCTTGGCAGCCAGCGATCCAGCTGCAACTCCTGCCGTGGTAAATCCTGCTGCCCCCAGTGTAGCTGGGACTCCGACAAAAACAATTCCTGCATTGCCAAGAGTGATGCGGTATTAGTTACTAATAGGCTAATAGGATCCTGGAGCACTGCATCTCCAGAAGGACAGCCAGTGCCCTTAAGGCAGTGATTTTTTTTTCTTTATTTTTTCAAACTTTCTAGACTCCTGGCATGCCTCAGAAAATATTGTCTCTTCAGTTTCCCTTATTTTTGACTATGGAGAAATAAGAGAGCAATTAATCTGGTGCAGAGAACCAGAAAGTCCACAACAAATCTAAATGTTTTTTGAAGCTATGGTTTCCTATTTGAAATCTCTGGGTTTATCTTGTGAATCTTATACTGGTGTTTGCACACCTAGCAGTGCTAATATGGAGTGGTATTCTTAAAAGGATCTAAAGGCACACTACAGGAATGAATCGCCCTGGCTGAGAAATCACTACTCTAAGGAGAGAGAGAATACTTACCCACCAAGACTGAGGGTGCATGTTTTCCAGTTTAAAACATGGATCCAGCCTAGCTCATCCCAGTATGGGGTCTCTCAATCTGCAGAGGAAATACCTGGGGCATGGGCTTGTACATTTTTCATGCAGGCTTTCTATGAGGGTCAGTTTGGAGGGACAGGCTTGAGCCACCTTGCTGGGTGCCCTAAGAGCTTTCTTTTGACCTGGAAAGGAATCAAAGCCAAGAGAGGCATTCTTGCTCCCCACGTGTCAGTCAGACATGTGGGGAGTGTCCTCTGTATTGGGGAGGAGGCTTAGGCTTTGGAGGGGTACATGAGCTGAGTGAAGTCCATGCACTTCCTGATTAATTCCCCTCTGCTGGGATTGGGTGTGGAAGGAGCGATCAAGGAACTGGGTCCCTGTACTGTACGCAAAGGAGCCTTGCACAGGGGAAAAATCAAGTGAGAGTGATCAAGGAGCTGGGATCCTGGTTTAACCCTTTATGACAGATCCAGAAAAGACTTGGGAGACTTCAGAACAGTGCCTGGTGATTTACAGACATTCAGTCTTGTGTAGCTTGGATGACGGTATGACTGGAGACCTAGTGAGATCTCTCAGAGGAGGAAGGCCAAGCAATTGGGAGGCTGGGGTTGTTGCTCAGATGATTTAAGATAATTTAACGTTCTTTCCCAATTTTAACTCTGTGCCTAATAGACACTTGGGAACAAGGACATCTCAGAAGAGTCAACACCCATGCATCTTAAGTGTCCAGTTTAATATCTATAGGAATGACCAGCACTCACATCCTGCCCCACATGAAGGCCATAGCCCACTCCCTGAGTATAATGCTTATTCCATAATGCATGATGATAATTTAATTAACCATTCCATATCCTGAGCTAACATCTTACCTAATCCGACAGCTGCTCCAATGGCAGGGGCAACAAATCCTAGGAAAGGAGAGATTTATGAAAATGAGCCATGAAGGAAATGAGCACACCTTTCAGCAGAAAAGGCTAGATAGATGGAGGGAGGTATTTATGGCACTGGCTAGCATTAACAGATTAGACTTTGGTAAATGCTGCATCGAAACAGTGAAAGCAAAACTAACTGGCTGTTTGTTCAAGCCCTTTGAGGAGCAAATGTAATTCAGTGTTAAGTTCAGCCAGCACATGCCTTTTTTTTGGGAAGGCTGTCTTGTACTTGTCATACAAGAGGACTACAGACCACACCCCAGGTATGCGTGGGGCTAGCAAAGTTAGGAAGCTGGTGAGATTCAGCACAGTGGAAAGCAGCGGTGCAAATGGAAATGTGGCTTCTAGTGTCCGAAAGGTTTTCACAAGGGGCAGGGAGGGAGGGGAAACCTGGACATCCTGAGAAGCTGGGAGAGCAGTGAAAGTACTACCGCTTCACCTGGCTGTGCCTCACCAGACTCTGGTGCCAGCCCATCTTCCTGAGCTCGATGCTGGTCTCCTCAAAATCACTAGTAAATGGAGAGGAGCCTGAACCTGGATCTTTTCAACACACTTGCAGGGTTTATTGGGAGGTGAATCATCCTGGGCCTGCCTGTATACACGAGTAGGATATTGCATGTCCTCAGGCTCCATCACCTGGGCATCTGGGGTCTTGTGTCCATCAGTGATCTGAACTGTCTATCAGGGGAAGACTGTGGGCTGGGCAGGGACCACTTGATACCTCCAAGGGAAGGCGGCTGGTTAGTTTGTGTCTGGGATGTGTACAGTCCCTGTTCAAAGGTCTCATAGTAGAAGCCAAGTCTTACCCCGCATGTTGGAGACTGGATTGTTTTTGTCGGGTTTAACTCCTGATCCTGGAGCCCTGCAAATAATGCAGAAAATGCTGTTAGACTAGTTCAGTTCCCTCCCAACTCCAGCAACATCCAAGGCATTTTAAGGTAATTCCCCTCAATAAACCAGAGTTTCTGGCTGAGTCTGTGCTCCATGGTCATTCGAAACCAGGACATCCACACAGCTGTGGAACCTGGCCCGTGACCCACCTCTTGCCACCTACCCATCTGCTCCCAATGTGCAGCTCCTGCCCAGTGCATCATGAGAAATGCCACCACCAGGGCTCCAGGATATCACCCCTCCCAAGCCTCTTCCCAGCCAGGTCTAGTGCCTTCGAGTGAGACGGGGGCCGGGGGAGTCCTTTCAGCTCGCTCCCTGCGCATGCCCAGCTTCCCAGATCCCACAGAGGGAGGCAATGTTCACTGGGCCCCAGGATGCGAAGTCAGTGATGCTTAGCTGGTACCTACCCCAGGGAAGACTAGCCCCGCAGTCCCAGGAGCTGCATCCTTTGGTGACTGGCAGGGCCAGATTAACCCTTTAGTGGGCCCCAGGCAAACAAACTCATGGGCCCCTCCTTAATACTGTATATTTATGTTACTTTTTCTTCATTTGATAATTATAATATGTAAAATAAGCACAGCTGGGCCCCTTCTTCACTTAGGGCCCTACTCCTGTCCCTGATTTGCCTATGCATTAATTTGGCCCTGATGATTGGCTAGCCCAGGAGAGGGCATCCCTGGGACATCCAGTGGGGGACCCAGAAGAGAGACAAGGGCAGGGGTGGAACTGGCCGCTACCAGGTTATTGCTGCAGTTCCAGCAGGCACATCCAGGCGGTCTGGGGCCAAAGCACAAACCCCTGCTGGCAGCAGCTTGCATCCCCCACGCCTCCCAGAGCCTCTTGGGCTTTTGTCACCTCTTTCCCACCCCTGTTCTCTTTAAATGCCTGACTGGGGGTGAGGAGATGAAGCACCAGCTGCTATTGCTGCATCCCGCTGTCACATCCTTCCAGCCCAAGAAAGCAGAGGAAGGCCGAGGTTTCAATGCACCTAGTAATAACCTACCAACCTGGGTGTTGCTGGGCTGGCTTGGAGTCCAGCCACGCTTTGCAGGCTGCGCTGGTGACCCACGATTTCCTTTCGCTGTGCTGGGAAATGGAAACCTAATGCAAAAAAACAAGGCTGCAGCTGGGAGAGTAGTCTCCACCCCTGCTCCTTTCCTATTGGAATCGCAAGCAGAGGCGAGGAGGGAGCAAGTCTGCCGGGTCCAATAAGATCTGGCAGCACACGGCATCATTCGTATCCCTGGCAGGGTTTGTCTGCCGGAAGCAGCCTCAGCTCTGCCCCGGCTCCTACCTAGAGCCCATTAGCAACGCTTCATCCCTGTTGCAATGAAAGTCTCTTGCAGGGCAGCAGTTGCCCTCCAGCTCTCCAGGCAGGAATCCCCAGCTGTCAGCTGCAGGAGTTAAGATGGGATTGCAGGGTTTGGAGCCCACTGTCTGCTGGATGGACACACATATGGGAGTCAGTTACGTCCGGCCTGTGGCAGGGGATTTATAGCCTGTTTTTTTGTGCAAGAATAAGCAAAAGCCCTGAAATTTGCTTTCCCCCAGAATCAAGGCCCTTGTGGCACAGTCCTGAAATGGCGTTGCTTCGGGATCCAGGCCACCTGCTTCCAAACCTGAGGAACAGACATTAACCCTCCTCTTACTGGGCACTTTTTTAACCCAAAGTGGCAGCCTGGAAAACTCCCGAGGTCAAAGGAAATTAGTTAAATGGTGACCTTACAGAAAACTGGAAGTCTGTCAAACCAAAGGGAAAGGATTTGGGGTCCTGCAATCCTGACACTTGTCTGTGTACTTGTGTGTTCATATGTCTTATCAACCAGTGTCATTATTGCGCATGAAAACCCGTCACCAGTGTGGTACTAGTGTAAGCCTTTCACACTAACTGGGAAGACCAGGACCCGTTCAGCACCTACCACCAAGGTCTCTAGTAGCAGACGCAGCTCTCATTAGCCACAGCTTTGCATCCCAGCGCATTGGGTGCGAGAAACAACAAAGCACAGTAAGGAAAGAGGTGCTACAGGTAGCTGCACTGTGATACAGCCGACCACTGATGGAGAATGGTTGTCCATAATGGGTGGACACAGAATTGGACCATATACATGCTGTAGCACCCTCAGAGGAAGAAGCCATGTGTATCCACCTCTGAAAGCTTCCTAGGGTTTGTTTGGGGTTTTTTGACAACCCCTAGGTGGTGGTGGGGGTAATCTAGCAAGTTCTACATTTATGAAAAAATAATTGTATACCACAGCATACATGTTTATAAAGGCTTTTTCTTCCACAGCAGTGCTAAGCAAGGCACAACATGTTAGCTTGTACTAGGCAGATGCAAGAAGCAAGAGGTCTTCAGGGGCTGGTTCGACATGCAGTTTCTTCTTGAGCGTGCTGAAAGCGGTTCCCGTAACTTGCTCTGTATTGTATTTAGCCTGGTGGATGAATCAGGCATGCCAGAGGATTGTGCTTTGGTCACCCAGGGACCAGGGGGACCAGGTGCAGCTTTCAGATCAGGGCAAAAAGTGCCGCACCAGCAGCCGCAATCCCGCTCTGGGTGGCTGCAGAGAGTCCTGCAGCACCTGAGAGAAAAGAGGGTGGGGAGTCAGTATGGCTACATCATCCTAGTGCACTGGACCTCCTGCAGTTACTTGTCCCCGGCCCGGGTCAGTGCTGAAAGAAGACTGACACGATGGAAACGGCTCTGCATGTTTGCAGCACGTGGAAGGGGCTGGGGATCTGACCAGCCAAATGTGACCCAAGCTTTGCCAGGAGCCCCTGGACTATACTGTATTGGCAGGAGAGTCCATGTAGGCAGGTGAGCAGGAGATTCGCTCCAACAGGCTCCCCTGATACCCGGGGAAGCATCACTGGGGATCTCATGAGGAACAGAGTTAGGTGAATGCTGAGCATGTAAAATTCGGAAAGGCTGCAACTAGGCAATGAGCTGGTACTGAGGACATGGCCGGGGGGCCAGGAGGCTGAAGCAATGTCCCATATCACCCATCTAAGTTTAGTGAAGAGACTTGAGGACCACCACAAAATGCCAGGTGCTCTCTATGCAGAATTGTCCATCAGCACAGAGGCATTTGAACAAAAGGTTAGCTCCCTAGGACCTACCGACTGACTGCAACACTGCCACAGCACTTCCAGCAGCCACTCCTCCTCCGTTGGCTACGGCCGCTGCTGACATCATCTTGGCCGCTACTGACCCTGCAGCAATTCCTGTAGCAGTAAATCCTGCAGCCCCCAGGATTACAGGGACTCCAACAGCTGCGACTCCTGCATTGCAAAAAGCATTAGTTATAAAATGGGATCCTGGTGCACAGTATATCCAGCTTTCTGCTGCAGAACCACCTTTACATCCATTCACTTAGTGCTTTAGTGTCTTGTGGCTTGTACCACCACAGCGACAGGTTGGGGAATGTCTTTCCTCAATGAAGCACTTCCCCAATACTTAAAATAGAGATCCTAATATTCACGTGAGTTCAGAAACTGCAGCATTCCTTGGTGCATTGGTGTCAAAGAGAGGGTCATGCAGGACACGGAGGTGGGATGTTGCCTGGGAGGACAGAGCCAAGACATTGTAAAGTGCTTGTGGGGGGAAAACTCTTGCTAAGAGGCAGGTGTACAGTTTGCAGCTAAGGCATAGATCCAACCTAGTCTTCCTATCTGCAGGCACAATATTTGGGACAAGGGCTTGTACATTCCCATGAGGGTCAGTCTGGCGGGATGGCCTCCAGCCACCTTTGTCCCATTTCCCCGAGACCCCTGTCAGCATCCCTCGAGCTGGGAAAGGAATCAAAGTGCAAGGGAAGGGATTCTTACTCCGCACAGATCAGTTGGGGCGGGGGAGGCTCTGGGGAGGGTCTCCCCTGTTCAGGGAGAGGCCTTGGCTTTAGAAGGGCAGATGAGCTGAGTGGGTGAATAATGCTTGGATAAACCCTTGTTCTTTTTTTAAAATAAGCAGCCTGTCTCTTGAGCTAATGACTTACCAAATCCGATGCCTGCGCCCAACGCAGTCGCCAAAATTCCTGAAAGAGGAAAGGTTTGTGTTAATGAGCCATCAAAGAAGATTGCTGGTTTTCAGCAGACGGTTTTCCTTTGAATGCTGCTGGTCAGTATTAACGCTCTGGCATTCAAGTTGGAAATCCCTGGCACCTGAACCTGCCAGCTTTGTGCTGCTCTTCTCAAGTGTCTTTTGGAGAACATGCTGCTCAGCAGTAACTTTACCCAGAACATGCCTCTTTCATAGAATCATAAAAAAATGAGGGTTGGCAGGGACCTCAGGAGGTCACATCTAGTCCAAACCCCTGCTCAGAGCAGGACCAGCCCCATCTAGATCATCCCAGCCAAGGCTTTGTCGTGCCAGGCCTTAAAGCCAAAGGGTGGAGATGCCACCACCTCTCTAGGTAACCTGCTCCAGTGCTTTACTACCTTTCTAATGAAAAGTGTTTCCTAAGATCCAATCTAAACCTCCCTTGCTGCAACTTGAGCCCGTTGCTTCTTGTTCTGTCATCACTGAGAACAATGCAGCTCCATCCTCTTTGGAACCCCCCTTTAGGTCACTGAAGGCTGCTATTAAATCCCCTCTCTTCTGCAGACTTCTTTTGTGAAGACTAAATAAGCCCAGTTGCCTCAGCCTCTCCTGAGCAGTCATGTGCCCCAGCCCCCAAACCATTTTCATTGGACTATCTCCAATTTGGCCACATCCTTTCTGTAGTGGGGGCCCAAAACTGGGCACAGTACTCCAGATGTGGCCTCCCCGGTGCAGAATAAAGGGAAATATTTACTTCCCTCCATCTGCTGGCAGTGCTCCTACTAATGCAGCCCAGGATGTTGTTAGCCTTCTTGACAGCAAGGACACACTGCTGACTCATGCCCATCTTACTGTCCACTGTAAACCCCAGGTCCTCTTGTGCAGAGCTGCTGCCCACACGGCCGGTGCCTAGGCTGTAGCGGTTCTTGGGATTCTTCCATCCTAAGTGCTGGACTTTGCACTTGTCCTTGTTGAACCTCATGAGATTTCTTTTGAACCAGTCCTCCAATTTTTTGAGGCCGCTCTGAACCCTAGCCCTGGCCTCCAGCATTTCCAGTGACACCCCCCAGTTTGATGTCATCCACAAACTTCCTGACGGTGCCCTCTGTGCCGTCTTCCAGATCGTTAATGAATATGTTGAACAAAATCGGTCCCAGGACCAACCCCTGGGGCACTCCACTTCATACTGGCTACCAACTAGACGTTGAGCCATTGATTACTACCCACTGAGCCCCACAATCCAGCCAGCTTTCTATTCACCTTACTGTCCATTTGTCCAACCCATACTTCCTCTGCTTGCTTGTGAAAATGCTGTGGGAGACCGTATCAAAATACCCTGACTTTAGCAAGGCTATCGCATCCACTGCTTTCCCCACATCCAAAAAGCCAGTCATCTCACCAGAGAAAGCAATCAGGTTGGTCAGGCATGACTTGCCCTTGGTGACTCCACGCTGACTGTTCCTGATCACCTTCTTCTCCTCCAAGTGCTTAGAAATGGATTCCTTGAGGATCTGCTCCTTGCTTTTTTCCAGGGACTGAGGTGAGGCTGACCAGTCTGTAGTTCCCTGGATCCTTCTCCTTCCCTTTCTGAAAGATGGGCACTACAGTTGCCCTCTTCCAGTCATTGGGGCCTCCCTCAATTACCACAAAATTTCAAAGATAATGGCCAGCAGCTCTGCAATCACATTCGCCAACTCCCTTAGCACCCTTGGGTGCACTGCATCTGGCCCCATGCACTTGTACATGTCCAGCTTTTCTAAGTAGTCCCTAGCTTCTTTTTTCACCGTTGTTGGCTGCTCACCTGCTCCCCAAGCTGTGGTGCCAGGTGCAGTAGTCTGGCAGCTGACCTGGTCTGTGAAGACCAAGGTAAAAAAGGCACTGAGCACTTCAGTCTTTTCACATTGTCTATCGCTAGGTTGCCTCCCCCATTCAGTAAGGGACCCATACTTTCCCTGATCTTCCTCTTGCTGCTGATATACTTGTAGAAACCCTTCTTGTTACCCTTCACGTCCCTTGCTAGCTGCAACTCCACTTGCACTTTGTCCTTCCTGACTGCATCCCTGCATGCCTGAGCAATGCTCTTATACTCCTCCCAAGTTTCTTCTCCAAGCTTCCACTTCTTGCAAGCTTCCTGTTTGTGTTTCAGCTCACCAAAGAGGTCTCTGCAAAGCCAAGCTGGTCGCTTGCCACATTTGCTATTCTTCCTGCACATTTGGGATTCTTTGTTCCTGTGCCCTTGATAATTTTTTTTTTTAAATGCAACCAGCTCTCCTGGGCTCCCTTCCCCCTCAGACTGGCCTCCCAGGGGATCCTGCTCATCAGCTCTCTGAGGAAGTCAAAGTCTGCTTTTCTGAACTCCAGGGTCCATACTCTGCTGCTCTTCTTCCTTCTTTTTTTCAGGATCCTGAACTCAGTCATCTCATGGTCAATGTTGCCCTAGTTGCCATCCACTTCTACATCCCGCGCCAATTCTTTCGTGTTTGAACAGCAGAACAGGAAGAGAATGGCCCCTAGCTTGCGTCTCAAACACCAGGAAGTTATTCCCAACGCTCACCAAAAACGTCTTGGATTGCCTGTGCACGGCTGTATTGCCCTCCCAGCAGATATCAAGGTGATTGAAGTTCCCCATGAGAACCAGGGCCTGTGATCAAGAATCTTTTGCTAGTTGTCTGAAGAAAGCCTAATCCTCCTGGTCCGGTGGTCTATAGCAGACGCCCACCCCAGCATCACCCTTGGTGCTCTCTCCCCTCTAACTCAGACTTTCAGCAGGCCTGTCCCCAGTTTCATACCGGAGCTCTGAGCAATCATACAGCTCTTCTGCATAGAGCACAACTCTTCTCCCCTGTCTTGTCCTTCCTGCACAGTTTGTACCCATCCATAATAGCACTCCAGTCACCCGAGCTCCCACCAAGTCTCTGCCGTTCTAGTTGCATCATAGTCCCCCGACTCTGCAGTTCTTCCTGCTTGCTTCCCAGGCTGCATGCATTTGTGTACAGGCTCCTGAGGTCACTAGCTGATTGCCCTGCTTTGTCAGGAAGAATGAGCCCTCTTCTGTTGCCCGCTCCTGCTTCTACTTCCCCACCTACCACAGGCCTTTTTATCTCCATCCCCCTGCAGTAAGTGGGGAAGTGGGGGACCTGAAGGAAGGTCCTCCTGTCCTTGTATAAGAGGACCACTTTCCACACCTGGGGTCCATGTACACCAGGTAGCTCCACACTGGATCAAAGCTAGGCTCCTTTGCCATTTAGGGTCTTTTGTCTGTCAGTGTCCCAAACTGTTTGGGAGCCTTCAGTGCGATGCTGCGGCTAGTAAAGAGAGCAAAACACTGGCTTGCATCCATAGATGCTTCTCAAGCAAATCCCAAGACATCATTCTCCCCTTGTACTTGGCCTTGGTGAGGCCGCAGCTGGAGTACTGCATCCAGCTTTGGGCTCCACAATTCAAAAAGTCTGAGCCCCCAAGGTCTGGAATAGACTGCTGCCGGAGGTGGTTCAGGCACCTACTTTGAACACCTTGAAGAGAAATTTGGATGCTTCTCTTGCTGGGATCCTATGACCCCAGCTGACTTCCTGCCCCTTGGGCGGGGGGCTGGACTTGATCTTCTGAGGTCCCTTCCAGCCCTAATGTCTATGAAATCTATGAAATCAAATTCAGTGGTTCAGAGCAAGACGGAAGGATTTGGGGTTGCACGGGGGCTCACTGGCTGCCTGGATGGTTTGCCAGCTTGTCAATGGTGCCAGGGCTGTGTGCAATTCCTGTTCAGGGGTCTGTCGGTAAAAACAAAGTGGAACCTTACCAACCATCTTGTAGAGGGGAGAGGCTTTTTGTGGGCCTGGATCCGGGCGCGACTGAGGATAACACAAGAAATGCAGTTAGACCAGTCCAAATCCCTCAAAACATGGTCTGGTGGGGGCGAGGAGGGACACAGGGCTGGGGCTGCCACATCATAGGGCAGGTGCATCTAACAAGCCGTCTTTTCTTGTAGGTGCGTATCCCACTGCTACTAAAACTAGGGCCTCAGCGCAGCTGAGAATAGCTGACCTGCAACCCACCTCTTTTCCCATGTCATTCATTGGGTGGGGCCTTCTGGGAATTGCCACCATCACGGTTCTAGGGTAATGCACATCCAAGCCTTTCTTCCTGCAAGGATTAGCACTGCCTCTGTCATGGGGCTGGTGGGGGAAGTGCTTTCAGATCAGCCCTGAGCATGCTCAGGTTTGCACATCCCAGAGAGGTCGGGGAACGCTCACTGGCAGAGTGCCCACCTTTGCCAAATGGAAAGGCAAGACATGTCCCCCTGCCCTCCCCCCCAGCACAGCTGGAGTAGAGCCAAGCAGAGGGGGCAGGGCAGATGCAGGATATCTGCTGTGGGCTCAAGTCTCCCTGCCCTGTTGCCCTGCCCCTGGGAGCCCTGCATCCGCCGCACTGCCGTGGTGAGGCACCTGCTGCCTGCACAGCAACAGCAAAGGGCAAAACTTTGTGCTGCCACCGCTGCTGCTGCCAGGTCAGAAGGGGACACCTTGCCAGGGTGGTACAGCCAGCATGGGGCTCCGGGTGGTGGCAGCAGCATCACTCAGCCTCTCAGCCTTCCTGCGCCAGGTCCTGCCCGCTGCGGTGTGGTGGCCCCAGGGCAAGGACAGCAGGGTGGGGAGCCCCGAGTCCACAGTGGGCAGTCCGCTCTGTGTACAAACTGGGGTGGGGCACGTGCCCTCTCCCTGGGAGCACGTACAGCGGCAGGGAGTTTGTCCCCTTGCCACCCCTCAAATGAGCCGCCCGTGGCTCCGTCCCACTCCCTAGCTGGGCTCTATGGCCATGCATTCCCACCCCAGCCCTGGGCCCCACTTCCCCCCTCGCTGGTGGCCTCAATCTGTTCCCCTTGCCCACCCTATGCTTCTCCCTCCACCCCAGACTTAACTGCAGTGACATGATCTCTACCGCGGCCTGGCTGTATTCCCAGCCTCATGCATGTGTGTACACAGACACACATACACCTGGCGCCCCTGCATCCTGCTCCCCCCAGCCCCAAGCAGCCTTTTGCAGGCTGGAGCCCTGCCAACCTGCAAGGGGGAACCTCCTGTTTCCTGCATTTTTCCACAATGAAAGGAAAACCTGGCTCCCTGCACAATACCAGAAGTCCCGGACAAATGCTGTCCAAGAGTCGCTCAGCCCAGGACTGGGAGTTGGCGTTCACATTTCAGGGCTGTCCTGCCTAGTTAGGGCTGAGTGGTCAACCTCACTAGGCACAAGGACTGTAAAAGTTAGTAGTGTTTAGCTGGGGGCAATGCCGACAAGAATTATGTCAGAGACCCCAGGACCTCCATCCCTTAGTGATTAGTATCCCCGTACCCAAGAAAGAAATAGTAGCGTAAGTGCAATGGACTAGTATCAGGATGAACCCAAATGCTCACTAGATGCACACAGGAAGCATTTGCAATGCACCACAGCGAATCCCAAAGTGTCTTGAAGGGGTTTTGAGCTGCCCTCTCCCACTCCCTTGTTCCTTAGAGATGCCCTTAAGCCTGGCTGGGGAGGTGAAAGCAGCAGCTTTCCCTGTTTTCACTGCAAACTGTGTTTACAACTTTTTGCCCTGAAGAAGAACTCAGCTGCCTCCAAAATCAGAATTACCCTAAGATTCAAATGCAGGAAGGAAAAAAAAATCTATCTACCTTGTTCTGTAGACAAGAGAGTTCTCCAACTGTCTCTGCATTGAGCCCGCCTCCTCCTCCTTTTATATGTCCAGGGAACCAATGGCGCTTGCCTGTTAGGTTTCAGTTTCCCAGCTGAGTGAAACTTAGGATAAGAGCCAGCATAATAAGCAAAGGCTGAGCTGGACCCACCATGGTACACCCAAGATTGTGATTCAAAGCACCATTGGCAATATGAGAAAACAAGTCTGCCCGCTGCAGTAAAGGTTTGATTTAATAGCACCAGTACTTGTTGGTTGTCCTTTTGCTCTTTGAAATGGCACCTGCTGAGAGTAGGCTAGCTAGGGTAACCACCTTTTCCAAACTAGAAGGTGGGACACTTGCCCGCCTTCCCCACCCGCAGCACGGCTGGAGCTGGAGTCCACGGGGGACAGGGGCAAACACGGGATGCCTGCTGTGGGCTCAGGGATCCCCACCATGCCATCTTGCTCCTGGGAGCCTGGTGCCAGCCGCACCACCGTGGCAAGGTGCCCCCTGCCCATCTGGCAGCAGCAAGGGCCACAACTCTACACCGCTGCCACTGCTGCCAGGCAGGCAGAGGGTGCCTTGCCATGGCAATGCAGCCGGTATAAGGCTCCAGGGAACAACAGGGTGGTGAACCCCCAGCCTGCATCATCCTCTGCCCCACACACAAATCTGGGGGTCATGTGCTCCCCATGCCCCACTCCCCAGGAGTGCGCACAGTAGCAGAATGCTGCCTCCCCCCAGACAAACCACCAGTGCCTCTATCCTGTGCCCCAGCTGGGCCCTGTGGCCACACATTCCTACCCCAGCCCCAGCCACCATGACCTCCATCACCCTGGGGACCTCAGTCTGCCCTTTCTTCCCCACCCCCCCACCATAGACTTACCTGCAAGCAGCTGGGGAAGCTGCTCTCCGTCTCTGCCTAGGGCTGTATTCCTGGCCCTGTGTGTGTGTGTGTGCATGTACAGGCATACATGTGGTGCCCCTCTGTCCTGCTCCCCGCAGCCCCTTGCAGGCTGGTTAGCCCCCCATTTCCCGTGTGTTTCTATCCTGAACGGAAAACCCAGATCCTTGCCCAGTACTGCAGATCCAGGACCAGTGCTGTCCCAGAGTCATTCAGCCTGGGACCAGGACTTGATGTTCCCATTCTGGGACTGACCCGCCCAATGAGGGATGGGTGGTCACCCAAAGCCTAGCTCATCCCAGTATGGGGTGTCTCTGCCTTCAGGGGAAATACTTAGCACAAGTCTAGTGCTCCAAACGGGGTTTCTACAAGGGGCAGGGAGGGGGGGAACCTGGAGATCCTGAGAAGCTGGGAGAGCAGTGAAAGTACTACCGCTTCACCTGGCTGTGCCTCACCAGACTCTGGTGCCAGCCCATCTTCCTGAGCTCGATGCTGGTCTCCTCAAAATCACTAGTAAATGGAGAGGAGCCTGAACCTGGATCTTTTCAACACGCTTGCAGGGTTTATTGGGAGGGGAATCATCCTGGGCCTGCCTGCGTACACAAGTTGGATATTGCATGTCCTCAGGCTCCATTATCCGGGGTCTAGTGTCCATCAGTGATCTGAACTGAACGCATCAGAAAAGGACTTTGTGGGCTGGGCAGGGACCACTGGCTACATCCAAGGGAAGCCAGTTGTGTCTGGGGGTGCTTGTACATGTGGCAGGGGTTTAGTAATCAGGGTTTTATTCTAAGCCCCCTAAATTGAAATGGTAGCTTTTTAATGGAAACCTAACATTTAAATGTTTCTGTCATGGTACGGCAAGAGGCCCAACGGGTTGTTTTTTTGGTTTGTTTGGGGTTTTTTGTTGGAGCCAAATCCTGCCTGCGGCCAGGGGATGAGCTGCCAACTGGTCCCTGAGCTGCAGAAGGCCCTGGTTCTTCCCTCTGCAGTGGCCATACCTCCCGAGGCCACCCGGGCAGGCTGCTAGTGGGCCAGGTGCTGCCCCAGCATGGAGGCGCCACCCGGCTTGATCCAACTGTTCCCCAAGCCTGCTCAGGCAGCAGCACCCAGCAGGTTTCCAGCGGGCTCAGGGAACAATTGGATCAGGCATCTGAGCTGGAGCAGCACCCAGCCCAACATCACCTGACTGAGGCAGCCCCAGGGTGTGCCACTGCTATGCAGGGAAGGACCCCCCGCCCCATTTCAGTGGCCCCTCGGCCCTCCGGCGGTTCGTCCCCCCCCAGCTGCAGGAAAGGCGGGAAGGCTCCGCTAAAATAACAAAAAAGAAAAGATTCAGGCACCTCATTGCTTCTGCCTTCAGCAGGCGCCTGCAGTGGGCAGGACACATGGAGCCACCTGGGAGCAGGCTGGCTTGCCCCTGGGACGGAGCAGGAAGGTGGCAGGAGGCAGCTGCATTTTCTGGCTGCCGGAGCAGGCAGCGGGGATGGTGCACGGGGCAATGAAAGACTCTTGCAGGGCAGCAGTTGCCCTCCAACTCGCGAGGCAAACAGCTCTGGCTATTAGGTGCAGGAGCTAAGGCAGGGTTGCACAGTTTGCAGTCTGCTCTCCACTGGATGGGCACATAGACGGAAGCCACATTTATAATCTAAAATAACTGGACACCACAGCATACATGTCTGTAAAGGCTTTATTTCTTCTACAGCAGGGATAAGTGGGGTGCATCGTATTATCCTGTACTGTGCAAGAACAAGAGCTCTTCAGGGGCTGGTTCAACACGTTTTTTTCTTGATCATGCTGAAAGCAGTTCCTGTGACTCTCTCTGTAGTGCATTAGACTGATGGGCGCTCGAGGACAGACCAGCCAATGAGTCGCCGGGTGTCCAAAGCACAGAGGAGTAGCTGTTGCTTTCAGAGCTGACCCATAACTGCTGCACCAGCAGCCGCCACCGCTCCCTGTGCTGCTCCGGAAAGTCCTGCAGCACCTGAGAGAAAACAGAGGGTGGGGAGTCAGTTTGGCTACATCATCCTAGTGCACTGGACCTCCTGCAGTTACTTGTCCCCTGCCCGGGTCAGTGCTGAAAGAAGACTGACACGATGGAAACGGCTCTGCATGTTTGCAGCACGTGGAAGGGGCTGGGGATCTGACCAGCCAAATGTGACCCAAGCTTTGCCAGGAGCCCCTGGACTATACTGTATTGGCAGGAGAGTCCGTGTAGGCAGGTGAGCAGGAGATTCGCTCCAACAGGCTCCCCTGATACCCGGGGAAGCATCACTGGGGATCTCATGAAGAACAGAGTTAGGTGAATGCTTAGCATGTAAAATTCGGAAAGGCTGCAACTAGGCAATGAGCTGTGGTACTGAGGACATGGCCAGGGGTGCCAGGAGGCTGAAGCAATGTCCCATATCACCCATCTAAGTTTAGTGAAGAGACTTGAGGACCACCACAAAATGCCAGGTGCTCTCTATGCAGAATTGTCCATCAGCACAGAGGCATTTGAACAAAAGGTTAGCTCCCTAGGACCTACCGACTGACTGCAACACTGCCACAGCACTTCCAGCAGCCACTCCTCCTCCGTTGGCTACGGCCGCTGCTGACATCATCTTGGCCGCTACTGACCCTGCAGCAATTCCTGTAGCAGTAAATCCTGCAGCCCCCAGGATTACAGGGACTCCAACAG
>NW_017729015.1:11305504-11333469 GCF_001723915.1 Gavialis gangeticus | reverse complement strand
GGACTACAGGGACTCCGACAACTGCAACTCCTGCATTGCAAAGAGCATTAGTTATAAAATGGGATCCTGGTGCACGGTATATCCAGCTTTCTGCTGCAGAACCACCTTTACATCCATTCACTTAGTGCTTTAGTGTCTTGTGCCTTGTACCACCACAGCGACAGGTTGGGGAATGTCTTTCCTCGATGAAGCACTTCCCGAATACGTAAAATAGAGATCCTAATATTCACGTGAGTTCAGAAACTGCAGCATTCCTTGGTGCAGCAGCTGAATCACCAAATCAGATTTGGCCGAATCAATTCAGGGCAGGGATTCAAATCACCAAATCGAATCACTGTCCCCCGAATTGGCCAAATCTGAATCAAATACTAGCCCCTTTGCACAGGCCTACTGAATAACGCCTAGTTAAACCCTCGTTCATTTTGAAACGAGCAACCTGTCTCTCAAGCTAGTGACTTACCCAATCCGATTCCTGCTCCCAGTGCAGAGGCCAGAAAGTCTGAAAGAGGAAAGGTTTTTGTTAATGAGCTGGTTTTCAGCAGACGGTTTTCCTTAGGATGCTGCTGGTCGGCATTAATGCTCTGGCATTCAGGTTGGAAATCCCTGGCTCCTGACCCTGCCGGCTTTGCGCTGCTCTTCTCAAGGGTCTTTTGGAGAAGGCGCTGCTCAGCAGTGACTTTACCCAGCACTTGCCCTTTTGGGAAGATTCTCCTGCCCATTGTGTGTAAGAGGACCACTCGCCACAGCTAGGGTCCATGTGCGCCAGGTAGCACCACACTGGATCAAAGTCGGGCTCCTTCACCATCTAGGGTTTTTTGTCTGTCTGTGTCCCGAACCCAATGCTTCCAAGCAAGAAGCTAGGACTTGGGGTTGTGCAGGGATCCCTGGCCCCCCGCATAGCTTGCCAGTTTATTAGTAGTGCCAGGGACGTATGCTATTCCTGTTCCAGAAAGAAAGTGGGACCTTACCAAACATATTGAAGAGTGGCTTGTGATCCTGGATCCAGGTGGCAGGGCTCCTGTTGGTGGCAGTGGAAGCACCACGGGGAGGCTGAGGATAACACAGAAATGCAGTTAGACCAGTCCAATCCCCTCAAAACATGGTCCACTGGGGATGAGGAGAGAGGCACAGACACAGGCCTGGGGCTGTGGCTGTGGCATCATAAGGCAGCTCCATCTAGCAAATCACCTTTTCTTGTAGGTACATGCCCCACTTCTACTAAAAGTAGGACATGAGCGCGACTGAGAATAGCTGACCTGCAGCTAGGGTTGTCAACCCTCCAGGATTGCCCTGGAGTCTCCAGGAATTAGATCTAAATCTCCAGGAGACTGCTGAGAGTCACCCGGGGGTTAAATGATAGGACATTCATTAAAATAAATATTAAATGTTGAGTCTAATTTAAACAGTAGTCCAGTGGGTTTTTAAAATGTAATAGTAACGTGCATTTGCCTTCCTGACATAACGTCTATGCAACATAATCCGTAAGTGATATATGTGAGCACGCAGGCATGTTGGTGTTCTGGAAACTCAGAGAGAGTGAGCAACCCTACCTGCAACCCACCTCTCCCCCACACGGCATTCATTGGGCGAGTCCTGCCCAGCACCGTGATAGGCATGGCAGATCTGCTGGGCAAGGTCATGCACATCCAAACCTTCATCCTTGCAAGGATTAGCACTGCCTCCGTGGTGGGGCTGGGGCCGAGCAGAGCCCATGGGGGGCAGATGTGGATGCAGGCTGCCCACTGCCAGTTTGGGGCTCCCTGCCCTGCTGCCCGGCCCCTGCAAGCCCTGTCCCGGCCACGGCAAGGTGCCTCTTGCCTGCCTGGCAGCAGCAGGGGACACAACTCTGTACCACTGCTGCCACCCCCGCTGCTGCTGGGCAGGCAGGGGGTGCCTTGCCACAGCTGGCGCAGGGCTCCCGAGGGCAGGGGCCCCTGAGCCTACAGCAGGCATCCCACATCTGCCCCCACACACAAATCTGACGGGCATATATCCCCACCATGCCTCCCTTCCCCCCCAGGAGCAGTTCATTGCTACGACAGCGACAGCCTGAGCAGGCACATCTAGCCAGCCCCTCCACATTCTCCCTACATGCATCCAGGAAGCCTTTGCAATGCACGGCAGTAAATCCCAGAGTGTCTCTAGGGGGTTTCGAGCTGCCCCCTCTCAGTCCCGTTTTCCTTAGAGATGCCTCCCAGGTTGGCTGCAGAGGCTAACGCAGCAGCTGCTTTTGCTGCAACCTGCTTCTGCATCCTTCTGCCCTGAAGAAGAGCGCAGCTGCCTCCAAAAACAGAATTAGCCCAAGGTTCAAATGCAGAAAGGAAACATCTACCAACCTTGCTTGCTAGGCTGAATCAGGAAGGAGAGTCCTCTAACTGCGGATCCCCTTCCCTGCTCTTTTATGTGCTGGCCGTGTTGCGGCTGGGAGGAGCTTGTTCCTTAGGTTTCAGTTTGCCAGCTCTGTGAAACTTATGCATAAGCCAGACGCTGAGCTGAAAGCACTGTTGTACACCCACATTTTTCATTCAAGATGACGTGGGCAACATGAGAAGAGGAAATCAGTGCCCTGAGATGAGGGTTTGATTTAATAGCACCAAGTACTACTTAGTCATCCTTTTGCTCTTCTGTGCAATGGCACCTGCTGCGGATGGGCTCCCTGGTTGTAGACACAGGTAGACATCATCATGTTGCTTGGTCTGGGTTGCAAAGGGAGGCTTTTTTTTAACCCTGGGAGCAGTATGTTTATTTCCACCTAAACAGGTGTATTATAGGGGTATTTGAGCAGCCGAATGCAGGAGCCCAGTGTTTGGAGTTTGTTCTTAGCAGGATGGGCACCTGGTGGGAGCTGGTTATGTCCCTGGCCCAGCAGGCCCAGGCTCAGGAAGATTTGCATCCTATTGATTCTCAGTGCACAAGAATAAGCAAAAGCCCTTGAAGGGCTTCCCTCTGGGATCCTGGCCATGGTTCACCCCACCAGCTCCCAAGCCAGGGACACGGACCTTATGTCCCCTCCTACCAGCTCAGCTTGGAGACCCACTGGCAGGTGTCTTGCTGCCCCAGGAACATTATTAAAAGGTGAACCGCAGATCAATACATCCTCTGTTACTGCTTTTCAGTGGGAAGAGGACGGTCTCTGCATGTGGGGGTGATTCAGGTATAAAGTCGCTCATCCTACATGAAAAAGCAGTTCTTTGCACTTTCTATACAAACAGAATTAGTGAAATCCTGCAATGGCAAAGAGGAGCAACTGGAGGGCTTTCTCGGTCCACATTGGTTCACCTTTCTTGATACTTTAAGTAACTTTGCAACCTAATAAACAAAAAAACAGAAGGTCCTTAATCTCTTGCGACTGCAGGCCTGTTCCACGCCAGAGAACGGAGGGACCCACTGCAGCATCTACTAGCCAAGGGCCCCCGTAGCAGGTGCCATGTTCTCATTACACAGAACCTCCCCCCGTGGCTCATCATGTCTTCGGTAGAGATCTTCATCAAACAGTGTGAGAAAAGGCAGCAGTACTATGGTACAGCCTGCCAGTGACTGGGGACGATATCATGAGTGGTCAGGGGATAAAACCTTATATTTACCATAGATCCCTTGGAGGAAGATGCTATCTACATCTACCATCAAAGACCTCCTAGGGGTTCTGGCCCTGTTTTCCCTTTGACAACCCCAGTAGCTGCCCATCCCAAGAGTGGTGTGTCGGTGAGCACGTGGTAGTTCAGTATGTTGCATATTTATAATGAAGTCATTCTTGCACACCAGCATGTAAGCTTGTGAAGGCTTTATTGCTTTACGGACCTCAGTCAGCATAAAGATCCAAATGGATCTTGGCATCTCTTGTGGAGGAAGCAGAGCCAGAGGTTTTCAGGGCCTGATTTGACATGCTGTTTCTCCTTGCAGGGAACTGAAAGCAGTTTCCTGAGAACCGGTATCACTACGTCACCCTAGTGCACCCAGTTTCTTATGCCGTCAATGCTGAAAGAAGACACAGGACGGGAATGCTTTTGCCTGTTTCCAGCAGAAGGAAGGGATTGGCAAATTTACCAACCAGATGTGATGCAAGTTGTGCCAGGGGCCCAAGAGCTAAGCAAACGGGGCTGCAAGCCACCCTGCTGTGGGTCCAGCTAGTGCCACTAGGCTGCCCTACATGTGGCCCATCTCAGCTCAGTTATGTTGCTAGTAGGGTCTTGGAGGAGTGACAGGACAAGGCTTGCCTCCAGGTTACACAAGAGGACTGAGGACCACTGTGAAATACCACGTGCTTGCTGGGCAGAGTTCGCAGGCATGACAGCATTGGGGACTAAAATATCTGCATGAAAGATTAAGTGGCCTGTGACCATTGCACAGCTGAGTGCCACTGCACTTCCAGCAGCTCCCCTTTCTTGGGCTACAAAATAGCTGACATTTTGGCCAGAAGCGAGTCAACAGCCGTTCCTACTTCAGGAAATCACACTGGCCTGACTGTGACTGGGGTCCTCACCATTGCCCTTCCCGCATTTAGAGACCACGTGAACAGAGCACGGTTTCCTTTCCCAGAACAATTTTTTTTTTCAGCTTCTGTCTTAACCCCCTGCTGAAATCTCCCTTCTCGTTTTTCCACCAGACTGAACATAATTTTAGGTACCTATTGACGTCTAGCAATGTGTATCAGGGTGGCTGTGGAGCTTGGTTGGACGGCAGCTGACGGATGGGTTGTCAGAATCTTTATCTTGCACTTAAGTAGATCTGAGGTGCCTCTGTCTGGTTTTGGATCTGGGTCTCCACTCCCCACATGCAAGTTGTACATCAGAGGAGGACCGCAAGTACAAATACATTAAAGATCCTGATGACAGTACTAGTGGCCAAATCTCTTGATCAAGCTGCATTGCAGACAGGCCCCATATCCCCACATGGCACCTCCTTCATCAGTGAACCTTGAGGTGAAGAATCAGTTTGGGGGCAGGGAGGGGGGCAATGTGGTACTTTCTTTGCTTTGGCTGCCCACGAGGCATAGCGAGTGGAGCTAGTTAAAGGGCAGTTTACAGAAGAGACGTCTGTGTATTGCACTGACAACACGCAGGGCGTGCACACAGGTGCACATGCACCCCCTAAGCTTGGTGATTAACCCAACCAAACACTAGGTTACATGCTTTGAGCTGGCCCTTTACCTACTCCAGCAACTATTGCCAAGCCAGTCGTTATCTTAGATCCTCCGTTCGTATCTAGAGGAAGCAGATGATTGGTTTTAATGACAGCGGATCAGCAAGTTGTAAACGTGGCAGGACTATAGGGAAATCACGGCTTAGACTTCTCAGTGGCCTAAAGTTGCTTCACAGACCACACCTATTTATTTTTGGAAGGGGGAGTGGGAAGCTGGTTTCAACCCTGCCCTGGGTTAATTGGCAACCAACACAATATTAATATTAATAATATTTGTACTTCCGGTGACTGAAGGGAACACTCCTACTTACCACTCATGCCTAAGTCCTGCTCTGAACTTTCCCCCGGCATGTCACTTGGAAATAAGATGCAGTTTGATCAGCCTTGAACAGAAAGCCAGAAATGCAGTGAAACCAGTGCAGAGCCCCCCTCTCAAACCCTGCTAAGGACTTGCACTGCCAGGACTCAATGCCATTTGCTCCCTCACCCAGTCCTGTACTTTTAGTTATACCTACCAAAAGCAACACCCACTAGTGGGGTCTCCATTTTTCTAGGGACCTAGTATTAGTCTTCTCTGGAGAAGGTTGTAGGGGGTGTTTGGATAACAAACCTGTCGATTTTCCCCGCTTTTCTCTCTCTCCTGCCAGGATTATACCAGCTTTAAGTAATGCATTGAAATGTCCTACCTTGGCAGGGCAAGAGCAGAGAACAAGGTGTGTGGGGGGGATCTTCTCTTCCTGTTCATCAGTAGGTAATGGCATTTGCCTGCATCTCCTCTTGTGGCAGAGGATGCGTGAACTGGGCGCACAGCTCCCGAACATATCACTGTGCCAGCAAGGCTGACCCTTACAATGCCTCAGCCAAACAACTCAGCTGTGCTAAGACCCCAAGGCTCCCTGCAAGGCAGGAACAAGGAGCTTTCACATGGCTGTAGAGACTTTGTAGTGTCTTTGATCCTATGCAATTGAAGCTAATTAGAGCTGCAGGACACAGAGGGATTTCATCTCAGCACACTACGCACAAGAGCACTGGTATTGGCATTTCCAGCAGGGTTTCAAGCAGTTGGGTGAAAGGTTAGTTGGTAAGAAAGCTGTAGATCAGTTGGACTTCTCTGGGGAGGCTGGATAAAAGAATGCTTGGAAGCTGTGACCCTGGCAGGGAGCTGGCTAGAAACCATGGTGTCCCACTAAGATGACCCCTTCTACAAGAGAGAGAAAAAAGAAAGCTCATTTCTTGGCCTGCCTAACTTCGACATGTCTGAGTCTGAAAATTCAGGTGAAGTCTCTAGGTAAGGTGTACCTGCTGTTTAGCATTTTAAGGGGATTAGACTGGTTTTAGGTAATCAAAGTAGCTAAGAGTTAGAATAGACCAGGAGCGGGCAATTATTTTGGGTGGGGGGCCACTTAGTGAGTTTTGGCAAGCCATCGAGAGCCACATGACAGGCAGCTAGGGGCAGATAAATATTAATTTTCTAAATTTTTTAGTGGCCCCATGGGTCCGATAGAATGGCCTGGCGGGCTGCATGCGGCCCATGGGCCACATTTTGCCCGCCTCTGCAACAGACTTAAGATTGGATACTAAAATCTGCTCTGATGATGTGGGCATCATTTTGCCTTTAAGTCTGGTTATAAACTGGCTGGGATCCATGTCAAGTAAAAATAACCTTGCGACGCTCCATGCCCTGCCTTGTTTAGTGGCTGGCATGCGGAAGAGATTAATTACGTAAGGATCACTGATTGCGGGCACTGAAAGATAGCAAAGCCACAAGGGTAGAAGTAGGAAATAAAGCAGCTAAACCATCCAGACTAGGAATTTCAAAGATAGTTGTCAGCCCTGAGAGGCAGCTTGCATGAGCCTCTTCTGCCCCAGACATGCAGCAGCACCAGGATCAGAGAGAAATAAATCGCTTCCTTTTCTGCCTGCCTTGCACCTTCCTTCCCACCCAAGTAATTCAATCCTAGCACTATTCCCTCCTGTTGCACCCCTGCAAAGGACTTTTCAAAGGAGTCACTACTCAAGCTTGTTCCCCCATAGCTAATGGGAAGTTACAGACAACTTTTACAAAACCCAGGGCCACTAGAAAAACATGCACAAACCCTGCAGGCCAGCAAACCCAAGTGTGCAAGGATAAAGATTTGCAGTCTCTACGCCCCCGAGAGATGCAAGTAACAAAACAGTAGAGCCAGCAAGAGCCAGAACTAGATTGTCAAGCTTCTTCAGGTTTAATAGAGGAGGTCTTATTAGCAACATGAGATACGAAGTAGTCTCCTTGCATCGCTTTTCTCTTCAAAATATAGCCCATTCCTAGCAGACTTATTTAGAAAAATCCCAACTCCAGATGGAGCTACAAATGCCATTTGATCACCATTAGGTTATAAATTGCACTTACCCTGGTAGCAGCCAACTGATAGAGTATGCCAGTGGCTCCAGGTATTTAAAGGGAACCCATGACTCAAGTGCAGTTGATTGGCTTTCAAACAGCAGCTGTTCAAAGGAGAAAAAGACTGATCATGCCAAAGCAAAGGTTGCAGGAGGAAGCCTCACCCTTCATTTACTCTTCTTTAGGCTTAAAAGAGAATTCGGAAGATTTTCATGTAACGTTTTACATTTTTAGTGTATAAAACCCTAACCCCATCTTGGAACTCCTCCCACACCCCTCCCCATGCTCTTTGGCCAGGTACAGACATTACACTTTTACTGGTACAAGTGATTGGAAACCTGTCTATATGCATAACAGAAGGCCAGTGTGGCACATACAGACTGTTAACAGTGGCAAAATCCAATCTAAGATTTGTGTTCCTCCCTGCTCCCCCCCATCCTCCCCAAGGGCAAACCGTGTTCTGTTCACTACAGATCCAAACTGCAGAAAACCACATAACTTAGATCTATTCCACCTCAGGCTTTTTGAGTGTCTGTACCTAGCCCTCCTGAGTCCACCCTGCAGAGATCGGGTGCAACAGAGTGATCAAAGAGGTGTCCCAGGGACCCTGCACTATATGCAAAGGAGCCCTGCAAAGGGGAAAAAAAAGTAGGGGCTGGGATTCTGATTTAGTCCTTTACGATGGATTCAAAAAAGACCCAGGAGGCTTCAAAATGCTGCCTGGTGATTTACACGAGCATGTGTAACCTGGGTGACATTGCACGATTGGAGACCTAGTGAGATGTTGACACTCTCAAAGGAGAAAGGCCGAACAATCAGGAGGCTGGGGTTGTTGCTTGGATGGCTTAAGACAATTTGACATTCTTTCCCAATTTTAACTCTGTGCCGAATACACACTTTGGAACAAGGACATCTCTGAAGAGTCAACACCCACGCTTCTTCGTGTAGCGTAGCAGCACGGCCCTGGGTCTGCTTTGTCCGGCGTTGTGTCTGTAGGAGTGACCAGCACCAGCTGCTTCATGGCCCCTGTAGGCAGGAAGGCCTTCACATGCTGCCCCACGTGAAGGTCTCATCCTACTCTCCAAGGCAAGGTGTGCCCAAGCTTTCTCTTTAGCATTGGTGATTGTGAACTAGTGTGTTTGTTGCTGTAGCAAGGCACTAAGATGTGCCTGCTACTGTAAGGGCAGAAGCAGCCTGGCCAGGGAGCCCTGTAGGCTAGGCAGAGCTGTGGGTTGCCTGAGCAACAGCCTAATGGGGTAAGTGGCCAGCACCTGCAGGCGGTCAGATGACCGGGAGGGGGCAGGGCTCTGGGGGCATATAAGCCCTGGGCTGGAGCTAGCAGGGGCTGTCTCTCTGGCAATTGCCAAGGGAAGGAGCCCCTGCACACATGAGCTACCCAAGACCTTGTGCAGTCAGATCTTCCAGGTCGTTGATGATGATATTGAACAAAAGTGGCCCCAGGACTGACCCCTGGGCCACTCCAGTTGCTACTGGACTCTCAACTAGACAGTCATTTATTGCTACCCTCTGAGCCCAATGATTCAGCCAGTTTTCTATCCAGCTTATGGTCCATTCATCTAATCCATACGTCCTTACCTTGCTTCTGAGAATGTTGTGGGAGATGGTATCAAAAGCCTTGCTAAAGTCGAGGTATTTCACATCCATTGCTCTTCCCACATCCACAGAGCCAATCATCTTATCATAGAAGGTAATCAGGTTGGTCAGGCATGACTTGCCCTTGGTGCATCCATGTTGACTGGTCCTGATCACATTATCCTCCGCCAAGTGCTTTGAAATTAATTCCTAGGCCCTGCTCCATGATTTTTCCACGAACTGAGGTGAGGCTGACTGGTCAGTAGTTCCCTGGATCCTCCTCCTTCCCTTTCTTAAAGATGGGCACTATATTTGCACTTTTCCAATCATCCAGGATCGCTCCCAATCATCATGAGTTTTCAAAAATAATGGTCAGTGGCTCTGCAGCCAACTTCCTCAGCACCCTCAGGTCCCGCCTCATAGATTTGTACATGTGTAACTAGTCCCATCCTTATTCTTTCACCACAGTTGGCTGCTCACCTCCTCCCCAAACCGCTGTCCGGTGCAGTAGTCTCCAAGCTGCACTTGCCTGTGAAGAGCAAGGTAAAAAAGGCATTGAGTACTTCAGCCTTTTCCACGTCCTCTGTCACTAGGTTGCCTCCCCCATTTAGTAAGGGACCCACACTTTCCCAGATCTTCCTCTTCCATACTTATAGAAACCCTTCCCATCCCTCACTAGCTGCAACTCCGCTTGCATTTTGACCTTCCTGACTTCATCCCTGCGTTCCCCAAGCAATTCTTACACTCCTCCCTCGTCATTTGTCCAGGCTTCCACTTCTTGTAAGCTTCCTCTTTGTGTTTAAGCTCACCAAAGAGGTCTCTGCTAAGCCAAGCTGGTTGTTTGCCACATTTGCTATTCTTCCTGCACAGTGGGATAGTTTGTTCCTGTGCCCTCGGTAAGGTTGCTTGAAAATACAGCCAGGTCTCCTGGACTCCTCTCTCCTTCAGACTGGCCTCCCAGGGGATCCTGTCCATCAGTTCCCTGAGGGAATCAAAGTCTGTTTGTCTGAAGGCCAGGGTCCTTACTCTGCTGCTCTCCATCCTTCCTTTCCTCAGGATCCTGAACTCAGTCATATCACGGTGGCTGCTTCTCAAGTTGCTGCATCTAGTTCTACATCCCCCACCAAGTCTTCCCTGTCTGGGAGAAGCAGGTCAAGAACAGCATGGTCCCTAGTTGGTCTCCAGCACTTGTACCCTGAAGTTGTCCCCAGCACTCTCCAAAAACATCCTGCATCCCCTGTGCACGGCTGTATTGCCCTCCCAGCGATGCCAGGATGACTGAAGTCCCCCATGAGAACCAGGAAACTTCTGCTAGTTGTCTGGAAAGCCTCATCCTCCTGGTCTGGTGGTCTGTAGCAGACGCCCACCCCAGCATCACCCTCGGTGCTCTCTCCTCTAACCTTAACCCAGAGACTTTCAACAGGCCTGTCCCCAGTTTCATACCGGAGCTCTGAGCAATCATACAGCTCTTCTGCATAGAGCACAACTCTTCTCCCCTGTCTTGTCCTTCCTGGACAGTTTATCCCCATCCACAACAGCGCCCCGGTCATGCGAGCTCCCACCAGCTCTCTGTTATTCCAGCCATATCATAGTCCCTTGACTGTGCAAGGACGTCCAGTTCTTCTTGCTTGTTTCCCAGGCTCCATGCATTTATGTACAGGCACCTGAGGTCACTAGCTGATTGCCCTGCTTTCTTCCGGAAGAATGAGAAGGCCTCCCTTGTTGCCCACTTCTGCTTGTGCTTCTTTCAAGTCACCTGCTTCCCCACTTACCTCAGGGCTTTGGTTTCCATACCCCGGTGAACCTAGTTTAAAGCCCTCCTCACTAGGTTGGCAAACCTGTCTGCAAAGATGCTCTTCCCTCTCTTCGTCGAGTGGATCCCATCTCTTCCTAGCAATCTTTCTTGGAAAAACATCCCGTGGCTGAAGAAGCCAAATCCCCTGCTGGTGACACCACCTGCACAGCCATGCATCAATCTGCAGGATGCATCCGCTCCTGCCCCCTTCACCCTTGCACCCAGAGCCCTGTAGCCACAATTGATCTGCTAAGGTTCCCCCCGGGTGTATCATTGGTGCCCACATGGATGAGCAGCGTTGGGTAGAAGTCAGAGGGCTGGATGAGTGGCAGTAATCTTTCCATGACAACTCAGATCTGTGCTCTGGGCAAGCAGCAGATCTCCTGAGACAACAGGTCAGGCCAGCAGATGAATGCCTCCATCCTCCTCCAAAAGGAGTCTCCAACCACCGCCACCCATCACGTCCTCTTGTTGGCAGTGGTCTCAATCGTCCCAAACTTGGGGAGGCCTGGCCTGGCCTCCTTCGCCAATGGAAGGCGCTCCTCCTCTGCTGCTAGCGCTCTGTATCTGTTCTTCAGGCAAACCACTGCAGGTGGACGTGAAGATTTCTGCTTGCTGCCGAGGCCACGAGCTTCCGCCTTCCTGGGAGTCCATGGTCTCTTGCTTCTCCAGCACTGCCTCTGGCAGTCCTTCCTCTGCCATCCTAGGGGTCTCCTCCACCGATTCGATGCTGAAGTCCTCGTGGTAGAGGATGCTTTGGAGCCTCACCACCTCTGCCTGCAGCTCTCTTGCCTGCTCCCTGAGGGACACCACCAGGAGGCACCGCTCACATGGCAGGTGCTCCCCGACCTGGCTGTCCCTGGAAGGGGCCTGCAAGCAACGTCTCTGCAGCACCAAACCAGACGCTGGGTGGAAGCCTCAATGACGAACAGTCCTGCCTGCACAGACACCTCACAGGTGCAGGCAGAGGAAGGGCTGGCAGTGGCAGTAGCAGTGGCAGTGGCTCTGGCATTGTGACATTCTCCAGCCATTTCTCTGGGACTCTGAATCCGCCCCTCTTTTCAAGCAGACCTCCCCTGTAAGCTGGCCTATTCGCTGCTCCTTGGTCCCGAAAGGTTCCCTCTTCCTGCTTCCTCTCACCAAGCTTTCAGTGAAGGAAGGTGCGGGAGTTTCCAGGTGACTTCCAGGTGAACTCCCCCTCACTGTAGTTAAGCAAGGGGCTGAAGTATTGATCTAACTGCTGAGTTTTTGCTACGTGCACTACACGTGTAGGTTAGCTACTCTTAATTAAAAAAAGAGCTCACCTTGCGGAGGGGAAGTGCAGCAAATTGACATGTGGACTGCTTGCAGGCTGCCCTGTTTTCTTGGGGACTCTGCTTTTATACCCTGCTGGGCCTGGCTCTGCTCCCTTGTTAGGGCTGTTGTCAGACACAGGCAGCAATCGCCCAGCGAGCAGCACTCGGTTGCCAGCCTTGGCCATTTTCAAGGGGCCTAGGCTAAGCAGCAGGAGTGTTGCCAAGCAGAAGGCCCGAAACCTGTTTCTGAGAGACCACAATGTGAACCTTTGCAGATGTGACAACTAACTTGCTCAGGAAGTAAAGGAAACCATCAAATACCATTAAACAAAGTACAAGACCTGAAAGGAGATAAGGAAAGACTATACATTAAATAATCCGTATACACTATATCATCTTAAAGTAGTAGCAGTGATTGATGTAACCAAATGCACTGGACGTTAGTTTGCTATAATAGACATATTTTTGTTAAAATGGTTAGATAATTTGTAAAAACAAAAACAACCTTGTCAGAAAATACCATACCGGGAGATAAAGAAGAAACAGGAACAGCATTCCACAAGGAGGAAGGAAAGGAAATAAGAAACCCTCCCTCTTTCCCAAGGATATAAATATATCCCAAGGATATCAATTCCAGTTAACTGACACCTTCCAAGTCCACAGGACTTCTGGTTCAGTCCAGTTCCAAAAGTTTCAGCGAAATAAAGAAATTTAAATAAAACCAAGCAGAGATCATTTATTGGAATATTAAAATCAGCCATTTATAAATATTGGGTATAGGCTGGAGGGAAATGTGGAGAATTCAGGAAGACCTGCTGCCAATCTGCATGCCACCCTCCTCCCACCTCCTGAGAACCTATGTTGTGCTGTTGTGGGTAGCAAGATAGACTTTGGGATAAATGCTTGTTTTCCTGTTTTAAGGTGCAAGCAAATAAAAGATGGGTCGATAGACCAGTTTCTTCCTCTTTTATCAGTAGCCTGCCCACAAGGTTACCTGTAATCTGGGTAATAAATCTCAGCTGCTCAGAGCACAAGCACAGAAACTCAGCCTACCAACCAAACACTCAGCAAACCAAACACACAGGCAGCCCTGACTCACTTACCTTCCCAGAGCAGGATCTGGTGCCTGGCTCCTCTTCTTCCTCCTCTTGCTCCTGTAAGCTGCTTGCAAACTGCTTGAATTGTATTAACTTTGCTTTACATTGCATTAACAAATTAATTTTATTAATTGTATTAACAAAGCAAAAGTCTTGCTTTAAATTGTAGTAACTTTCTGGGCTCAAGCAGCTGCGTCCATGAGCTCCACAGTCCAGTTGTCTGAACCGACATGAGACCCCAGCTTTCTGAGACCTCTCCCAGGCTGCTGGTTGATGTGCCACTACAGCTGGTTGAAGGGGACCAAATCCAGTTCCTAGTTGATCTGGTTCCTTTTTACCAGCCCCAGGAACACACCCTTTTCTGAGGGCCTTGTCCTGCACTGGGTCTCCTGTTCCCTTGGACAAGCCAGAGCTCATGTTCTTCCTTCAGCAGATGGGTGTAGACCCCTCCCTGTGCCAGCGCCTCCGGGGCACGGGGGTCCCAGCCCAAAGATACATACTTCTTAACATTCCATAATACCAGCCGACTCCATATGGGCATATGAAGAAGTATGTAGGGTTGGGAGGGAGCTGTTCTTCTTTTGGCCCTGCATCTATCTGCCAGCCCTTCTTGGTGCCAGGTCTTCTGCTCTCACCTCTCAGGGCTGAATGAATCCCATCCGGGGGCAGGGAGGTATAGCCATCCATCATATCAGTCCGTAGCTCATCTCTACCACATCATGCTTCTAGTTGTGACGGAGAGACAGGAGAGCAAATCCACTTGCTGGGGTGGAGAGGCCCCAGGGGCAGGGCCCACATGAACAGGCCCCCTGCATGGGGGGGGAAGGTCACTGGCCAGGATCGCTATGTACCTACCTTTCCAGAGCTGCCTTCCCAAGCTGGGTGGATGCCATGTCCAGCAGGCGCCAGGACAAGTGCTCCCAGTTCCCCCCCGTTCCGGTGTCTGCCACAGGAGATTCATTCTGGACCCTGAAAGGATAAGGCAATGAAACAGCAATGATTTAAAGAGACTCAGTGGAGCAGTTTGTCTCTTACCCCAGGGGTGGGCAAAATGCAGCCCGTGGGCCACATGGGCCCGCCAAGCCATTCTATCCGGCCCGCAGGGCCCCTAGAAAATTTAGAAAATTAATATTTATCCGCCCCTGGCTGCCTGTCATGCGGCCCTCGATGGCTTGCCAAAACTCAGTAAGCGGCCCTCCGCCCGAAATAATTGCCCACCCCTGCCTTACCCTGACCCTCCCTGCAGGAAGGAGCTGCGAACTGCCTGACTTGTTCAGTGCCCCTGGCAGCTGGGCCATCCACCACCTTGAAGGGCCAAGTGCCCTCAGGGAGCTCAGCCCTGGGTCATGTTTGGGGCTGAGAATAAGAGGGACTGAGGGCCATTGCATTACACTCTGCACTGACAAAATCATGTTGGAGACGCAGGGGCAAAGCGAGGACTTCTTGGCTTTAGCTCTGACTCTTGCATATCTCTGGCTGCAGGCAGGTCATGCCTAGCCTGGGGTATGGGTTTAATCTGCAGAGGCTGCCCCATACGGGGAGCAGGCATGAGCTGGTGGTTGTGGAGGTTGCAGTGGCAGTGACTCCCAGTCTGTGGAACGGTGCCTGGAGCCTGACACGGCATGCTGTCTCTCAGGGAGGGCTTAAAGGGAGCCCTGCTCTGTGCTTCTCACAAGGCACTTGCCTCTAGGGAGTCTCTGTGCTCCAGTTCTGCCCATCACTCACCGGCACTGTGTCCATTCCTCCTCTGCCCGTGCTCCTTCCCCTCTGCCTGCTGGAACACGAGGATGCACAAATCTGTGTTTGCACCAAGCGGGATTTTGTGATACGGGATGCTCAATTGGCAGGTGTCATAGGAAGGCAGGGCCTTGTGGTGACCTGGTGCTAGGGCTGTGTTTGCGCAGGCATGAGTATGTATAAAGCAGGTGTCGCTGCTTTTTCCTGCACAGAATTGAGCCATTCAGATGTGCTTCATTGTCCCTGTTGTGCTAGCAGTTACAGAGGATTTTGCCTGTCATTCAGAGGGAAGGGACCTGTGTTTTCCAAGCAAGAGGGTCCAAGTAATGTCCCTGAAGCTGGACGTCTGCAGGGTGCAGCACAGTAAGGTGAAGTGAGAGACATAGTTAACCTTATTGGTCTGAAGTCAGGGTGAAGTCCCTGACAGGACTTGGCCAGGGATTCGTCATAGTCATGGCCATCTCCCTTGCCCACCTCCATTAAAAGTGACCGCCCCAAAGTGATCCCCCTGTCCTAAAACCTTCTCTGAACTAGCCTCATTTTTCAAGAGAAGATGGTATGTTTTTCACCAACCACACTAAAAGCCCCAGTCCCCGGCATCTCCTCTCTGCTCAGGAACGTTATTAATTTTGCAGCTCTAAATGCTATCGATCCCTTCCCAGCGGTGGGGTGGGCCAAGCGAGACAGCCTGCATCTGCAAGCACAGAAAGGGGGACTGTCTCCATCACAACCTCTGGGTGCTGCCAGGTCACCTCTGAAGCAAGTGGCACCATCTCTAGCTGCAGTCTGGGCTACTGTCATTACATTAACTGCACAGTGACTGTGGCCTTCGGTGCCTAAACCCAAGAGCGGGGAGATTCCCTTGGAGTCTGACTTTCTCTTGTAAGTGTGGGAGGATTGGGGCAGGGCATGTGTCCTTGTGCTTAAAAGTCTGGGCGTGAGGAATGACTGGCCGTATAGAAGCGTGGGTTATGGGACCCCAGGAATGAAGAGCCGGGGGGCTGCTTCAGGTCCCCTTGTCCATCTCCCTGCACTGAGACAGGGCCTAGTCTCCCTACACTGTCCCTGACTGCTATTCATCCTTGCAAACCTCCAGCAACTGGGGTTCCCATCCTTCATGGGAAATCTGCCCCAGGGCTTCCCTGCCTTGGGAGTGAGAAGGTTTTCCCTGATAGCTAACCTGATTCTTCCTTGCTGCAAATTTAAACTGATTATTTCTTGTCTTATCCCCAGTGGATATGGAAAACAATTAGTCCTGGCCTCCTGAGAACAAGCTTTACGTAGTGGAAGTCTCTTCTCATGTCCGCCCTCACTTTCCCCACCATCTCCCCCCTCTCCGACCCCCATTTTAAACAAACCTGTTTCTTTCTACCGTCCCTTAGAGGTTGTTCCCCAAACCTTTTATTTCTGCCTTTCTGTCTATCTCTTTCCGGAGATGTGGCTTTCAAAGCTGGGCACTACTCACCAGTGCCACGGAGAGCAGCCATGTTTCTCTTGCATATACCCCTCACACCAATCCATCCCACAGGGAGCTTTATTACATGAATGAACAGACGGCCCTGCCTTTGAAAGGCCCCTCTAGGAACCAGGCAAGGGAAACCCTCAAAGAAAGTGTCTTCCTAAGCAGGTTGGAACAGAAATGGGCTCAGCCCATTTGCGGGGTGCTAGGAGACTGCTCTAGGTCTGTATGGACACGGTGCCATGATAGACATGGCGTCAAGAGGTGGTGCTGCATCGGGCTGCTCCCGTGCCATTGCAACTCTGTGCTGGGCCCTGCAATGGCGTCCCTGGCCAGCCATCGGTTCCAGATAGATGTGAGGCGGCTTTAAGGATGGTCTTGCATGCCAGTTTCCCTCTAATTTAATACCAGAGAGAGTGAGAGGGGTGTTTGGGCTCAGGGCTTCTGTTGTCATGGGCGGGGATTAAGGCCAGTCGAGATGGGAAGAGGTTCTGGTCCCGCAGCAGCAGGGGAGAGGAATGGCTGTCCCGCACTGGGGAGCAGAGGGGAGCCCCTTCCCCAGCTCTCAGCTGCACCCTCCCAGCTTCCCTCCCTCTTTGTGGCTCCTCATGTAACGGAGACTGAGCACAAGATCAAGGAGAGGGGGACCTGTACATGGCTCTGCTGGCGCCCCTAACTCTTGACCCCTCACCCAGACTCCTGCCATCCCATCCCTGGACAGATGTCCTTGGCCCCCTGCTTGCCCAGCTCTGAGCATCTCGGAGAATCCTGTCCACCTAGCTGTTTTTGCAAGGCGGAGGCCAATCTTCCCCAGCACTTGGCTGGGGCCAAGGAATTTGCTTGGCTGCCGTGAACAGCATCAGGGGAAGGGGCTGGTGCCCTGCATCATCGCATCTCTCTATCCCCAGAGGAGAACAGGACAAAAGCGTCAACTCGGCAGAACCAGCCCCTCGCTTCCCTAATGCACGGAGCAAGCGAAATCCAAGCCTGCGATCACACGGGGAGAGAGGGAGTGTGAGTCTCAGAGGGGCTTGGCAGTGGCTGAATCTCTGAAACAACCCCTTCCCCAGGTGCGGGAAGAGCCTGGGGGCTTTGAGCCACCAGTTCATAGATTCAGGTCCCTTGGACCCAAACAACTGGGTCATTGCCCTAGCATCACCTTCCCTCCTTGCTGTCATGTAACCCGGAGACTGAGGAGATGACCTTTGTGCTCCATCATGTAGGGCTCTTGGTTTTCCCCGATAAAAAAAATCCCCAATTTTCAGATTAAAAAACGTAACCCAAAATCCACATTTTTCCATGATTAATATGAAATCCCACTAAGATATAGATATAGCTATAGATATAGATATAGTGGCGTTTCACTTTGATCGTGGAAAAATGTGGATTTTACTTTTTTAAAACCGAAAAGTGGGGATTTTTCTTGGTCAGGGAAAAACAGGATCCCTGCATATCTGTCTAAAAGGGAAGTGTCCGGCCAGCACTCCCAGCTCATCCCTGTTGCCGCTGCCTGCCCACATGTTATGCTCAGGAAAGTGGGAGAGGGCAGAGATGTCTGCTGGTGATACGCTTGTGACAGACAATCTGGGCGGCCAGCCCTCAGCGGGGGAACAGTGGTGGTGGCCCTTCATGTCCCCAGGGGCCCTACTGGTTTCCATGGGCTGAACAGCTCCTTCTCCAAGCCACCTTTTTAAGCACTTAGCACCCAGAAATCCCCCCCGTGTCACTTCCAGCCCATATGAGAGGTGATGGATGTGAGAGTCAGCCTCTCAGGCCTGAATGAGAGCTGATGGGTGCATGTGCAGTGAAGTTAGCCACTTGGCTGGGACACTATCGCATATGTGTGTATATTAGAAAGCAACCCTGTTCCCCAGCTTTTTTTATCATGATACCTAGTATAAGACTGGTTTGCTCAGGCTGCGCCAATAAACCAGGTTTATTTCCTACAAAGTGGTGTGCTGGGCAGGAAAGATGCTCTGCCAGGACTCATGAACTATGGGCTCAAGACCCAGCACCATCACACTCTGCACGGGACCCCGGGTAGGTTACTTCACCTCTCAGTGGGTGCGTCTACATGAGACACTGAATGCGCAGTAGCCTAATAACTCTGCACAGTAGCGTGCCAGGCAAAAATCATGCTAATGCACTAGTGCGCGGTAGTATTAGGCTACTGCACATTAAGCATCACTAAAAAAACTGTGCATCGGCACTACTGCACAGTAACTGTAGTTACTGCGCTTTTAGTTAGTACTTCATTAAGCAAGTACTAAACTAAATGTGCAGTAACTACTGTGCATTAAGGAACATGTAGACATGCCCAGTGTGTGTTTGCCCTCTTCCCAAAGGGGACGAGGGCTCACTCTGCACAGAGACAGGCTGTGAGGGCAAAATCTAGGAAGGAAGGTGAGGTGCTGAGACGCTGCAGCAGCAAGGACCAGGTAAGTTTTTTATTCAGGTTTGCTAGATCAGACTAAAAGATCCAACAGTCCCCGCAAGCCTCAAAATGCATAAGTAAGAGCCCCGAGCAGGCAGAATGGAGGTCTAAGCCAGCAACAGCACAAAAAACCCTCGAGCTGAGAACCCATGCTCGTCTCATGAGTTAAATTCACAGGTTTCTTTGCACTTCCACGGTCTTAGAAAACTCGACTCCTCTCCCTGGTACCATGCCCAGGCAGCAATGGACAGGGGGAGATTTTTCTTTCGCTGCCCGTTAGTTTGAAAGTATCCCCGTGCCCCTCACCTCCACCACGCACGCACACCTAGTTTGATACAGGACGCAAATCCTGGGAGCCGCTACTATTTCTGCAGGCTGCTGTAGTGAGGCAAAAGCCCCAGGTTTAACAGGGCAGGGAACCTCTCAGGAGAGACTAGAAACCACTGATAACTTAATCGCGTGTTTATGTTCATAAGCAAGGCCCATGCTGTGCGGGAAGCCTGATCTAAAGCCCTCTGAAGCTGACTGGAGGTTTCCCATAGACTCTAGTCTGCTCTGGATCAAGGGCTCAGAGGCCACTTTCTGGCACAGAGCTGAAGTTTTTCATTCTCTACAAAAACAAGGGCATGACTCAGCCTCAGCTGTAACCCATTTGGACTGCGCTCTGTTTACCACTGGGGCCGATGGCAAAGCTCCCATTGTGGTGCCAGCCGGGCCACGCTGGGCCCTGGAGGCCCACCGGCAGCCCCTGCCAGCCTCAGCGCACAGGCCGCTGGAGCTGATTTCTTTGCACAATTGGCCCTTCTCTGGGGACAACTTCTCTGCCACGGTTTTTAACCATTTTAGCCCCTGGCTGAGCGTGGCCAGGACTGCCGCCTGCGTGACTCATTAACATGGATCAGATAAAGAGCTGGGTGCTGGAGGGATGGCTTTGGGGTGGAAACACTGTCTGAGGGCTCGGGGAAACGGGGTTTGGCCACAGGGCTTCCTGTGTGACCCTGGGGACGGTACCTAGCCTGTCTGTGCCTCAGTTTCCCTAGCATTACATCAGGGCAGCGATCCTTCCTTTGTCTCACCTTCGGCTGCGGGGTGAGGAGAGTTCTCCAATTTGTACCGCACCTAGCGCAGCAGGACCAGATCTCAGTGCTAATGCAGGCAGTAGCAGGGGGAGTCTGTCACTCCTGTGATGTTTTCCCTGCATGTTTGCCTCTTTCTCCCCATGTCAATATTGATCCCTTGGAGCTGGGGGTGCCGTGGAGCTACCCGACTCCCAGAAAGGAGGAGTGAGGCGCTTTGTCCCACTGGAGCCCTGTGATGCATGCAGGTGTCCAACCCCAGGCCTGGCTTTACAGCCCTTCTGTCTCCAACCCAGCCTCCCCTCACTGGGTCTTGGCCCAGAGACTCCCTTGCTTCCTGCCTCAGTTTCCCCAGCTGAAGACTCAGGTCAGACCTTAACTTCACAGCTCTGGTGCAGCCACTCCAGATTTCACAGCAGCAAGGGAGAGAGAGCCCAGATCCTCCTACCCCAAGGGCAAGGGGCAGTGAGCCAGGATTTCTGGGTTTGATTCCTGTAAAGTGCTTCAGGTTCCTCTTAGGTATGGCTCCTCCATGGCGTACGGATGCAGACACATGGCACCTCTAGTGCTCTCAGTGCTATCAAAATACCCCCAGGAGGTATAAATCAGCACCATTGCTCCAGTCACTGGAGCCCCCTGAGCTGTGCTGGTTTGCACTGGGGCATGGTCACTCGTTGGATTTGCACTGACAGACTTGCTCAGGACCTGCCTGGGGGGGAAGGGGATGCTACCCAGAGGCTGGTGAGGGGGGTACTTGCTTTGGGCCCAACCGCGGTCTCACCCCCCTGGGAATCGAGGGTCGTTCCAAAAGCCCCGGGGCCCGGCTGGTGGGAGGGAAGAGCTCAGGAAGGGAGAGATTTGGCTCGTGTAGACAGGGCCCCTCACGGAAATAAATCCCGGAGGCCAAGGCAGGGTGAAACAAGCCCCTGTGCCCATGCCCGGACATTGCATCAGTGCCACTTTAGCCCACTTTTCAGGGCAGAGCACGGGGCAGACAGGGCTTCCCGTCTAAGCTGTACCTGCCTCTGCAGAGCTGTGCGTGTCTCCTGTGGAAGGGGGGTCTGCAGATGAAGCCTGTCCCCTTAACCCCGTTCCCCTTGCAGGAGAGGCCCCGTGTATGCCCGGTGGGTGGGCACGGCTCACAGCATCATGCTTCACTGTCAGGGCGGCACTTCCCCGTGGCAGGTGCAGAGCTGTAGAAAGTCAGGTCTTCCAAGCCCTGTGTCTGCACTGGCCCTGCACTGGCTCTCTGCAGAGGGAGCATTTCAGGAGTGCGTGGGTGGTCTGGGGGCTCGGCTGCCCTCGCAGTGGGGGAAACTCTAAATAGGAGCTGGTGGGGGCAGAAGTTTGGAGACAAGACCCCTTTCCCAGTCCCTGCATTGGTGCAGGTGTGAATTTGGCCCCACAGGAGCTAAGGGCTCCTCTCAGGTCCTCTTGGGGTCCTGGGGTAGGAACCTCTAAGGACCAAGGGCTAGGGGAGGGGCTGGGAGGTTGAAGGGTGCTGCTGGGCCTGAGGGACTGCTCACTGCCCCCAGCACAGGCAGCCCTTCCCTGCGGGTCTGCCCAGGCCCCTGCCTTGCCGCGCTAGCTGAGCACAAGGGAGCCTTTCTGCAGCCTGTTTTGGCCACTGCTGTTAATCATCACCTCCCCACTCCCAGGGAGGGGAAGTGGCTTCCCCAAGGTCACAAAACCCAGCGGTAGTGGAGCTGGGAACAGACCCTGAGAGCCCAACCCCGCAGTCCCCTGCTCTGTCCACTATCCCCTCCCTCTTCACAAGTTGCAGCTGGATGAGGACTGGTGAACAGACTCTCTGGCCCTCGGCACGGGGCCCAGGGGTGCTTGGGGCTTAGGGACCCCAGGTTTGGCTCTCGTCTGCTGGGCTGCCTCTAGAGCCACCCACACGGGACACCAGGGCTCTGCCTAAGGAAGTGGACCAGAGCCAATCCCCAGAGCTATGAGACCGCACCATAACCCAGGGCTAGGGGCATGGCGGGGGCAGGTTCGTCCCCAGAGGGCATCTGCACTCCAGGCCCTGGCCAAGTGGTGAGGCTGTGACAGCACGGCCCGCGGGGGAGGCGCAAACTCCACGTACTGCAGCTCTGCAAGGAGCCGTTGCGTGCCAAGTGTGCGCATCAGCCCTGTTGCTGGGCCCCGGGGAAGAGAAACTCCTGGCAGCAGACACCCCTTGGCCTCTGGGCCAGGAGCAGACACTGGGGGCAGCAAAGCCACCCCAGGGACTGAGCTAGTGCCCTACGACTGCATCCTGGCACTCCCGGGCAGCATCCCTGGCATCCCAGCTCAGCTGCCTCCCGAAGATTGTGTTTCACAGGAGCTCAGCTCCAGGCCTGTCCTAGCCCATCCAGCAACTCCCTGTGCTCCAGGCACCAGCCTGCCCCTGGCGCCCCAGGCTTTGACCTTGTGTCCCTGAGCAGTCCCCAGCCCTGACTCTGCAGAAGGCAGCGGTGGCTTAACCCTTGCTGCTGCCTGTCTCTGCAGTGCCGCTTGCCTGGGAAGGAGCGTGCTGCTGATCACCCAGCCCACCCTGGCAGCTGGTACGCAGCCCAGAGGGGCAGGCTACACCCCTCAGCCCCCTTAACCCACCTGTCCCCTTCCCTGGGTCTCACAGAGCTGAGCTCTGTCGTCGGCTGAGATCCTGGGGAGGGGGACAGGGCTCCTTGGGATCTTTGTCACAGCTCTGGCTGTGGCTGGGGTCTCTGTGCCAGATGCCTTAACCTCCCTAGAGCCACTTGCCATGAGGGAGCAGGAAGGAGCCCCGTGTTGCCCCGGGTCCTTTCCCTTTGGCACCTGCCCTTCCCCATGGGGGAGTAGCTGCTGGGGGACTGCGGCTGCAGCCCCCAAGCGTGCAGGAAGGAGGCGAGTGTGCGTGCAGTGAGTGTGCACGCAGTGGGTTTCTGCACTGTGGTTTCTCAGGGGTGAGCACAAGGGGGTGACGCGTGTCTGCTCAAGGAGGGACAGATGTGACCTTCCTCTCTGTGTTGCCCCAGCAGCTGGCAGCGGTGCTGCAGAGCTGAGCTCCCCCCACCGTGGCACGAGGGGCTCTGATGGGGACTCAAAGCACTCCCAAACCTCTGTGCCTGGATGACAGTGATGACACTGTCATATCCAAGTGCCCAGCTGAGTGTTCAGACCAAGCGGACCAGGCTGCTTGCAGGATATGGCAGCGCGATGGGTCTCTGCCTTGCCCATAGCCTCAGAGCGGAAGCACCATGGCACAACCCAGCTGGTGCACGAAGCCTCCCCCTCCACCCACAGCCCGGCTGGGGCATCTCTGTGCTGTTCCTGGCCTGTGCTTACCCTGCTGGCCATCACGGGGCTGCTGTCACCACTGGGAACTGCTGCCTGGAGGGCCTGGGCTCAAGGGCAAGGCAGAGGCCAGTGGTGCGGGATAGCTGGGGGAAGATGGGCTGGGGGTAGGGCACAAGCCAGGCATGTGGGAAACCTGCGCTCAGAGCCCAGCCCTGCTGCAGGCTCCCTGTGACCTTGGGCAAGGCACATAGCTCCGCAGGAGTAAGTGGGCAGGACTGCTAAGGGATTTAGGCACTGAGGTCCTGCTGTGAGCAGTCAGCGTTAGGTGCCGAGGTGCTGTTTAAAACTCTGGCCCAAAGTGGTGGAGGCTCCTCGCTCTCATTGCAAGTCACTGGGACGGCCCCTTCCTCTCCTGTACAGGAGTTGTACTGGGGGGCAGGCTTTAACCCTGCGGGCTAGAGCCAGCCCCCCGCAGCCAGGGCTGGCGTGAGCTTTCCGGCTGCAGCCCTGCCAGCGTGCCTCCAGCTTGACGCATAGCCTTCTCCCGCTCTTGTCCCCGGCTCTCTGCACAGCTCTGCCCCCCCGCCCGGCCTGGTGCACAGCACCTCCCAAGCCCCACACGCAGCCCCCGCTCCCCCAGGACTCCTGGCAGCCTCCCACAGCTTTTTGCAGTGTCTTTTGATGCCAGGCAGCAGCTTCTTGGCATTTCAGACGGGTCCCTAGCTCTGCTGAGACCCCCTTAGCCCCCTGTCCCTCCCAGGGCCTTTCCCACAGACCTGCCATCAGCAGAGAATCCCACCGAGCAGCAAGGACGAGGCCCTTCCCTGGTGACCTTGGATGGGGGGCAGGAGCCTGGCTCCCTGCAGCCTGAGCCCAGTGGGATCAGAGCAGCCAGGTCTCAGCTCTGCTGAGGAGCAAGCCAGACCCTCTCCTTCAGGGGACTCCCGTGGCCTCGCATCTGGCTCTCCCCAAAGCAGGTGCCCAGCCACAGCCAGGTATTCGCATCTGCTCGGCACCTGGCAGCCTCCAGCAGACCCACCCCTAACGCACTGCTCCCCCTCCCCACCACCGCAGACCTGCCTACCAGGGCTTCTTCCACAGCCTCTACCTGCCAGGATGCTCCTCGCCCCCCGGGGCTGCCTGCCTCCCACTCCTCCCCATCCATGCTTTGCAAGTACCAGGCGAAGGGGAGCTACTCAGCCCCCAAGCCCTGAGCAGCCTCCCAGCCAGCAGCCTCGAGGTCACCCCCAAACTAGCCCAAGGTCTCCCTGGAGCTGAGACCACCCTCCAAAGCTTCAGGGGAGTCTCTAAGCCAAGAGCATCCCAGCTCTGCAGCTCTGAGGAGCTGGGGGCTGCGGTCTGGGGCCAGCCAGGGCACTGCTACAGAGGGCTGCCGCAGATCTCAGCCCCCTCCCTCCCTGCATCCCAGAGGAAGCGGCTCTGCTCCCATCTCCTCCAAAGCGCCTTTTATTTGACCCTGGAAACATAGCTGTCATCTTGCTGCAGGGGAAGTGTGAGCACATCTAGGAGACAGCCCCGCACTCCCCAGGCAAGGGACCCAGTCCCTGACACATCTGACTTGATAGCAAGTTTGCTCCCCCAGGCCTGGCCGATGGACCCCCAGCTCGGGCCTGTCCTGCAGCAACGCCACCTGCGCTGCTGGGAGTCAGGCCCCGGGGCGCTTACCGGGGTTCGGCCACACAAATGGCATCGCATCTGGAGAGTGAGAGTGAGCCAGGGAGTCCTCGGCGAGGCTGCCAAAGGGTGGCTTTGATGTGGGGAAGCGCGTGTGTGCACACACGCACAGGCACGGGCTCGCCCAGCACAGCCCCAGCCTGGCTATAAAAGGAAGTGTCTTTTTTTCTGCTCTCTCACCCGGCCGCTCTGCAGTCACTCGCTAACAGAGACGTTTCCAAGTTTTACTATTCATCGCTCTCTCTTGGCCCTGCTCCCTTCCCTCCCCCTGCTCCTCCATCGATCCCCTTGTAAACCCGCTGCATTAGCCACTTGAGCGGAGGAGCCGAATAGAAAAAAAAAAAGAGAGGGAGAAAAGGAAGCCGGGTAGGGAGGGGATGGGGACAGGGCCTGGGGCAGCTCCAGCACCGCACCCCACGCCAGGCTCCCGGCCCTCCTCCTCCGACCCCTGAGAAAGCGGGCAAAGTTCCCGGCCGAGAGCCCCCTCCCCAGCCCACGCCGGTGGGGCCTGATTGATAGATAGCGCCAAGCCCTGTCCCCTCTGCCATGATGATCAGCTGTTCTCCGGGTGATGTGCAGAATACAGAGTCCAGAAGTTAGAGCTGGGATCCCCCCCCGCAATAACGCAGGGCAGGCCCCCCTCCCCTGGCCCAGCCAAGGGCTTGCCCACGAGCCGGGGATCCCGGCCCCCCTCCACGAGGGGTGATCCCTGCTGTGCCGCCTACCGCAGGCAGCAGATTTACGACTGGGGCTTCCCCTGCTTGGGTGGAAGCTGCACAATGGGTGTGGGTCTCCCCGCAGGCAGTCCTGCTGCCCCCCCACCGCAGTTGCCCACTCGCTGTAGCCACGCCAGGGCTGCCAGCACCCCCCAGCCCAGCACCGGGGCAGCGTGAAGGCCGCATTTCGCTGCTCCGCGGCCCAGCCCCCCTCTCCCAGCAATAGTTTGCCACCAGCCCTGCTCCTTCGCTTCTGCAAGGGCTGCAGAACAGGGGGGCACCTGCACTGGGCCCGGGTGAGCTACAGGGAGGGTCACAGCTGCCCCTCGCCCCTGCAGGACACTTGCTAAGACTTCACGCTCCTTCCACCCCAGACAAGGTGGCTTCGAAGCCCTTGCTCCCTCACTCCCCACCCCCTTCACCCGCACTCGTGCTGCAAAGCTGCTGCAAGGAGCCAAAGCCCAAGTAAAATGCTGATTATGGTTCCGATTATCAGCGTCTAGCGCAAAGCCTGCACATAACAAAAGGCAGCTCCGGCACGGGAGCCGGGAGCCCAGTGCCCACTATGTACTGGTGAAGGTTAAACGCTCACCGCCGGGAATCCCTCCTGCAGCCCCTGCCACCTCCCCTGGCTTCTCAGCCCCCCTCCCCAGCACCCGAGCCACTTACTGCCCTGAAGGTGACTCCAGCTGCATCTGGGCGTCCATCGCAGGCCCCTGGGGGCTGTGGCGTCGCCTGCCAGATCCCGGCACCCGCCTGCTTGCCTTGACTTTGCCACAGAAACTCCTTCAGCTTGTCTGCATTCTGTTCCCTAGGAGCATGCAGCATCCTCACAGTTCAGCTTGAGAAGTTCCTTGCAAGGGAGGGGAGCCGAGGGGAGGGATTTAAAGGCAGACCCTGCCTGGGTTGCAGACACCTTCAGGTGCTGGGCGGTAAAGATGCTTTTCTTTATAAAGGGTCCTTGGCTGCCGGCTGCTGGGGCATCCCCCTCCCCTGCTGCCACGAGCAGATCGCCTCCTGCGAAGCCCCGTCCGAGATCAATACCACCCCTCACACGCGCTGTGCCCAGCTTCCAGGCAGGAGGCACGGACGCTGCACAGATCTATGCTAATGCGATCCTCTCGCGCCGTTATTAACCAGCCAATATTGTCACGGGCACACGAATGGCGAGAGGCCTCCACCTCCCTGCCTCGGCCCGCAGCTGCGAAGTCCGGCCGGCGCTGGGCCCCCTGCGCCTCTCTCACCGCAGCTGTAGCAGCAATTTCGCCCACCAGCCATGCTGGGCAGAGGGCAGCTCCAAAATTGGCTGGTGCCCCTGCCCAAGGGGCAGCTCAGAGCGCCCTTCGGGCCAGCAACTGGGTGACCCCGGGTTGCTGCCCCCGGTCCCTGCCATGGCACCGAAAGCACTTTGCCGGATATAGCCAGGGCCCTGCTTCCATCCCGGGGGCCGCGGGAATAGTGAAGGGCGCCTTGCACCGGCAGCCTGTTGGTCTGGGGACAGCGGGATGTGGGGCTGATGTGGGTGGAGGGGAAGGGAGTTTCTCTGTGGATTTTGGAGGTGAAATGGGGAGACTTGGGGCTCAGCTGAGCGGTGATCTTTACTGTAGTGTGCGTGTGCGTGTGTGTGCGTGTAAGAGGGTGGGCGCGACATACACAGCGCATGTCTCCCCAGGTGTGCGCTATATGAGACTAAAATCGCAGGGGAAGCCCAGAGCGCACTGCCGATCTTCTGACCCTGCTGCGGGGAGCATTCAGCCTCTTGCCAGCGGCTCCGTCCTTGAGTCTAGCTCTTCAAAGCTGCCATGCAAAGAAGTGCGTTGGCGCATTTGCTTTCCTCGCCATCCCCCTCCCCCCTCCCTGGCTTTTCAGGGCCCCGGGGCTGCCCCTGCTCGCGGGGTACGGTGGCAGCTTTCAGAGCCCCTGACAGCCGGGCCCCCGGTCTGCGATGCGGGCTCGGGGTGAATATGGGGCCGAGGGGTCAGCCACAGCCCAGGCCCACCGAGCAGGGCTTCGCTAGCGCAGGTGGAAAAGCAATGGGGTGAAGAGGGGGGTGGGAAAAAGCCCCCCAGGATCTCGAAGCTGGCCCCATCCTTGCAGCTCCTCCCCTGCCTGCGACTCCCAACACCTGCAAACTTCTCGGAGAGGCTCTGCAGCCCCAGGTCCTACCTCCCGGCTCTGCCTCGCTCAGGGCTCCTCCGGCAGCAGCATCGCCTGGGCTCTGAGCCCGGTTCCTCTGCGCTGCAGAACGTCCAAGGGATGACACGAGGGCTTCGCGGCCGCCC
>NW_017729015.1:11289144-11305224 GCF_001723915.1 Gavialis gangeticus | reverse complement strand
CCCGCCCGCCGGCCACAGCAGCATCATGTCCTGCAGCCCACAGGGGGGTGGCGGAGGGGGCTGCCAGCGCGAGACCAGGGCAAGGCTGGGGGCACACCTTGCTCTGGTGACCAAACACAAACCGAAGAAAAGAAGAGGGGCCCCCTCCGCACTCCCAGCCCTGCCCTGGCAGGCCCGTCTGCCCCCCTCCCTCGGCCCAACGCCCCTCTCCCCGCTCCGGCCGCACACTGTTTGCCTGCTATTTTTGGCAGCCTCCAAAGCGCTCCTCACAGGCTATTAATAATGAGAGTGAGAAATTCGTTTGGCCTCTGCTATATAAGGAAAGGGAGAGGGTTAGAGGCAGCTAAATATACGGAGCACGCGGGAGACAGGGAGCAAGCGGGGAGGCCTTGGCACCGCCTGTGGAAAGAGCGCGCTGGAACAATGCAAAGACGGACTCCCCCCGCGTGCGAGGCCCGGGGCGGCGGGGAGGGCAGGCCGCTCGGGCCCGTGCTGCTCACTGTGCATCCGTGGCCTGGGTGGCTTTGCTGGGGCTTGGCCTCAGACCCCATCTCTGCCCCTCGGGAGCTGGGTTTTCTCAACAGCTCAGCTCCCCTGGAGGGACTCGTGGCCACGAGCAAACCCTCCCTGGTGTGTGGTGCTCTCCAGGTCTCAACACGTGGCCCCAGTGTGGGACCCCAGGCCTTGCAAGAGGGGACACGCTGGGGATTCCCATAGCAGAGGCTCAGCGAGGCCAGGCCCAAGCCCCCAGACCAGGGCTCCCAAGGCAAATGGCTTGTGTGCAGTCTACCCACTTGTGTGGGACAGCATGAGCAGGGAGCGGGACCTGGCATGTGCCTCGGGCACTTGCGTGCAACTGTGGGGAAGACAGACCACGTGCCTCTGCTTGGCATCTTGGCCCTCCCAGCTCCAGCTCCAGCTCCAGCTCCAGCTCAGGGCTTTGGGAGGCCAGAAGCAGGTGCAAAACGAGGGCCCGGGTGCTGTACCAGGTGCACTCCCCTCCAGGTGCTTGCCCTGCACCCATCCAGGCAGTCTGGGAAATGCTGCCCTGTGGCACAGCAAAATCCAGGCTCACCAAGGACTTGCCCTGGGCAAGGGCATCATGGCCATAGAAAAGAGGGTGGGAAGAGCTCAGCTCCCCCTGCCCACAGCCCTCAGAGGTGCTGGCAGGATAGGGTCCATTAAGGTCAGACTGCAAACCTACCTCTTCCCCAGGGGCCAGGAAAGGCCTGGGGTGGTCAGTGGGATCTGGACCTCCTTTGGGGTGGGCATGAGCCTGATGGGGTTTTGCACTGGTGCCCAAGGCGGATCCTGGCAGCTCTTGGAGCTGGAACTGAAGGGAAGGACGGGAGACTGGGAACCGTGGCTGCAGGAAAGTTGCTTGGGCTTTGGAGGCGAGAGCTGGCTGGAGGACTTGGATGAGCACCTGTGTGTGTGTCATAGGGCCTGTACTGTCAGCAGAGATTCTCCATGCACTCCTGAGGTCAGGGCTTGTGTTTGTCACCATCCTCCTGCTCTGGGCCACTTGGCTTGGAAGGACTTTGGGGCAGGCACTGGCTGTGACCACGTGCGTCTATACAGGATCCAGCACATGGGGCCCTGCTTCCAGCTGCACTGTCTGAGCTCCGCAATGCAAAAATGTTCCTCCAGCTGAGGTCTCCCTCGGGAGTCGTGGGCAGGGGTGCTCTGCCCCCCCCGGCTGGGATTGCCTCCCATCGGCTCCCTGAGGCCTGGAAGTGAGGGGCAGGAATCAGATCTTGGGACCTGCCTGAGAGCCCAGGCACAACCTGGGGGCTCTGCAAAGCAGCCTGGCACTCCATATGCCTGGCACCCTGCCCTGATGGAGCAGCCCCCTGCAGAGCCCAGCCCCCTGCCCCACCAAAACCCACTGCTTCCCAGGCCATCCTCGCCTACATGGCCTTTCCATCTAGCCGTGCTGCCTGGGACAGGGCTCCCTGCAGAGCAGCAGAGGCAGTGACCCCCCAGGAGCAGGTGGATGTGCAATTAATGCAACCTCCGGAGGGGCAGGACGGTGGCACCCATGCCAGTCATAGGTGCTGGCTAAAACTACCACTAGAAGAGTGTTCTTTTCAAAGCTGTCTCCTTGCGTTAATGAGCAGGCCATTAACCTCCATGGCCACCAAACTCATTATCAGGTGCGCAGCTAGATTCCCCACTGTCTGGCTGGACAGTGAGGTGCACCGGTGCCAGCACAGCTCCATGGGGAGCAGGGAAGCCCTCGGACCCCGCTGGGGAGCCGGACGCCCCCATTAAGCCCCACATGACCCTGCTCAGTCCTGGCCAGGCAGTGCGAGACGGTCGCAGTGGTCAGCCTGGGGCTCCTGTTCCTTTAAAGAGAGAAATGGCAGCAGATGGAGGAGCCCAGAGAGCTGAGCAGGGACTAATCACAAGAGGGAAGGCAGCAAAGAAACCCTGCTGCCTCGGCAGGGACCTGCCCATTAGCTGGAAGGGCATCCCTGTGCCTGTCAGGACGTCTCTGCCTGGGGGGAGCTGGCTGCAAGGGATTCGGCAGCGAAGGAAATAGGCCAGTAGGGCAGAGCCTGGCACAGGGAAGTTGCTGAAGCAGCAGTCATCAGCCACCCTGGCAACCAGCCTTCAGGGTTTAATGAGAAACCCCTGGGGGCTGAAGCACCAGCTGATGGGAAGGGGCAGAGTGTAAGTGGTATATAAGCCTAGGGTCTGAACCAAGTCAGGTAGACTGTCCCGGTGATCTGGGGAGTGAGGAGCTTGCAGGTGCAGACTGCAGGAAGGGGCTCTGCCGGCTCCTGGATCCCCTACGGAGGCAGGTGAGGCACTGGAGGCTTGCTATTGGGGTGGGGGGTAACCAGGGCGGGGGGAGGCACGACTGCTCTGACCTAAGCTACTGTTCATGTTTGGACCCAGCATGGGTTCAGTTTGTGTTACAGCTGCTGCGTGTGTTTCTGTGTTACAGGTCAGACTGGCAGCTTGGGTTTGGGGCTATTGGGCGATGATGGAGGTCTCAGTAGTGCTTGTGGCCGCAAGAGGGGCTTGAGCCTGATAGGGTGGTAGCCTGTGGAAGGGCTGTAGCCAAGCACAACTCAAACCAGAGGGACCCAAAGTAGGTTTGCCTGGAGCAGGGTGGAGACAGGGTTGGAGCCCAGGCAGGCTCAGTGCCCAGAGCAGGGCAGAGCGGGAGACTAGGCCAGGCGGCCCAGCGCCCAAACTGGGGTGGAGACAGGGCTAGGGGGCCCAGACAGCCGAAGCCGGCTCAGCGCTCGGAGCAGGGCAGAGATGAAGCCAGGGGGCCCAGAACTGAAGTAATCAAAATAAGAGCTGGTGCCCAGAGGTCGGTTCCAGCACGGTGGGCCCCCAGCTAGAGCAAAGGGGTGGCGGTCGTACAGTAACACCTGTGAGGCATGGACATAGCTGTAGTGGAGGCTGAAGTCCATGAATGGCCCTTAAGGCTACGCAGATGGGTCAGGAGGGTCTGCTTAGTCGGAGAGGCAGAACCGAGCACAGAAGAACTGGGGCTTGCTCTAGGACACATAGGCAGCCTCCCTTTTAATCAAACAATGCTCAAGGCAGGGCAGGAGCGTGAGAAGGGGAAGGCACCCTACAGCTAGAGCAGGGCAAGGGACCATGCAGTGCCCCTGAAGCTTGAACTTGCTACACAATTCAAGGCCTGTTGCCCTAGGCACTGCCTCCCAGGGCCCTGCTCTAGAGAGCTGGGAGCAGGAAGGAACTGGAACTGGAAGAGCGTCCTTGTGTCACGGGCTGAGCTCCTTGCTCGGGAGGCTGGGGCCAGCATGCATACTAGTCCTGGCTGCCATTTCCAGAACAGCTTCCCAACGGGGGGTCTCCAAGCATGATGTGGAAGTGGGCGTCTTTACCCCAGAGGGGGAAATGGTGGCAGGGAAGCTGTGACCTGCACAACATCAGTCTTGAGAGCAGGCTCCAGTCCCCAGGCTCCTGGCCTCTCATCCCACAGCTGCCCCTGGGGCAGGACAGGACTCTTTCCCCCACCACCCCCCAGCTGAGTCCCTGGGCTCTGTCCAGTCTGACTGGTGACTTTTTCTTTAGCAACGAGGCTCCTGTGACCCCAGGGCTAGGAAGACCTGATTTGGATATGGGTCAGAGTTGGGGCTGGCTGAGCAGGAGAGCCGGCACTTCTGTCAGATTGGGGAAACCGAGGCACAGAGAGGTGAAGAGACTTGCCAGGAGCACTTGGCTAGTGCTCGGTCCCAGCCCCGTGCTCTGGAAGAGGCAGTGCTGTCTAGGGAACAAGCCCTGCACCAGCAGGGTGGGGTCCCAGGCAGCGAGCTCAGCCTCTCCCCGCTCCAGCTGGGGCAGGAGAGAATGGAGAGCAGTCTTGTGACCCAGTTTCCCTGGGGGCTTAGGCAGCATTTACTACAGGGCTGGGCAATTTAATGAACTTTGGTGTTTTCTCAAGCCATCTTTCTCCCCTCCCCTGGGGCTGGCAGGAGGGCCTAGTATTTCTGGCTGATGGCAGAAATGGCCCTGGGAGTCCCTAGCGGAGCCCATGAACCCCTGCACCCATGCCCAGCAGCTGGGGTGCGCACCAAGCTGGCAGAGGCAGCATTGCACTGTCCCACCAGCCCACTGCCCTCCCCACCCCACCCAAAAGGGAGCTCCCCAGGCTGAAGCCAGCGCCCATAGCCCCAACACTGCCTGGCCTCCTGCCTCTTTGCAGGGACTAAGAGGTACTCCCCATAGTGCCTCCTTGCTTGATGCGCCCCTTGTGCCCACATCCATCTGGCTCAGATTTCTGGGGGTGGAGGGTCCATGGGGCTCCTCCCTGGGCAGCGAAGGGGTCCCCAGGCTCTAGGCAACTTGCAAAGCTTCTCGCTGTCTGCATCCCGGTAGCACCTAGGAGCCCGGGGCCCTGGGCAGGGTCGCTGCATGACCAAACTAGAGCAGCTGTGGCCTTGAGCTCCCAGCCAGGGGAGTTTACTAGGGCTCCCCAAGTCACAGAGAGAGCCCAGGCCCATGGCAGGGGGCTCGGCTGGCTGCAGCTCATGCCGCAGTATTTAAGGTGCTCCTTAGCCATGGGGAGGGCAGCTTGCAGGTTGGGGCCAGCCAGAAACAATTGGGAGACATGTAAAACCCCTTCCTTGAAGGGCTCTGGCTCATCTCCTGGTCATGGGCTTGACCCTTCCTATCTACTTAACACAGAAGTACTGTTGTACCCCTCTGTCCTGGCATCATGCCCCCTGAGCACCAGCTTCCTCCTGTCCCCATGGCTCTCCACACAGGCTCCCCCTCTGCTTTGACCCTGAACCCAGGAGCTAGCAGGCACATCCAGCCTTCACACAGGCCATAGGATTTAGGAGCTCTGCGTCCTACACCGAATCGAGCCCATGCACTTGCTAACGGTGAGCTCTGCCAAGCGGATGAGGGCAGGCGCTCGGGGTGGAGCAGAGCCGGCAGCCAGGACGCCGGGGCTCTTCTTCCAGATGTCGGGGCAGGCAGCCGGGTGCCCAGGTCCTGAAACACGGCACTGTGGCTGGGGCAGTCCCTTCCTCTCTGTGCCTTGGTTTCCCCAACCGTGAAACATGACAACTGCCTCCAAGACAGGTATCGAAGGGCTTAAATAATTAATAAGCAGCAGGTTGCTCTCAGCCTCGCAGGCTCCACACAAGCCCAGAGATAAAACCCTTTATCTTTCCTTGAAGTGTTTTGTCAGCTAATAGATGACTCTGATCACCCTCCTGCTTCCTCTCCCACTATTGCCAGGAACAATGAGGGAATTAGGGCTGGGAAGGCTGCAGCTCTGCCAGGGGCTGGGGCGCCAAAGGGAATCCTGCCAAGAGCACTATGCTTTGCAGGGATGGGACCTGCCTGCTCCCTACCTGTACCTCCCACTTCCCCCCAGTCAATCCAGGTGAGGACCCCCAGGCACAGACCCTTGAGACAACGGCTGCCTGAACTGAGGTAGCACTTGCAGTTGTGGGGAAGAACTTGCCGTGCCAGGTGCTGTACAAATACATGCCAGACGGCCTGCTGCATAGGGCGAACTGCTGCACCCCAAGACCTCTTCCAGGTAAGGGGACCTTGGAGCCGGGGGGAGAATGCATAAGCTTTGTTACTGCCCGGCCATCCAGGCAGGCAAGCACAAGGCAGGTGGGTGGCAAGTTACCCCTGCAGCTTTGCAGTGAGGTGCAGAAGCCAGGCAGCACTTACTCTGGCTGGCACCAATTCCTGCCTCTACCAAAATGCTGTTGCGAGTCCTTGGAGTATGGGGTTGCCCAGAGGCATGTGCCCTTCTTGTGACTCGGTGCTGCGTGAGCCCCTCTGGTGCCATGGCCAAATGCTTTCTGCCCAGAGTGGCTCTATTCAAGGACCCAGGGGAATGACTGTAGCCCCAACTTTCATTCAAAGGTTGGTGGCTGAGTGAGGCTGATGCTGGGCAGTGAAGAAGCCAGTGCTTGGTGCTACCTGTGCAGTCCAGAACCCTGCTCTCCTCTCCCTTGATGCTGCGGTGACATCTCTCCCAGGTCCCCTCTCTCCATGGAGGTGCAGCAATTGGATAAGCACAAAAATTCCTGGGCTCTTTAAGCGGCTTAAACTAGAGGGAAGCAGAAAACATGCTGACAGGCCTCTGCAGCGTGGCACTTGTCTCTGGTGTGGCTGGCATTGGCAGGATGACCCACTGATGGTGGGAGGGCATGTCTGGAGGAGAGGGGCAACCCAGAAGGTGACTTCACCCTGCCCGTCAAAACCTCCTCATCCCATTGTGTTACAGGCCCTCTTGGCTGCAGTGGTGCTAAAACACTTGCTCAGCTGACAGCCGGGCAGCCTTTCTTAATGTCCTTCAAGGACTCTGCTAATTAATGAACGCTCCTCAGCTTCATTAGGAGGTGCTGATGTCCCGAGCACCAGTGCTGTTTGCTGAAGCTCAATCCCTGAAGCTTCAGCAATTTTGCTTTCCAGTGAAATCAATAGCCCACACTTGCATCTCCTCTGGCTTCCTCCAAGCAGCCCTCATGGCAGATGCACTCAGAGGCCCTTTCCCCTCCTCCCTGACCAGCCTCTGAAACGTTAACTGTCAGGGCTCTTCTGCCAGGGACTGCAGCAGCCCTCAACACCGGTTGCTGGCAGCGAGGAGAGATGGCAGACTCTGGCAGATTGGACCACCTCGAGCCTTCTTTGGGGCACAGCAATGGAGCTCCCTCCAAGGGACCCATCCCAGAGGGTGGGGGCTGCCTGGTCCTAGCTCATGGTGCAAGAAACCAGAACTTGAGAGTAGTTGTGAGGCCTCCTGGTCAAGGAAGCTTTCATGATACCAGGGCTGACACTTATCACCTGACAGCTCAGGGCAAGTGGTAAATGTGGCCTCCTCTGGGCAGGCCTGTGGCAGCTCCAGGGTGCAATACAGTGATTGTACACCAGGATGTAGCAGGGCGCTGCTCAATATTAGCACTGCTAGGTGTGGAAAAACACCAATGCAGGACTCACAAAATCAAACCCAGAAACTTCAACTAGGAATCCACAGTGTCAAGAACAGCTGGAGCTGCCGTGGGCTTCCTGAGTTTGCTGTAACAGAAGAAGTGCTCTGGTATTTTTTCCATGTTCAAGAAACAAGTGAAGAGCTGGCCCTTTCCCTGGGGTGACAGGAATCTCACAAGGTTCAGAACCACTGGTCTAGTACTTTGTGGGAGCTGTAGTTTCCAGACACGGAAGTGGGAGCAGATGCTCTCCAGCATGGCACAGGCCTGCACTGGAAAGAAGTAAGGATCTGATTCCCTTTAAACCCTCCCTGAAAAGCAGCTAGTGAGAAACCAGAGAGATTAGCAGCAGCAGCAAAACAACTTCCCCTTTTATTTGCAAGAAATGTGTATGAAATCATTTTCCAGTCTTGATCCAAGTAACACTGCAATCAACAAACATCATTAAATCAAAGCTTGGACAGGTCGGGCAGCCCCCAGCGCGCAAAAGAACAAAGGGAAATTAAGAGCAAACTGTTTGAAACTGGATCCCAGCATTGCAAGAGATCATGGGCTTTGCCTCAAACATTGTTACAGGAAAAGAAAAACAACCAAGTGTGTCTGGAGTCCATTTATAATCGCAGAGCGAGGGGAAAACAAAATCCAGTTAGGCTGATGGTTCATCGAACAGCTGTCTCAGCTTTTAACTTCCACACATGGGGAACTTGTAGCCAGCATCTCTAATTGTGAAATCATAATGCATAGCCATGCAGAAAACTTCTCATTGCAAGGTCAAGCTAGGATCAGGGTGCTTAGGTAACAAATGAGCAGTGATATTAATAATACACTGGGGGAAGGTGGGATTTTAGACTGATTGTGTTGTTCGATACCACCTACCCTGGAGGAAGAGCTTCTCTAAGGTGGGCTGGGCCTCTTTGGAAGCAGATGACCTGACACCTGTGAGCTGATGCCTACACTGAAGTTTCTAACTGCCAGGGGGTTTTTACGCCTCCCATCCCTTGCCTCCACATTAGCTTTTGTGAGATTTCAGACGGGTTTCTGAGGTGCTGGCCATGCTCATTAGTGCAGAGTTAGGGCATGTGTTTCTTTGTGAAGGGGAAATTTACAGGCCCAGAGGGCAAGATCTGAAGAGCTCAACAGAGACAGGTAGGAGAGCAGGGAGCACCGCACAGCTGAGCGGCACCAGCAGTGAACAAATGCGGGCGCTGCGTCACCAACCTGCCCTGGGGATGACAAACAACTACCGAGTCAGGAAGCTGTCCTAGCAACGCTGCTCGGCAAGGAGCGCACAGAGTGCCAGCGCCTGCTGTAAAACTCAGGTCTCCTCCAGGCAAGGCAGGAAACAGCTCTTCTGTCTACAGCGGAGCCGTCAGCTGACTACAGCACTTCCAGGGACATGTTTGTTTCCCCACCGGGAACTAGAAGGAAGGGAGAAAACCGTCAGCTAAACAGAGGCGCTATCAGGCAATTGCGATGCAGGGTTTAATTGTTCCCCTCCGTATGGGAGCCAAGGCTGGCTCAAAAGCGCACAGTGCAGCTACTGTGAGGGGTACTGATCTCTGCAGCAAAGCATGCAGGAGAGCTTCCTCACCGCAAGCAGCCTGCCTGTACTGCAGAGGACTGCCCCAGGCTGGGAGAGGAGCAAGGCTACCACCCAGGCCTTAAAAGTGGGAATAATTAATGGGATGCATCAGCTTAAGAGAATCTCAGGTATGACCCTGCCTTTGAGCACCCAGCTGATGTGTGACTTCAGTCCCACCTTTCTTTAGCTGTGGGTCAGTCTTGCACACCGAGAAAGGGGAATAGTGCAACTAAGAGACCTAAGACTTCAGTTTATCTAGTCTCTGATGCTACTGGCAACAAAAAGATCTCAGACAAGGGTAACTGTTAACTAGACTCTGTCCCTTTAAGACCTCCCACCCAGACTGTCCTGGTGCCATGGGCTCCCTGTGTGTGGTCAGGAAAGGAGTGATTTCAGGACAAGGGCAGCATGGAGACAGCACCCACTGAGGGACCCCCACATGTATGTAGGATGGGTGGGCAGGATGTCCCCACACCATAGGGAGGAGTGTGACAGGTCCTGCAGGCACATTCAGAAACCCCAGACCCTGTGGCTGGCAGTCCACAGAGCAGAGCACCACCCTCTCATTAGCCACCTAGACCTAAGGAATCCAGTCCTGGGGCCTAAAGAAAACAGCTGATTGCAGAGGAAACAGTGTTGGTAGGAGACGTGACTACATTCAGGGCAGGGACAGTCCATCAAATTAAATAGCAAGTTTAATCTTCATCTCGTTTAACGCAAGTCAGTAGTGCAGCAACATAAATACAACTCTGGAGTTTAAAGCCTCTTGCTGGTCAACCCCAAAGCCAATGAAACAAGCTTCTGATTTTGAACTAGAACACAAAGAAAATGCAATAAACTAGCTTCCCCTGCCTGAAGGAGTGGCAGCATCCTCTACTCCCCAGGAGAAGGGAAATGTGCCGAGACAGCAGCACAGTTAGACAAGGGTTGAGCAAGGTGTGGGGGCCAGCACGGACATGCCACTTTTCCACCCCACATGCTGCTTGGCTCCAAGGGGCAGGTCTTGGCTGGGCCCCACAGCAGGGCGCTCTCACTGCAGGCCTGCAGCTGCCTTGGCTGCCCACAGATGTTTGGACAAGGACCCGAGTGCTCCCATTTCCAGCCACTGATGGATCTGCAGTGCTCTCCCCAGCAGCCAGCCCAAAGGATTCAGCTGCTGGGAGCACACGGGGCTAGTTAAGGCCACACAAAGGGCTGTGGAGGGGACCAGCCAGCCAGCAGGGACTGGAGGCAGAAGCCCATGCGTGGCTCTAAGTGCAAGAGTTGAGATGCAGTGTGCAGCACCTCACGCTGTGGGAGAGGGGTTAAGGATCTGTGGAGTGTGAAGGAGGCGGATAGTGTCTCAGGGCCTCGGGGGGGCCCCCATACTAGGTGCTTGGCTTCCCCTTCACAAGCAATCCCCAGGGTCTGCTATGAAGCAGAGCCGGCTGGACACAAGGCCACAGCTGCAGGAGGCAGGGCGCATTCTCACACCAGGCTCTCCATGGTTGAGGAGGTGCCACGTGGCATCTCCGTTCCCAGTGAAAGGACTAACAATAAATTAAAGCAATTACAAAACCCAAACAGCTCCTCTCCTAGCTGTAAGCAGGCACAGTGGAAACATGGTGCTTCCCTTCCCTTCCCTCCCACTCCCAAAGCTGGGCAGTGGGATAGGCCAGAGGCACACTTAAAAGAACGGTGCTTAAGTAGCTGGGAGTGGTAAGGGGGTCAGGGTGGGGGAGAGCCTTTTTTTTTTTTGCAGCTTAGCTGGCACATGAACCAATCTGTCAGACACAAATCAGTGCACCACTGCCAGAGGCTGCCCCAACAGGCGCTTCCCCCCACAGCCTTGACCCTCCTCCTGAGAGGAGACCTCCCTCGGCAAGCAGGGCTGGAGTCTGCGGCTGCCTGAGGGGGGCCGGGTGGGGGCCGCGCTTTCACAGCTGCTGGAAGTGGTTCTGTCCCGTGGGCTCCATATGTGCCAGGCCTGCCCCTGCTGCCCGGTAGTCCCCGTTTCACAGTTTCCTGCTCCTTCCTTCACTTTCCCTTGAAGTCCGAATTCAAGTACGAGTGGTTCTAGTCACATGAAAAGGAACCCAGAAAACAGGTCCTTTCTGGGCAGTAAGTTAGCAGCTTTGTCCTAACAGGATCCAGCTGGTCTCTGAAAGCCCTCGAGGGCTGGGGAGCAGAGCAGCCTTCCCTTTCCTCGTGACTCTTAACAGAAGGGCCCCCCAGGCTGGGCTATAGGATTTCTTCCCTCTGGTTCTTGGGCTTGGGCAGCACCTGTCCATTCCGCAAGGAGCCGTTCTGGCTGCGGAGCAGTTTCCCTTTCTCCCTGTCTGGCCACGTGAAGATGGCCTCGTCGCTGTCCAGCTCCGACTCAGAGTGCATGAGGCTGGTGTTGAGGACCTGAGCTTTCTGTCGGCCACCTTTAAAAGAAGCCAGAGAGAATCCAAGGTTAGAAACTGCTTTGTCTCCCCCGGATCATGCTCCCCTTAACAGCAGAAACAAGCCCACAGTCTGGCTCAGAGCTGGCAACAGGCTAGTATCTTAACCAAGTCTCACAGGTCTATCACCCAAGCCTTCCACTGGCCGCCACGGTGGGGTGACAAGCCCTGAACTCACTCCTGGCACCAGGGCTGAAGAGATGTTAACTGACAGGCCAGGCCCTGCAGCAAGGGGGATTTTTGGGGCCATGCCACTCTGTTCTTTGTAGAGGTTTTGTGTAGACAGCGCCTACCTCTGCAGGGCAGAGACTACAGTAAGGACTATGCGAGTGAGTGAGTAGGAAGAACAGCAAGAGGAGGTCAGTGTTATTTTATCATCGCTGCTTCTCCTCCTGATCTACAGGAAGAAAAATACATTAGTGGGATGAATTTAGATTAACACCCAAGGACGGGGAGAAAGATGTTTACTGATACTGTCGACAGGAAATATTTAGATTTCAGCTTTTCCTTAATGGAGAACTGTGACTCCGGTTGGTACCGACTGGGATGCTTCCCTACGTGGCTCTGGGCAAGGGGACTGCTTCTTTGGATGTCTGCCAGCCAAGGTGGAAATCAAGTTACCCTTGAAAAGCAAAGGTTTGAGGCACACTTGTCAGTGGAACAAAAGCCCTTTGTGATGGAGAGGTCCACTGGTGCTGGGTGAGAGAGGGGGGATGAGGCAGGGGTCTGGGTATTCAGGGAGCAAAAAAATACCCCCTTTTCTTCAAGGGTATCCGAAGAAGTACTTGCAAGCTGCATGGCTCCCAGGGGAATCAGCCAAGCAGCAGTGTTGCTGCAATGCCCTCCAATGCTGTCATAAGGCACTGCTCACTTTGCTGGAACTCCATTAAGTCCCATAACACTATGATACGCAATTACTTTCACCTAGCAAACAAGGATTAAGGACCATTTTCCATGCACTGTTAGAACCACCCCTCCCCTTAACATACATGGCTGGAGCACAGTCTTATTAGTACCAACTGCTTTAAGAGTTGAAATATTTCTCAGTATTTGGAGAGCACATGCCTGATTTCCCACGGTCCTCCTTCTGCCTGGCCATATTCAGAAGAGACTATGCTTGGTACCGATGTCAGAATCTCCATCCTTGGAAGATTTTTAAAAGGACACTGGTCAGACACTTGGTTGGGATGGTTTAGTCAAGGATGATCCTGCTTTGAGTAGGGGGCTGGACTAGATAATCTTGTGAGGCCCCTTCCAGACCTACTTTCCTACGAATCTTATACAATAAAAACAACAGCATTTCTAGACCATGTCTGGTGTGAAGGGTGGAGAAGGGAGGGAAATGTTGGCCAAGGACACTGGGACAAACACCTGCCTGCATGGAGATGGCAAATAGAGTCTGTCTACAACAGAGCATGTACATCTTGGGCTTTAAGAGGTCTTGTACCTCAGATGGGCTATAGCTGCCTGGGTAAGCTGAAGAGCAAACTTTCAAGCCCTGGGTTCCAGGAGTCCAGCTGCTTCATTATTTTTTGCTTAGCTCCCTGGCCTCCCAGAGACCGACAACTCACTGTGACAGCCTCTTCATATGCTGCCCCACTACTAGGTGTCCAAAAGGACAGTAACAACTAACTTCAGGACTATGCTGGGAGTCTACATCAAATGGGAATATTCAGCCTAATGATCTGGGCAGAGGAAAGAGAACTGTGGAGCATGCTTCCAGATTCAGTCACACAGACAGTGCCCTGGAGAAAAGCCAGACTCTACATTTCCTTTTCCCAGCCACACCACTTCCATGCTGATGTCTCCATGCTGGGGTCAAGCTAAGAGGTTTAATGCCAGCAATGAGCTTTCATTGGCAGTGGGCTTGCAAGGACTAGGCAGGTACAAGTGAGGCACAAAAATTGAGCTCAAATTTTTCATAGGAAAAAGGCTTCTTTCCCCCACCCCCGCACTGCTTGGCCTTGAGCCAGAACCAGACATGCCACAGCACCAGGGCCAGACTGTCCACATGTTGTTTCCAATGCGACAGGCTGCAAATATCAAGACATAGCCAGTTCTCAGACTGTTTCTGGCTTGATCCTATGCCAGGCAGGTTTAGATAACTTCACTAAGGAGCCAGTGTTCAGGTCTGAGGTGAACCTCTAGAGTCTAGACCTTGAGAGGTTCACCCATCACCACTGAGTTCTGCATTAGTGTCACCACGCAAGGTTAGATCCATGTGCAAAGAACTGTCTTGTCAGCCTCACAAACATGAGGTCCCCTTCCCTCATTTTTTACCTGCTTTGGAGTTGGGTTTTAACTCCAGGCTCTCTTGGTCAGTGGCATCCAAAATCTTGTATTTGCTTTTTCTTTTGGATTTTCCTTTCCTCCTGCAAGGGAGAAAAAATTTAGGTGGCAAGTCATTTTTAGACAAACCCAGACAGTCAAGGCTCTGCCATTAACGATCATGTTGCCTGCTCTTCTTTTTAATCAGGGAAACAAGATCGTCAGTGTTACTTTGGTTGCACAATTTTAGGTTAACCAAAATCTTGCACATGAATTGAACCCAAAATGAACTTAGACCTTTCTGTTTCACCTGCACCAGTTCTTCTGTATCTGCAGCCCAACTGGATCTGGGGCCCAATGTACAGCAAGCCAGGCACTGGAAAACCCCCACTGAATTAAGAGGGCAGGTAGCTGCCTGTCAGCAGGACCACAGACTTCAACCAGGCAGTACTTTGCTGAGAACTGGGAATAACACAGGCCTATATAAATGGCCCACTTATGACTGAGACCCTGGAGAAGGACTGCAGGTAACTCAGGACCTTACCTCTTACAGCAGCAGACCACAGTCCAGGATAAGATCCCAAAGGCGACCACAATGACAAAAGATGCAATGATCACGTACAGTACGCTCCATTCTGCAAGCAAAGAAACCTGAGTGGGGGCGTCACTTGGTGCTGCACATTGTTTGTGGATGAAGTGTGAGGCAACGGATCTCCAAGGTCAATCCAACTGCAGGTTCACTACTTGAGAAAAGTGTTCTCTCTCTACTGCTAGTTCTGCTAGCTTAGCTAGATCTTGTCTGAGCCAATGCTCAGACCACCATCCCCTTGCTTTTGCCCACACTTCTCACAAGGTCCTTCTAACACCACATATTCACATATGGAGTCAGCCCCTGCTATAGCAGGGAGTTTCATCTTCCTACTAACATTCAGTGACAGGAGAAGGATCCCACTTCTGTTCTCATTGCAGTTTTGCTATTTGTGATCTGGAGCCTCATATACAACAAGCCGAGCACTGGAAAACCCCCACTAAATTAAGAGGGCAGGTAGCTGCTTGTCAGCAGGACCATGGGCTTCAAACAGGCAGTGCTTTACTGCTTCTACACAGCCACTGAAATGAGTAAAGACCCGCCCATATTTCCCGTACCGCAGTTACTCTCGCCATCTCCCATCTGCACTTTGATGAAGTTCTCCATCCAGAAAGGGTCACAGATGCAGCGCTTGGTGAAAGAGTCGCAGCGCCCGTGCTCGGAGCAATTCAGCTGGCATGCTGTGGGCAGGAAGCAGGGGAGTCACTCAGTGGCTGACACTGAGGTTAAAAACAGAGCTGCTGGGCAACGGGTGTGTGTGAAGAGTCAGTACAAGGTTAAGGGCTATCTAGGGGCCAGATGAATACAGCTGGAAGAGAACATAACAGTAGCAATACCCTGAAGCCTACAATAGGAAAAGGGGTGGATTTGCTGCCACCTTGGCCCACAGCAAGGTCAGAACTGGGGACCTCCAGGGATAAAGTACAAATATTACAGAGCCTAAGGGCCGAGGCCTGTAATGCCCCTCTGTGGATCAGGCATGTGTTGATGCCTAGGGTAGATTTGAGGGCTTGAAAGTTTAACAGCCCCTGTTCTCATGCAAAATGAGTCCTTCAGTGGAGCAAATGCAGGAGCAAACTATTATAATTCTCCAAGTATAACTACTGCCAGCAAATAAAGAACACAATATATATCTAGATACATTTTTATGACCCAAGCAGAAATAAGCAGTCTTACAACCTGGAATCTCTACATCTTAAAATCCTAAGATCTGCCAACAGGCAGCGAGCCAGGTAGCGAGATCTTACCCAAATTCAGAGACTACATTCCAAGAGGTGCTGGACCTTCATTACGTCTGCCATCAGGCACCTCAGCAAAGGATGCCAGAGGAACCCATCTCGGAGCACCAAGCCCCTTTTCATCCCCATCATCAAAGGCTGACAACACTACTTGACAGAAACTTTGATAAATATGGTAAGAAAGGAGACGTTCTTGTCATTCTCTTGGTCAAATTAGAACACACTGACCCGAACCCATAATCAAGAGTTGATGTCCTAACACAAGCTGGTCTTTCCAAGAAGCTTTTCTCATCTGTGACTCAGTTCCTTTTACACTACTTCCCTTAGCTTCATTTATGCTAATGTGGCCTAACTTGAAGTTAACACAGATAAAGGTCTACTAAACTGATTACAATGCTAACTAAAAGGATTCTAGATCAACACAGAAGTGGGGACACGTAATACTCACAGCCCAGTGGGTTACAAATGGATTAACGCTTAGCATTGGAGCTAGATTGATTTTTTTTTGGGGGGGGGGGGGGGGGGGGGG
>NW_017729015.1:11273702-11288981 GCF_001723915.1 Gavialis gangeticus | reverse complement strand
TTCTGGGGTGGGGGGGGTAGCGAAGGAATGCAACTGCATGCATAAGACCTCTGGTCCTACAAGGGTCTGTGGAGGAGACGACAGCTGCTGGCTCCTTCTACTCACTGACGGTATTAATTTCCAGGGCTCGGAAGATGAGGAAGTCTGACTGCTGTTTCCGGAGTTCGTTCCTGAGCGTCCAGGCCACATCACGCCCTTTGAATATCTGATGGGGAGGCTGGTTCTGCACAAAGAACACCATCTTGGTGCTACAAATCAAAAGCAAAAATGTCATCAGGAGACGTCTGGCAAGAATTACACATCAGCTGGTCATCATAACAGCAGAAGGTAAAGAGAGGTCTCCCTTCTCGTATTGCAGGGGACTTGCCATCATTAGAATCTCAATTTTACCTGCAGCCCAGCTGAGTTATACATATGACAGTGGTTACAGAAGTCATAGGTGGAGCATGCCTACCAGGCCTCTACCCCTCTGCATTGTCCACACAGTCTATTGGCTTTGTTCCATCCTGCTTCAAATGTCTCTGAGACAGTCTCCATTTATTTGCAAGAGATGCGAACCCCAGCCCTTTATGATCCCACCTCTATTTTTAGAGCTTCACACAGACAGGTTTTGGTGGATGTGGGTCACACTTCTTCCCAGAATTCAAGTGTGGCCGATTTGCTAACCACAACTTTTACTTGCTTTTGCAAAGCCCAGCTTGAGTTTGACAGGGATTTCTGGTCAGAAAAGTGGCTACTGGAAAAGAGCACTAACCTAGAACCCTCCCTGTATGCTTCCAGTGTCACCTGCTTATGCTAGAGACATCATAATCTTCCTTTTTTTCTCCCGTTACCCAGTCCAGGCAGCTCTGGAGGAACTAGCTGACTCTATTCTTCCTCAAATAACAATTCAGTGAAGCTGCACACATTATTGCTAGTGGACGTGTGAGGCAAGAAGAACCCAGGGAGATTCTGAGAACCTGTTCAGCAATGACAGCTAGGAGAAGCCTTTAACTAATAAAATGAGCAAATGGTGTAAGCCGTGCGCAGAGCCAACTGTCAGAATTGAAGTGCACCCATTCAGAGGCCTTCTGCTCTGCTCCATTTACTTAATGCTTTACTTGCAGCAGCCAAAATAAAAATGTATTACAAGAAACCTCTGATTCCCCTCAGTCAGAGCAAGAATGGGGGCAACTGGTCTGGCTTGAAGCAAAGATGGAAAGGAAAGTTAGAGGAGCTGATGTTTTTAAGCTTGGTTTCTTGGCTCATCCTGTGTTTCCAGTTTGCCAAGGACAATAAATCACATTAATTTTCATGTTGCAGCCATCAAGGGAAGGGTGGAGGGAATCAGGAAAGCTCTAGGTCTGATACCAGACATGCCACTGACTCCTGGAATGACCTTGGGAAAGTCACCTAAATCTGTCTCAGCTTCTCTCTCTACCTTCCAGGATCCTTTGTAAGGATTAAATGCCTCTACAGCACTCTGGGTCATGAAAAAGGGCTGTACGGGGTGTGGATCTGTTGTTTAGACTCCCTCTGGGTACCACACTGCTCTCTGGATAGTTTGAGTCGCACTAAATTATTTCAGCAACTCTTCAGACTAACTTGAATACGCAATGCAACAACTTTTTCCTGAATTCATTCTGTAACCGCCCACATTTATTTTCAGACATCTTGATACATCCACATAATACCTGCATAGGACTCTTGGAAGCAGGACTGCCCTGAGCCATTCTAGCTTTAACAACTCAAAACTAATCATGGTATCCATTTCCTAGAGCAACCCTCTCCAGCCTGATCTACAGAGGAGCATTCTCTCTGCAGGACAAGGATGAAGCAGTGAATTCTCCCAGGTACCTTAATGCCAAGGCAGGTCAGACTGTGGCTCGCTAAATGACCTGCAGCTGGGTCACTATACTGTAATAAAGGCCTGGTCTCCATACATGCTGGCACTAATCTGAGTGGCTTAATGAAGTTTAGCTTGGGTCTTTTCCTAATCAAATTAGAAGCGTGAACATAAGATCAGTGTTAAACTAAACAGCTAACTCATGAGATTTAAACCCCCAGTTTGTTAAACAAATGCAACAGGGCATGCTGTAGAAGCTGCAGGCCAAGTGCTTAGCTTTAAGGGACCATTACTCTCTCAACTGACCTTTAGCATGGCACCTGGTTACTCCTGGATCCAACCCAACAGCTTGCTGGACAAGCGTAATGGTAGGATATTCCTTGAGTGTTTTGGAATTTAAAAGAATTTCCCGGTTACTTCCAGTATGAACCTTCTCACAAACTGTCCCACTGATCAAGGGCAGGCCCCAGGGCTTTAGAAGGATGATGCCCAACTCCCAGCAATCACCAATACCCACTGGATCATAAAATTCACTTTCCCTTGTCAGTCAAGGGAATGGATTCATTGCAGCAGGTCGACAAGCTTTCATCATCCACTAGGATTCCCCCCTGGGGAACCTGGCAGCCCCACCACCCTGCCTACCTCTGCTCTGTGTACGGCTGGATGTTTTGAACGGTAATGTCCGAATCCAGGACCCCCAGCAGAACGCCTATCTGACGGATGAACATACCCTTCTGCCTTTCCGTCAGCTGGCTGACATTAACATCCAGAATCATCTCCACAAGGTTGTTTTTCCTTGGATCTAGAGAGAACACAGAAGAAGGGTTTCTGAGTGACACTCAGGGAGCAAATCAGTTTTCAGTCCCTTCTAGGATGCCTTGGTCTAAAAAGTACAATTGTTACACATCATGATGAGCAGTGAATCCCAGACTTCAAGGACTATACAAAAACACAGCTATTGCTCCACCTAACTTATGACCTTTCGACTTCCCTGGCTGGATTGAGAGTTCACGCACAAAAGCACTGCAAATGCCAGCACCAGAAACAAAACAGAAAAGGAGGTCAGTTAATTCACCATCAGAAGCCCTGCAAGTTATGGAAGTTGGTTAAATTCAATTATGAGGGTCACTACGATTTTTTAATTTCTAAAAAGAGGAAGGCAGTTCTACGATTTTAAGACAGCCTATAGCATCAGTGCATTTACACTGCTATGACACCTTTCATCTGAGCTCCTCAAGGCACTTCCCCACCTCCCAGACTGTCAGAGTGAGGCCAAACCAGAAGAGTTTGGTCCATGGTTTCCTACTAAAGCAGCTCTAGTTCGGTAGTATCAGATGGCATTTCAAATACTGATGCTCTCAGCTTTCCTGTGCCCAAGGTGCAATGATTCTGCAACTTCAGGATGCGATCAAGCAACAGAATCCCTTAAGTCAATCTGCCCTGGGAACATTTCATTGCTCCTAGGATCCTGCATACCATTTCATCCAGGCCTGAAATGGTAGGTTTGGACTCTAGCTCAGAAATTCTAGGGCCCAACGCAAAAAGGACTCACCGGGTTTGACTTCCACCGTGGCCCTATCTACATCACTCTCTCCCTTGGCATCTGTCACCTTCAGATGGAATGTGTACGTCCCCTCCACCAGGTTGGAAAGGACGAGCACAGGGTGGTGGTCAGAGTTATTTAACACCTCCTGGGAATTTGAAAGCGTAACGTTAGAAAGACTGTTGGCTTGACCACTTTTACCACACACTGAGGTTACTGAGCCTGCACAGCTCCGAGGATGGTGCAGCATTGTACTAGGAGACATCTACTTGTCTAGCAACACCTTACTGCATCTCCAGGAGAGGCTGTTTGTGCAGTACTCACCCCAGCTGCAGGGCTCCCCTCATCTCGAGTCCATAGGTAGCTGATGATTCCCTTATCATCAGATGACTTGGACCCATCCAGCTCTGCTGTGTTTGTGGGCAGGGTGATGATGACATTCCCAGCAATTTTTGCAACTGGTGGTTTATTCATTTCTAAACATGGAGAAAGAAACTAGTTAGAAGCTCTGTTGAAGCCTGAGAGCAAGCATGACCCCAGGTACTGAGCGGTAATCCAGGGGTACATCACTAGCTGGGTCTGCATTTAAAGGGGATACAAACCAAGTACTGCAGGACTCAGTAGGGGACAAGGTCCTCCAGTCAGAATTGAACTTGTTCTAACACACAATACAGTGACTGGCTTAGATATTGGCAAGTGAGTTCCCTCAAACAGCAAGAGAAACTGGTCACCTTTCTCCTGTGAGCATCATGAAACAGTAGGAACATAGGATTAGCCAGATACATCAGCAAGAGTTCAAATAACCTCAGTCCTCAGCTCTGAGGAATTCATGTGCTCTCTGAACATTAGAGATTGGTTCAAGCCTGAAGCAAAAAGCCTTATAACATTTATAACCCAAGGGATGTTCCAAACACTGGGGTGATTTTGAGACCACAGACGAACAAGACTCAAGGGCATCCTATGCCAGTAAACTCCAGGTGATCCCCGTCATGCCAAAAAAAGGTTTCCCTTTGCCAGCCATGACTGATGTCTTTCCCTGGCCCTGACTGTCCCCTTGTTCCATACAAGATGGGCAGAAAAGAAACTCCTGACCTGCCTTGATACCAGGCAGCACATTACAGATCCACATCACTCCCTTTCCATTTTACTGCTTTATGATGTAAACCACCCCCTTTTTTTCCCCACTTTCCCCAAAGCAGTCCTCCACCTTCTGAGATACCCTTGGGGGTGGGACTGGCAGTAATGCACACAATTCCAGGTGAAGGCAGACTGCTGCTATATGCAGCAGTGTGCATTTCTTCACCCCATTCCTTCTGCACCGTTTGCCTTTGAGTGCAGCTGCACACGCCACAGGTCTCCACTGAGCTGCCAACGGCTGTTTGGGTCTCACAGTTCAGTTCTGAGCAGAACTGGATGTACCTTCTTTGACAATGACATTAACCGAGCTGTGGCTTTGCAAGTTCCTCTCATCTTTGACCGTCAGTGTGAATTCATATGTGCCGACCTGAAGCCCAGTCACAGTGGCAATGCTGCTGTTGGCATTCTCCAGCTTCACACCATCCAGGCCCCTGGCCAAAACGTAAGAACATGTTGAGCCTTACAGAGGCCATGGGTCTAGTCTCACACCAATAAACAGGAGAGCTAGAGTCATCAGGGTGCCAGCTTTGCCTCTGAAGGCAACTAAACATAAAAAGCGCATAAAGGAAAGTGACTTCCTCAACTCTCAGACTAGAACCTACATTGGGGAAATCCTGCACACCCAAAGTGCTTTTTCAGGGTTTGCTGCAAAGCAGATAACTGCTAACTGCACAACGAGCAAACAGTGACAATGTGTTTGCAGCAATTATGGTCCTTCCGAGGTAGAAACTTTGTAGTGTGCTTGCGCTGTTGGGCTAGGACAAAATGAAAGTTACATACAAAATGCTGCTCACAGACCTTACCCTAAATTTCCAAAAGGGATGAGCCTCCAAAAGGAGGGCTGGCAACAACCACAATTAACTGGTGGGGCAAGCTGTTTCCATGGAGAATGAAGACAGCCTGATCACACAAGACTGATGCCCACTGAAGACCCCTTTTGTACTGATTTTAAATGGCCTAGACCCCTTATCACTACCAAAAGCCAGAGGCTGGGATATTTCTAAGGTTTAAACTGGAAGGGGGCTCTGCTCCACATCTTGGTCCTGTTGTAGTTCTGGATGAATCCTTCATTGAGGCCCTGGGGTTCAGGCTTTGAATCCTCAGTTTTCAGTACAAATGTAAAACTGCAGAGATGTCCCCAGGATGATCTAACCCTGATACTCACCGGGTTTTTTCCCAGAGGAAGGAGACTATCTTCTGGTCATCTGAGCTCTTGCTGCCATCGAGAGTCGTGCTGTCCACAGGAAGGGTCAGCTCTTTATCTGGACCAGCATCTGCTTTGGGGGGCTTGTTGTTCTCTAAGAAAGCAGCATGGGTCACAGAAAGAAGACACGCAATCAAAGCATGCTGTGCGCTCTCTAGGGGAGAACTGGGAATCATTTCCCTGTGAACACTCAACTGAGTAGAGAGCAAGGCAAAAAATGGTTATGCGACTAGCCCAAGGTCTCACTGTAAGGCTCTGCCCAGTCCAAGAACACAGCCCAGGAGTCTCAGCTTCTGTTCCCTTTCCTTTATGACCCTGACTCTGGCAGCAAGGGACAGAGCATGACCATGAAGTACAAATCCTGCTATTATACTTCAGCCATAATACCAATTAGGAGAATCGTAGCTTATATTGCCTTTTTTATTTTACACAATCTGTCTGTAAATGGAATGCTCGTAAAAGCTTTAATGGCTTGGTGATCAGCAATTTGCCAATAGCAGAAAGGCCCAGAATTAAAACAGCTTCACTAGACACACCATGCAGACATCACTGGATTCAGAAGTAATGTCGCTAGAGATGGAGTGGGAAGGAGCACTCTTACCCATCAGGCCTTGCAAAAGCACCATTTAGAAACACCCTTCCTTCTATCCCCACTCCTTTCCCTACAAAACCAACAGACTAGTCCTCTCAAAGGGGAGCTTACCAGGCTGGACAATCACAGTAACCTCTGCAGTGGATTGATGGCCAGAAGAATCGGTCACTGTTAGCTGGTAGGTGTAATCACCTTCTTGCATGGCAGAGAGCTGCAGGACTGGTGTCCTCACCCCCTTGGAGAAAACAAATGGTTGTCTTAGGATGGCTTCTTAAATGAGATGGCAGACCTGAAGGACCAGCCCCTGTGCTGACTAACTTCCCCAAGCAGATACTGGCTGCTTATTACTGATAGTTTATGCAGGGCAATAGATCTGCATGATACTGAACAGATGAGTGTTCGTCCAAGTAGCTTACACCTAGGTTGTGCTGCTCAGTGAAACAACATCCTAGGAGAGCAGTGGAGCAACGTACTAAAGGGAAACAGAAGAGTGTAAAAATTCCTGAGCACTCAGACACTGAGTGGCACTTCGGGGGCAGATTGCCCCAAACCCCTACTTTCTGCTATTCCAGTAGTGCAATATTGGTACCAGCCCTTTTTAAGGAGGCTGTGCTGGGAAAAGACAGTTGTGTTTGTGGGGGGCCAGGGAATGGTATCTTGCTGAAGTTAATCTGTGAGGACTCAGTTTCCAAGCTCCACTCAAAAAGATGCACCCCATGGTGACCAGCTGGTCCAGAAGACTGGCAACAGGTTACAAAGCACTTCAGCTCCAGGTAACTGGTGCAAATCCATCCCAGACTGATAGCTACTCCAAGCCACTACTGTCAGTTTATTTACCAGCAAACATCCACATTACAGTGTTGCTGGCTTGCCTGGTGGCACTGTGAGGCCCCAGATTGGACAGGCCAGAGGACAAGCTTCTTTGGCAACCACATGAGTTAGGAACAAGGCACACTGATAGGTGCAGCTTTGCTCCCCTTCTCGCACTGCACCTTGCTAGACGGGACACCAGCCTCTTGGCCATCACAAGCAACTTCTAAAATGGGCTAAGCAGCTAATGGGCCCCATGAAGATTTAAGGCTAACCCTGGCTGTCTGCTAACCAAACCTGACATGATCCCAGTGGCTATTTGGATTTTAATACTCCCATTCAATCAAACACAAAACCTTGTAGGGATCAGGAAGTTTGTATGCTGGAGCATCTCTTATCTTTAACCCTGTGACACAGGAGGTAAGTACCTCTCAGCTTAGCTCTGAGAAGTAAACCACTTACCTGCATCTCCACCACCTTTCCTTTGCTGCTGGGACTGAGTGACCACTCATAACTGACAATGCGGTGGTCATCGGTGCTCTGGTTCCCATAGAGAGTGATTGAGTTCTGGGGCAGGGTGATCACTTGGTTTGGACCTGCATTTGCAACTGGCGGATAGTCCACGGCTTTATTCACAGTCAGACTTGCAGTGGTTGAATTGCTGGCTCCATCCGAGTCTACAACTGTAAGGCTGCGGACAAAGGGGAAAGAAACAAAAGATCTCAGACTCAAGTGGAGTTGTCAGGATGTAGCTACATTTCAGGTGAAGGCTCAGAAATTCAAAACTACCTTAATGCAGAATAGAAGGGCTACCCCATAGGCGGAAAGACCTGGTTTAGGACAACTCTACCGCTGCAAGGTAATAAATGTCACCAAGTAGTACTGCCTAATCATAAAGGCAGAGCAAGGAATTCCACAACCATGTCCATCCCTCTCCTAATAAATCACCAGCTAGTTACAAATGCAAAGCAATTCCAGTGAAATAAGATCTCCCTCTTATGAGCTGGAGAAGACAGTTATAGAACAGACGTATCAAATGATGGCAAAGCCCTCCAAGGCAGGGGGCTAGACTAGATGACCTCCTAAGATCTTCTCCAGCCGTACTTTTCTATGATTCTAAAAGACGTGCCAGGTGTTAAGCTTGGAGAGGACTGCAGGGAACGGTGCGTGAAAGAGACCTTGCATTCTATCCACTGATATTTTTTCTGATCCTTTTTCCCTAAGAAAGCTTTGCTTAAAGGAAATAAAAACTTTCCGTACGCTGACAATCAATAAAGAGATGCTTGCTTATTCCACAAGAAGCAGCAAAGCATGAAGGAAAAAGGCCCCAACAGCAGACTTGTTTTTCCGACACCCTGTTAACGTCACACAGCTATTACATTAGAAATCCACAGCTCCTGCCAGCCTGGAGTAGAAACTCATTCCAGCTCATCAACAACCCTGTTGGGAACAACTTTCCCTCTCAAGCAGAATAAAGACACAGAATAGGACAATCTTCTACTGGATTTATATTGGTACACAAGCTTGAACTAGCTCACACCCATTATAGAAGTCATGAGTGCACCATTGTATTTAAACAGACCCATTTAGTACTGACATCACAACAAAATGCAGATCAAAGGAAACATGCAAAACATCCAGAGATTTGTAAAAGCCCACGTAGTCTAAGCACCTTTTCACCAGGGACAAACACATTTTACTTAGGAAAATACTAAGTTAGCAAGTTCCTCCAGAACCATTATCCAGGTTGAATAACCTAGCTTGGCTTTCTCAAGGAGATTTTGATTGCTCTCTCAGACCACATTTTCCTCTTCTATCAGCTTACACTGATTTAACTTGTTTCTCATCAGCCAGCACCTTTTAATATATTCTCCTCAAGGAAAACACAGTATATGCTAACCAGAAAAGGTATGGAAGATGCCACAAAATAGGCCTTTCCCCCCCAACCACAAACCTCAGACTAGTGTCATCAAATATGAAGATTAAGAGGTCTGTGAGGAACCTGTGCTGATGAATGGCAAAACGCACCACTTACCTGAAGGTGTAGTTCCCAGGGACCAAGTTGGTCAGTGTTAATATGGCAGTATCAGTGGAAACCTTCTCTTCCCGCAGAGGCCCCTTCAGTTCTTCCCAGTGGTAGCTGACAATTTTATCGTCGTCAGTGCTTTCTGCGTCAATTAAAAATAAAAAAAGAACCCAATATGTACTAGGAGCCTAGGCTCTACCCTGTTTTGCACTTGAGCATGCTCACTCACTCACTCATTCTCCAATGCCCTTTTGATAGGCGAGTAAAAGAGGTACTGGGTGTGGGCAGGCAATAGAAGGCTGAAACATCTAAAGGAGAGCTGGGCAGAGCTTTAACCACAAACATCAATAAAAATTACATGCTGGTTAACTGACACCCTGGGAGCTTACCAGCTGGCAATTCTGAAAAGGTTTGATTCTTAGTGCTTCAGCCTAACCCAAAACCTACAGCTAGGCAGGCTCTCTCTTTTTTCTGGGGATTCATCATCTGGGTGAGGGCCCCCAAGAGAGGAAATAAGATGAGCCTTGTATTCAGGCTAGTTTGTACATCTGGAAAAATGAAGCTGGCAGAGAACAGCGATTGTGCTACAAACTACATGACTCTGCAAGAGAAAAGGAAGCAATTTTTCTTGTGAAATTGTAAGTGAGTTCTTCTAACTAAAACACAGCCGACTGTATCGGCTCTAGTTCAACATAACATGTCCCAAAGGGTCTTCCTACAACCAGTCCCAGCTTGCTGGGCTACATTTGATAGGGCGGGGGGTACTCACGGCTTCCATCAATGACGGTAGAGATGGTCGGCAAGGAAATCTCTTGGAACTGCGGTGACACGACGGCAACAGGAGGCTGATTCACTCGAGGCTCTGAAACAGCAACAGAGCACTGAAACTGGTGCTTATGGGCATAGCAATGGTACCAATATAAACCAAGGGAGGCAGCAAAGCTGGTTTCATGTTATCCACTAGGGGTTGCTAGAATGATACATGCTGCAAGTTCCCAACCCTACCTGCTCTGTTGTCTTGTGGAGCTGCTTCTGTGGCCCAGACTCAGCAAGTCTAGGAGACAGGTCCAAAGTGCACTTGTGATACCTGGCAACCCTCCATCTTCGCTGATAAGAGTGGTTACTGTGGAAGGCCCTGTGCTAACCATGGGACTGCACTCTGATCCAGCCAGCAGGTCACACCTCCTCCCCAGGCCTGCTGTGCTACGGGTGGGAGTTCCAAAAAAGCAGGCTGTGATGGGGGCCAGGGCTCACACAAAGCCTAAGGTCCCAGGGCCCCATGTGTAGTTATCATCTCCTTTACAGAGTCAACGCTCAGAACAACTGGTTCTCCAAGAGACTGATACCTGCGCACTCACTTGGCATGAGTTTGGCCACAGCTCTGAAAAGTGAACAGGTGAGCACACACTGCTACCCAAGGCTCTGCTTCCCCAGTTACATTTAAATGAGCTCACTATTTGTTCAAATCCAACAATATTCCCAAGCCTAAAATTCCCTGGTAGATGATTCCTGAGTAGGCCTACGTTACTGTGCTCACAAAACTCAGTAAAAGGTCTCCAAGGTAAATACTCAAGACTATGTTCTTTCATATAAACGGGGGACATTCAAGCCATTTCAGACAAGGCATGAAGTTTCAGCCAGACTACCTTCCATCCTTCCACCCCCTCTCAAGCAGTCCTTATTTGTAAATAAAGACTGGGCCATTTCCAATTGAAAGTTTACTCTACAGGGAACAAACGCCCACTGTACAAACAAGACCTTTGAAAGCACCTTGCAGTGAGAACTGAGATCCGACTTAACAGGGCTGCAGACAGGGATGGTACTGTAGGAGGCAGAGAAGCTCCAAGTCCTGGCTTTCCTCCCATATCCTGTTCCTGTTGCCACAAGCTCTTCACCCTGTTGCAGCAACTCTCTAGCTAAGCGATGCTTTTCCCAGGGTCATGCATTTGCTAAACACTTCTGCAGCAGAGCTGCAGTTCCTTTATCGCATTTGTTTTTAATAGACTTGCCCTCAGCATAGCAGAGCTATGTGTAATGGAGGTAGCATTTCACATCACACAAACACTCTCTCTCTCTCTCTCTCTCTCTCTCTCTCTCTCATATATACACATATGCACACATTGCAATGAATTCCCATTACTTCAAGCTACTGCCCGGCCCAGCAAACAAAATACCATGATGCAGCTGCTGATTTCATGAAGGGTGAAGTCCAAAGTTCAAAAACCACAATCCGTATTGGAACTTACTTGGGTTCACCGTCACATTCACATAACCTTCCCCATATGCATTATCTCCATCAACAATCACTTTGAATTCATACAGGCCAAAGGTAAGCTGGAAAGGAAGAAGAGGTTCCACTTGGTCAGAAGCTAGGTCAGACTGCCCATAATGTATTGGGACAGAAGACAACAGCATAAAGCAGGGATGCCTATGCATTTGGCAACATGTGCAAGGTAGAGGCAACCGGAGCTACAGTCCTGTGTATCCTTTTGTATTATCATTTTCATAATGCAGTTAAAAGGTGGATATTTCCCACTGCCAGAGACATGATCCAGGTTGGAAAAGGGTTTCCTCTCCCTTCTGAATCTGTGAAAAGCAAGCATAGCCCTCCCTCGCACACATGCAATTAGAGACGAGAGGGTTTATCTTGAGGGTGCGTGCTAGACAGTAGTCGTAAGGTTTAAGAGGTGGTAGAACGCCCTGTGGAGGGGCTCTTCCTTGCCAGTACCCTGGCAATGACTCTTCTTTCCCCAACACAGCTCTGGAGCAGAGCTGCTGGATGTGCAAGGAGCCTCTTCAGAAAAGGTGTTACATTTTCATGATTACTCAAAATCCCTCCAAACACAGAAAGAAACAGTCCCTTCAATTCGCCACAAAATCCAGCTGAGAGCAGTGACAAGGGAGGTGCTCACCTGGCTTCAGTCATGATAACTGTGCAGCACCCCAAGCACCTGGCTCCATGGGCGAGAAAGGAACTTTCCTCTAGCCACCCATCAGTTTTGCAGGCAGGAAGGAGCGTCCAGGGCCCTCCCTTAAATTTTAATGCTAACTGCATTTAGGGTCTTCAATCTGTCCCCCTGCTTTCCCACAGGTTACGCTGATCTCCTTTTTCTAAATACCGAGATAAAGCCTTTCAGTCAACTGTTGGCAGCTTTCCCATCACACAATCTCCTATTCATTCTGGACCATTGTGCAAGGCATCCCAGGGGACTGCCAGAACCCCTGCCAAGGGAAAGACAGGCGGCATTACCTGCCAGGGGAAGCTGAATACTAAGAGCTTCACCTTAGAGAGTTTGAGGGTCCGGGTGTGCTTGCCTTCCATCTCTCCACTGTAGTCCTTCGGATGGGTGATCAGCTCCCACTCATAGGAGTATCTGGTTCCTAAAAGAGTGACAGATGCTAACAATTATGAGAGCTATTTTAAAGCAAGACAAGGGCAGGTGTTCACATTAATACTGGTCTGTTCTGCTATACTCAAGGGAAGCACAAAACAGCTAAGGGCCTGGACCTTAGCTTGCTGGAAACACACCAGGGAGAAGAGACAACCTGTGCTCCAAAACCACGCTCCATCTGGAGCTGGTGCTTCTATTTTAGTCTCCTGAAGGGGTGAAAGAATACGAGGGATCACAGGTCTAAAACCAAGGGTTCAGGGCATAAAAGACTGAAACCATATGGGTTCAGTGTAGGTGCCTGTCTCTAAAACTCCAACTCCTGGTATCAAAAATACGGACTGCCTCTCACAGGACTGTCACAGGGTCCGCTCCTGCCTCCCTCTACCATGAGTACAGCAAAAGCAACCTCTGAAAAGGTTCAGCTGATTCTCTGCATCTCTTGAATTTCTCAATGAACCCATGACTAAGCCACAGGTTTGCCCATCAAATCAAATCATGATCCCCAATAACTTGTCATCAGGCAATGAACACTCTCTGGCTTCTCCCAGGAAGCTCAGAGGATACAGCTGCTGCCATACTCAGTCTGAGTGCACACTGGCAGTTTCTGTATTTTTGGCCCAGGCTATTTATTATGGGAGGCAGTACTGTTTAACCATAAGGAGAGGGAACTGGAATCAGGTCTCCTGACTGACCACTAAAGAAACCACTGATTAACTGAGACACCTTGGTTGAATCTCATTTCTGCACCTCCCTTACTTATCTGTAAAATGGACATAATATTTAACCACTTTCAGGAAAAGCTCTGAGGCTCTCAGCTGAAAGATGCTATGTATGAGCAAAGTTTTATAACTACCAGGGCAAAGGAGGTCTGCCCAATGTGGTATTTGTTGCTTGAACGTGGCTGATATTTTTACCTCCTCCATATGACAAGCTAATACTGTGATGCACTGTCACAGCAGGTCTCTACAAAAACCTAGCAGAGAGATCAGACTTCAGCTCAGTGCAGAGACGGACTCCTTGGGAAAGCAGGACTGTATACCTATGCAAGCAAACTTTTGGATGTGTAACAAAAGATGGACTATGTGAAACAGCCTGCTCTCTGGACAAAACCCCTACTGACATATTACAGATTATGCTAGAAATCTGCTAGGGAAAGGCCTGTAGTCTAGCACCCCAGGACAACCAACACCTTGGCCCACACAAGTAAGATTTCCTCAGTACCCATGGGGCGAGCTGCTGAGCTGCAGCACAATTTTGTGATCAGTGAGGCTGAAAATGAGACGAGGCTTCAGTTTTTCCTTTTAAATCACAACCTCCCTGGGCCTCTTTCTTTGCTCAATTATTCCCAGGGCTCAGGTCTCTCACTCTTTACTGTATCTCTTTAGACAAGGGCATGCGGCTAGTTCTGTGCAGCTGAAAGAGAATGCTGTGATAACCGTGTGTGTGTGTCAGTCAGCCCAAAGTGGACAACTATGGGCTCCCTGAAATGGGGAGAGGTTGCAACTGAAAATAAGTTTTCCTCACTCAATCTGCAGTTCTTTAAAACAGTGCTCTTCTCCCACAGATGGGTGTCCCTGGGAGTTAGAAAAATACCCTCCTTCTGCTGTATGAAACAAGTCCCAGAAGCCCTCACTACAAGCAACTGCTCATTCCTGGCGCAGACCATATTAGCGTGGGTACTCCAGAGGAGGACTCTGATGTTTGAATAGGGAAAATCTTAAGAGTCGCCTGTCTAACGAGGCATTAACTCCTCTTTGGCACCCGTGAAGGAGTTTCCAACCTCATCTTACCTGCTGGTGGCTCAGGGAGTACAAATGCATTTAACTGAACTTCATTCCTTGGAAGGGTCACTTGGATGCTGTCTCCAGCAGAAACTACCAGCTCCTTCATAACTGAGAGGGAGGGAGAATTACAGAATTAAAAAGGAACAGGAAAAGAGAGTTGCATGCCTACATAAAGAGACCTTTAGCTTCAGCCTCTGTGGACAAGCCAGCTACAAACAGCTGCATTTTGCAAACGTCCTGCCATTCGCCGTAGCTGCCGTTTCAGGTCTCATACTGAACGCAAAAAAAGCCAACAGAACTTCATGATTTTAAAGCAAGCCCAGATTTGCTACTTTCCTCTCTTTGGAAACACTGTGTAACTTCTGCTCCTTTGCTGAAATGCAACCCTCTCTCCCAGTACAGAGACCTCTATTCAGCCAGGTCCAGCAAGGAAGAGAAGGGGTCAAAAGACAGGCTTTCAGGGAGGGGGGTGGGGAAACAGGACCCAGCCACTCACAACTGGACACAGCAGGACAAGAGCTGCTATTTACCAAACTGCAGTCTTAGACCTTCACAAATACAGGAAGAATTCCAGGTATTCTCCACTTCAGTTACAGAGCTCCTTGGAGCTAACAGACTTTCAAAACTTGCATGCCTTCCACACTGAAGCTGCTGCGACTCTAAACATGAGGCTTTTTTCCTTTCCTCTCCTAATCAGGAAAATATCAGGAACATTTCTTACGCATTTCCTTCTAATGCCGACTCCAAAAAGGGGATTATAATATTTGTAAAGGTGATTTGATAGAAGCAGGGAATGTGTGGCTTGTGGCTTTTTCTGCTCCATTACGTATCAACACGTTGTTGCATTTCTCACAGTATTTTTCTACCCTCCCCGCTCCCTCCCTTTTTCCTTTTTTTTTTTTTTTTTTTTACTTAAGGGCTGGAGGTGATGGTTTAGAACAGGAACCTAACGTCTGTTCTTTGGTT
>NW_017729015.1:11265332-11268702 GCF_001723915.1 Gavialis gangeticus | reverse complement strand
ATGGTTTAGAACAGGAACCTAACGTCTGTTCTTTGGTTGGGAAAAATAAGGCTTAACAGGGTCTTAAAAGATGTGCACTAGGAGCTTTATTTTTATAATGGCAGGGGAGGCTGAATGTTTTATTCTAGTGGCCACTAAACACCTGGAAGAAAGGGTATGATTAAATAGTTAGCACAAAAACAATTCAGCCTCTTCCTGTCAGAACTCTGTCCATCCTCTGGCCAGAAGGAAAGTCCCAAGACTAAACAAAATCACTTCCTAATGTGGAAAAAAAATGAGGCAAGCAGACAACTCCCCCGTCCCTTTTTTTTAAAAGAACACTTCAAGTCTTGATATTGTGCAACAATGCAGGAGACACTGGCTCAGCCCTATGCAGGTCGTTAATAAGGCATTTCACTATGTATATTGTAGCACTACCAGGGAAGCATATCTAATGTTGGGGTGGAATTGGGGGGTTTTTTGGGTTTTTTTTTTTTAAATGAGAAATACGGGTAAACTGGTAGAACAGCTATTTGACTGGCTTTCTGCCAGCAGTATCATGTTTCCCTTTCACTGGGCCATTTTTAAAGGAAAAAGTACCCCGCTTACAAAGCATTTACAGAGTTTATCTTACTGGGATCCTATGACCCCAGCTGACTTCCTGCCCCTGGGGCAGGGGGCTGGACTTGATGATCTTCCGAGGTCCCTTCCAGCCCTAATGTCTATGAAATTTATGAAACTTTAGCTTTGGGCACTTCAGAGAATTGCAGTCAGTGGCTTTCGCTATACTGCGCCCAGTGTATCCACGGTCTCAGAGAAGGAGCTGGAAGCTCAGGCTCTGCTTGCAAGGGAACCATGCACGGGGCTTTTGTTATTTTGCACATTTTTCAAGTGATTGCTTTTAGAAATACCAGTGGGAACAGTTACACGCCAGTCTGCTGAAGAGCATGCATGGCACACAGCCACACATGCTGCTTCTCTGTTGCTGTACTGTACCTTGACATTTCAGGGGGGAGCGGGGGAGGGGGGGGAATAACTGCACCTGTTTTAGACAAGTGCTTTACGAAGTGAAGGAAGGTACTTCTGCTCGGGCTGACGGACAGCTGCTAAAAGGAGGGTTCTGTACCTCCATGTCTTGTGGTAGATTCACTCCTGTTATGACACTGAAGAGGTCACCCCTAACCCCTGAACTGTATGTGGAAGCATAAAAGAGCTCAGGGCCTGGACCCAGGCTTGCTTACAACACACCCAGGAGAAGAGCCAACCCGTGCTCCAAAACCATGCTCCATCTAGAACTGGTGATTTGATTTTGGCCTCCCAAAGGGGTGAAAGAGTTCAAGGGAGTGCAGATCTACAATGCCACGAGGGTTGAGGGCATAAACGACTCGAACTCTATGGGTTCAATATAGGTACCTGTCTCAAACTCTGGCTCCAAGCATCACAAACTGTATTTGGAGAACAGACTGAGTAGACACGTGCCTTTGCTGTTCTCAATACAAAATCCCCACAGTAGGCTGCAATGCCCCAGTGGTATATATGCTGCAAGAAGCCTTCCCCCAGCTCTGCTGAACCTGTGCCACAGTGTCATCTTTACAGACTTTCAATGTCTTGTCAATGTTACTGGGCATCGAGAAGAACAGAACATACTCCCCATCACATTCTCACCTGGTTTTGGAGCAGCAGTACTTGGTGATGTCGCGGGGCTGGGTTGGACTGTGGTAAAACTATAATTAGTGGAGACAACAGTTGGCACAGAGGTAACACCCTGCATCTTCACATCAGTTTTCCCTTGAGGAGGGCTGGATGTAGGGAGCATCTTCTCTAAAGAGTGGGGGTGGACGGAAGTGCCACTTGGCTGCTCGGGTTTCTCTGCCTTTCCAGTGGCCATCAAGCCCAGAGCAATGGGGCTGGAGAATGTAGCCAATACAGATGGCTCTAGTATGGATGTTCCTGCATGGACCTGAAAAGAAAGAAGCATCTCACTCTGACAGTCAAGTCAAGAAATGGATCATGTTTAAGACCAACTGATGTGGTCAAGATTGTAAATACACCAAGCAACAAATGCCATCAAGTATTCAGACTTCCCTCTCTAAATGCAGGATGCTTAAATAACCAGGCTTATTCTCCCAGTGACAGGAAGTTTTGCATCTTCTTTTCCTTCCTTTCTATCCTCCCTCTCCATGCTCCTGCTCCAAAGCAGTGATGCGGTTTCCAGCACAACTCCATGCAGATGACAGATCCTCTACACCTGTGATTCTCAACCAGGGTGTCACGACATCCTTTTAAGGGTGCTGCAGGGTGCTATGCAATGTTAACACTGCAAACACCCATATGGGATTCACAAGATAAACCCAGAGATTTCAATCAGGAGTTCATAGCATCAAAACATTCTGACCTGCTGTAAGATCTCTGCAACAGAGGACTTACTCTATTATTTTTCTGTTGTCAAAAATACCCCCAAAACCACACACAAGCACGCACGCACACACACAAACTGAAAGCCAGGAGCTGACATTTTCCAAGGGATGCCTTCATTCTAAAGATAAAAACATTTTTGTCTACATTATAGGGCTGCTGCCTACATCATACAGCAGCAGGACCCCTAGTAGAGATTCAGCACATAGGGCAGAAGCAGGTTCTCTGCCCCTTTTCACTATGTCCAGGGATGAATTAATGCATAGGCAAACTAGGCACGTTCCTAGGACCCTAAGTGAAGAAGGGACCCAAAGTTGTGCTTATTTTACATATTATAATTGAGTGGGAAAAAAAAAGTAGGGGCCCACAAATTTGTTTGCCTAGGGTCTGCTAATGGGTTAATCCAGCCCCAATTATGCCACCTCCTCAAAGGACAAAAATCAAAATTCTCTCAGTACAGCTCTATCCAGACTGGGGGAAAGGGGTCACAGAGCTACATCAGCTGGAGGGTGAGAACTTTTCACATCCTTAGCTGACAGCTACATTGCAAAGACATTACAGCACCAAGCAGGATTCAGTCCGCAGTTTAACTCCACCTGATGTGTCGCGTGAGCTGATGTTAGAGGTAGCACAGGAGATTCCAGGGTACAGTGGGCAAGAAAGCATGATGAAGGGCAACCAGGCTGATGCCTGGAGGAAGCAGAAAGCAGGGGCCAAGCCACAGGGTCCCCCACAGTGATTTCTTCTGGCCACATGTGCCCACTGCTGAAGCTGTGCTCCTGGCAGGGCTGACTGACCTTATTGCAGGCCGCCAAAATGAACAAGAACAATTTCCTTTCTTTCTGATGAAAATTCCTTCTCCAGAGCCCAGCCCCATTCCACAGAGCAGGCTGCAGGGCAACACCAGGCAACTCGATCTGAACTGGGTGCGGGGGGGGGGGGGGGGGGGAGGGGGCGACGGATTTTTTTTTGAAGA
>NW_017729015.1:11264170-11265180 GCF_001723915.1 Gavialis gangeticus | reverse complement strand
GGCATACGTGTGCACAGCATATTTTGTTACAGGACATCTGCTAAACATTTCAAATGCAGCTTTTTGCCATCCTAGATTTGGAATTTCTTTTGTAAGTGGCTTCCCACAGCCCCGTGTCCCGTCAGTACAACTGGGTCAAGAAGGTCAAGTCCCAGGAAGGGCACTCATGGTTTTCTGTAGCAGTGCACTGAAGCAGGGGAACTGACCTCTGGCAATAGATGAGTTTTACCGAAGTGAACATTTTAAACACCATTTAAAAAAAAAAATCCAACTCAGCTCACACACACTGAACAGACCAGCAAGGCCGAATGCAGGAGAGGAAGAATAGTTTTTGTTCAGTCAAGGCCACTCCTCAAAACACGTCTTCTTGCAACCCTGAGCAAGTGACTTCACCTGCCTTGGCCTCAATATGCTTGCTGCACTTCCTGATCAAAAAGCTGGAAGGCACCGGTGTAAACCTCTCAGTGTTATGGGCACTGACTGGTTCTCTCCATTTACTTACTTGCCTATGGGCTCGCCGAGGCTTTGGTAAAGCTACTGAGTCTTTGCTGCAGAAAGAGACACTATGGGACATGGTTCCACATTAAGAGTCTCGACACGGCAATGTGATGCCACATGACAGTTCTACTCTCTGCCTGTTATGAGCCCCTTTCGCCGAGTGAGCTAACAGGATCAAGAGATTAGGGGGATTCAGAGATGAGATGAGAGGGAGGAGGGGGAAGGAAGGATTCAGGATGCAGCAGTTTTGGGAACTTGGACAAAGCGGACAGCTTGTCAAGCAAGGCAAGGGAAGCAGAAGGTTGTCAGGGCTCCAAGGCGGCTGATAGGAGCCGCTCCCTGATAGTCACAACCAGCTCCAGGGGATCATAACAGCTGTCACCAGAGATGTCAGAGATGTGGAGACTCTGGGCCTGGTGAGTCAGATCCTGGCTCACACACCAATACTCTGAGCAAGCCTGATCCTTTTTTTTTTTTTTTTTCTCCCCTTCTAAGCCTTTTTTTTGGGGGGA
>NW_017729015.1:11260453-11264157 GCF_001723915.1 Gavialis gangeticus | reverse complement strand
GTGTGGGCACCTTGGGCCTTGTTAGTCAGATCCTGGCCCCCACACCAATACCTTGAGCAAGCCTGATCCTTTTTTTTTTTTTTTTGCTCCCCTTCTAAGCCTTATCTTTGAGGAGAGAACCACATACCTGAGCCCTTAAGGGTGAATCCTAGGCCAAAGTCCACACAAAGCTTGCATTAAATAAGCAGGCTGGACAGTAATGGTCAGAAATGCTGGCAAGCAGGGAGCTCTTTCCTCTATAACCCAGGACCTTCAGTCTACAGACAATCAAGGTGAGGAGTTCATTTTTGAGGATAGCCGAGAAGAGGACTAGACACTGGCTGGCTGTCGTAGCTTAGCTTTCCCCAGTGGCAGTTTGAGAGGGTTACAGTCTACAGCCAGGACCATCTGAATCCTACCATAATCCCTTCTGTGATGCTTGGCAAGTGACCTCCCTCCCAAGCCAAGGTGCCTGGATCTGTAAAAGGAGCACCAGCACCTATCACAGGGTGTGGACTGTGCAGAAATCACTTAGAAAATACACGGCATTTCTCAAGGTATCTTTTTTTTTTTAAATGACCACCAACATTATACAAAAGGATGCCCCCAGTGAACCACTCTAGATGTACACTGTACAGTCCCTTGAGATTGGCCCAGGTTTTACTTATGCCCGTGAAGCACCCAGCACAGTTTCACTATTCTGAGTGCTTTAAAAAGACATCACAAATTAAGGTTTTACTATGGGTCATGAAGGAAAACCTTTGGCCCCTTCCTAGGTATAGGGAAAGTGGAAGAATAAAGTGGATGTAAACCCCAGGCAGAGGCTCTAAAAGCCAGTGTTAGGTGACCCATGTTCTTTGGTTCCCCATTGAAGAACCAGGTCCCAGGGGATGGTGCAACAGCTCCATGCTAATGGCTGCACTTTGCAGGGCCTAAACCTACCCTAGTGCTGCAGCAGCCACTTTAACAAGCAGTATCATATGTGACTGCTTCCCTTGATTGGCTCTTTAATTCAATGCTGCATTTTAAAACTGGTGAGTATTCCTGCAGCAAGGCAGGACCCAGGAGTTGGTGTCTGGAAATACTTCACTCACTTCAGTGGAGATGCATTGCTCTCTCTTCATTTGACAAAGGTCAGAGTGTAGTGGGGAAGAGGGAATGCAGCCTGACTTTCTCCACCTTCGATGCTGCAGCATATCCAACTTACTCCCACACACTATGAACGCTGGCTCTATGCTAGCAGATGACTTGGCAGGTCTAACAACATCAAAGCATACACAGGACTTAAAACAAAGTTGGGCGAGCAGAAGGAAAACATATTTTTCTAAAAGTCGCTTGCTCTTCTTCCAGTGTTTGGATCTGCCACCCACCCACCTGGTGCTAGTGAGCAAGGAGGAACAAATGATTTCCCTTTGTAATCAAGTGCCAGTTGACTCTCACTTGCCCTTTCCTAATAGAGATGTCTAATACTCAGCTGTTCATCTTTCTGCATGTAGTAATGATCAAGCATTTTGGCACAGCCCATCTACATACCATTCAAATTCTCTTAAAAAAATAGTAAGTGCAACAGGCCAGGTACACAACAAGTAATTTAACTCAGGTAAAATTCTGTTGGTTTCAATGTGTGTGTAGCAGTAATGAATTTGTCCCATCACCCATCCCAGTTGGGAAAGCTGTCTGCTTTGTTGTCCCCTCCAGAGAAGGCTGTTGAAGTTGTGAATACAGCACCTTTAAACATTCCATAATTGGGAATTAGTTCCTTGGATAATTAATTGTTCACAGGTCACGAGTACAAGAAAAGCAGTTGTACAGATTTCCTGCCAAATGAAAGTCAAAAAGAAAAGGAATCCAATACTTCGGATGTTAGTCTGCAACTTGGGAGAACAAGGGTCAGACTCCTGCTGCCTCAAGGTTGCAATTAAAAGCTGGAGGGTTTTTTCTTAGTAAGTTAGATTTCAAAGAGCCTGCTTCAATTTAAAACAGGAATACTTAATCATGTGAGCCTATATTAGAAGTTTATATTATTGTAACAGACTAAAATCATTTGACTTGAATAATTGTAAGCAGCACATATTTGCTTGCCACAGTTGTAAAGAACCCCAAGGCACTAAACAAGCGGAGCTAGCTACCTGAGCTCCTGGAACCTATTTGTGGAAGTGCTAAACCTGCTTTTAAAACAGCAGAGGAGGTAGAGAGGGAAAAGTTTCTTCACTGCAGTTTATTCAATTAGTTCTAGTTAATGACTAGTTCATTCAAAGTTGAGAAACCAAGTGGGAACTGAAAGAAATGGGACAACCTGTTTTCCTCTACCACTCAGTGAACAGAAAGGAAGGGAGGCAGAGATCTTCTAGTTCTCAATTCTCAAAGGACACTGGGGCCAGAAACAAAATCAGTTTGAATCACTAACTACCGATAACACTTCCCTTGTTTAATAAATCTCTTTGGTTTAAATGCAAGACATATTTGCTCATTTTCCCTTATGTATTCAACACATTTAAAGTAGTTTGTTCAATACAAACCCTTGCGCATTTTAATTGGAGTCAAAATTTCAATCCAAATACGGCTCAATGCAAATGTTTAAAAAAAAATCTCCAATCTAGTAAATGAATGAGTCATTCACCATTTTCCAACGTTTTTATTGTGCAATAATCAAGACTTGGAATAAACAGATGTTAAGCTCTAGCTGTTTAAATGAGTGCAAAGATATGTCCTCCCAATTAGCAAGTTCAAGTATCATATCAGGTGAACACCAACTTTGCTTGCAAAGCAATGATAAATCAGCTTTTCTTTAGGAAAATAAAGCTTAGCATGAGCACAAAACAAGATTAAACTCAAATTATTTAAATCAAAGGTTTGTGCTGGCTGACTATTTAAAAATAAGCCCCCTTCTGAGCCACCACAAAATAACTTGTGTGACCTTGGGCAAGTCACTTGGTCTCTCTGTGTCTGTCCCCCATCTAAGACAGCAATAATGGCACTGTCCTACAACACAGAGGGATCGTGTTGCGAGAGCAGCTCCATTAAAAACCAAGACAGTCAGAAACTCTGCTAATAAGGGGACAGACAGGTACCTACGATGGAGGAAGACACTTTGCTGTACTTGGGAAAGACAACTTCAGAAGGTGCCGGAGAGTTTGAATTCCTAGATCCCTGGCTCTGCCACTGACTTGCTGCAACAACCCAAAGCAAGGCAGTTAAGCCCTCTGTGCCTCCGTTGAGTATACATACAGTCACCGGTTCCCACTTCCTACTGCCAAATGTAATGAATGCCTATACTGTAGAAGCCGCATACTTGGCAGGAGAGTTAGGAACCCTGCAAAGATGAGCCTGTAAGGTATCTGGGGGCATACAGGGCTGCAGCACAGCCATAAAAGACTGGCGAGAAGCTCCAGCAGTTTGCTGCAGTTTATTTCAAAAGGGCACTGCGCCTTTGATCAGCTGTGTGGGACTGCTGATGTACTGCAGTTGAGTGGAGCAGCAGAGCCCTTTGAAGTAAAAGCCATAGCAAATAGCTGGGCTGCTCATTCTTCATTCAGCAAAATGATGCGAACTAAGCAGGCTGTAAACTAGCAGGATATGTATGATCTAGGTTCGACAGTAATAAGTTCTAAATGTCTGAGGAAGAGATCTGCAATGGCAGCACACAGTACGATGGTGACTGCTTCTGCCAATTAAAAAAAACCCACTTATTAGCATAGGCAGTGGTAATACAACGGACTCAGCTA
>NW_017729015.1:11249367-11255453 GCF_001723915.1 Gavialis gangeticus | reverse complement strand
AAAAAAACCCACTGATTAGCATAGGCAGTGGTAATACAACGGACTCAGCTAGCTAACATGCAGCACAGTGAGATTCAGATGTCACGCCAGATATATTGCATCGAGTCAGTAATTTGAGGGTTAGCCAATGGCTCTCACTAGGTCCTGCAGGAGGCCAACAGCAGGGCATGCACGTATCCTGAAGGCAGGGCTCAAGGCATTATTCATTTCATAGGAACATGTCTGGGAAGGAAGCCTAATTGTCAAACTGCACTGACTACAGGACTCTTTCCAACCACTTGTTACACTCCTGTACAAAATCCATCCCGGATCAGAGAAACCTTTACTGACAAGAATGTCACCAGAGCAGATGCACGCCTGTGAACGCCTCATTTTCATGACCTGAGGTTTTCTGGGGAAAAAAAAGGTTTTTTCCTGATGAAATGTGGGATTTGCTTTCTGCTTAGTAAGGACACCATGACAGGCAGATTTGTCCCAGAGCCTAGTTCCAAAAATTCACTAACAAATAAAAGCAATCCTCACTGCTGAGAAATCCTGGAAACTCACTGGCTTTTTCAGCAGGCAGCGAATTCATGCCAGTTAAGCAGCTTTAAGTTTGGTTTAAACTGTACTGAGCAGGTATCAGGGTGCAAAAGAAAAACAAAATCCAAGAGAGCTCAAGATGCAATACTACAAAAGGCCCAGGCATAATAACCATGGGCAAAATAACCACAAGGAGCTGTGAGAAAAAAAAAAAAAGATGGTCAGCTGTAGCAAGATCTCTTCAAAAGCCCCATGCAAAGGAAGGGAAGGGCAAGAGTGCTTTTTAAGTGTCAATCTACTATAAAATGCTCCGACGAAGAAAGGACAAAGACAGAAGTACCGGAAGGAACCACAGAAATCAAAGAGGAGCTCATAAGCAGAAGCATAACAAGGAATTTGTGCCCTAGGTAGCAACAGGGGCTATGGCAGCATCGGTGGGCAAGCCAAGTCAACAGTGGCACCAGGCACCATTCTTGTTTCCCCTCAAAAAATAAAATAAAATAAAATAAAATAAATCAGCACTCAGGACTCCTGCACCCACCCCTAGTTAAACCACAGCTCCCGAGTCATTCCTCGGTGGTAGACAGTTCTGCAGATCAAACATTTGCAAAAGCAAAGTCACACGTTTGCTTTGTGCATGCCTAGGGCAGCTGTGGAATTCTCCCTGGTGTCCGCTGGCTCCAGTCCACATCCTGTTCCTCAGGCTGCTGGCTCACACCAGTCACGGTAATACCTGGAACTGGGGGATTTGCATAGCTAGAGTGCAATAAATGCTATTCTCTCTCTAGAGCCTGAATGTAACTGGAGGAGAAAGCAGCAGACCGTAACAGTGCTGAGCCCTGGGAACCCTCAAAAGCGTGTAACTGCTTGAAGTTCAAGTCTCCTTCCTCCCCACCCCAACTGGGGGCTCTCTAGGAGGCTCACCATCAAACCCTTTGGACAAGCACCTGGCCTGCTGCTCTAAAAGGATGAGCCCCATGGTCTGGAGAGCCCTGTAAAATAGTGGACTGAACTACCCCAAAATTTCAGTACAACAAAGAGAAAGCGATGCATCTGATTTTGCGAATCCAGCAGATGTACCGTGGTTCCAAATCCGAAGTTCTCCGATGAATACTTCGCAACCAAAGATACCTCTCTAGCTTGTCTCAAGTTATGGTAGTGGCAGATGGGGCATGAAGCAGCCTGACTTCCATCTTTTTCTTCTTCTAGGTAATGAGTTAACACCACAAAAGTAGGAGTGAGACAACCCCACAAACTTATCCCAGTGTTAGTAAAGGATCAAAGTGTGGCCTGAAAGCTGGTATTAACCAATTTTAAAATGAGGCCTAGAGACCTTGCAGTAGGAAGGATACTCAACAGGGACAGTAAGCCAAAACTGATACTAGCAGAGGAATCCATTTCACTCCCTATTTCTTTTGCAGCAGATGCACTTACCCACAGAGAACCACTGCCGCCTGGATCGCCCGCTCCGTTCACATTATCGCTCTCAGGAGGGGGTGGGCTTTTGGTTTTCTTTTCTCTCGAATCCACTCCTTTTTGCAGCAAGCTTCTCTCTCTACCCACTGTGTCTCTGGGAACAGGTCCCGTTTGGACTGAGGGTTTAGGTTCTGGTTGGTTCAGGTTCTGTCTACTTGAACTCCAGCTGCTTCTAGACACACTATCCATGGATCTGGTGGCCTGCTTAGCAGCAATCCCACCACTGGGACTGCCAGATGTTTCCCTTTTTAGCAGGCTTGTCCTTCCAGTTTCCATGTCCTCTTTCTGCACTAGCAACCGTCGGGAGGATCTCCGGAGTCTCCGCTTGGCTTGGCCTGATGTGTTCCAATCCAGCCACTTGTGAAGTGTAGTCTCTACCTCACCTTCCATTCGAGACCCTAATAACCCCTCTGCAGTTTTAGATTTCCTTAAAAACACCAGAATGGAGTTGGAGGAGTTGGTCCTATTAGCCTGACACCTGCTGGACACTGTACAGTTCACCTGGATGCACATGTTTTCCAAAAGCCAAAAGGCGTCACAGGTGGGGCTCTGGCAACAAGCCGTCTGACATGTCTGTATGGTGTGAAATCCTTCCAGGACCCGCAAGTGATAATCTCCCCATGATCTCAAGCGGCCACCAAACAGAATCTTCCCCGGCTGGCACGTGGCTGCATTCCAGCTTGCATCTGGGAAGGAGGGAGAAGGAAACAGAGACAGAGACAATTCACAATGTTTTACAGCATCTGACAATTGATCTTTGGTGCTCCTACAGCATTCAGGATATGGGAGTGGATGCAGAGCAAAAAGCCAGGACTCTTGGACTCTATATCCACCCACATCTGGATCTTAAGGAAGTCACAACCTCAGTCCCTCCATCTCCCTGCCCTGCACCTCAGTAAAGTGACATTGCTACTAGCCCTACCTCATGGAATCATAAGGCTACATTCATTTGGCCTTTAAGCTTCTGGAAGCCATTGTAAATGGCAAAATACTATTTGATGGAGTGCTCCGTTTGTGAAAGGGTCTGGAGTTGCTTTTCCAGCTGGCAGGGCCACCCCCCTCTACTAAGATCCTATTTCAGTTGCAAACTTTCTGAAACAGGTTGGTAATAAAATTTGTTTTTATCTACAGTCACAGAAAATTTGCAGTGATACAAGGAATCAAGCTCTCCACTAGCAGCTGGAGGCAGCATTAATGTACCAGCTAAACCAGTGGACTGAGCAGGTTTGAATACATCACTTTTGACAGCATAGTTATAAAAATAGCTATTATTAAGGATCTCTGGGGTTTTTGCCCCTCTCTGAATTTCCAAGTGGCTTTTTTTCTACAAAGGCAGAAATTAAAATAGGATTATAAGACTCATCATTTTAGCCAGAAGGGACAGACCCAGCAGGGTGGGAAGTGGGGGAGATAACCCACAATGGCCAACATTCAGCAATGTACCCTCACTTCAGGCTCATGAGCATAAGGGAATTTCAACCAATTCCCAATGCCCTGTTTCAACGTAAAGCTGTGGATGGCTGAGTTATGAGGCAGCATGTCCTGTGTTTCCAGTATAGGAATGAAGTCAGGACTCCTGGATTCCATTCCTGGCTCTCAAATGGCCATGTAACCTCAAACTTGGTGCTCAATCTTTGTGTTTCAATATTTCCATTTACCCAGGTCACATGTACAACAAGGCTCAAAATGCTGGTTTAGGGCTGTGAAAGACTGATGGAAAAGCACCACAAATATTAAGCCTCAATCCCCTTCCTGCCTCTTGAAAGGAAGATGCCCAGTCATGTCCTTCATTACGGAGACAAGTACCCTGTTGCAAAACATATGGCCAGTCCTGGAGACAGCACAGCACAATGTCTTTACATAACCACAAATAACTCAGATTTAGATGGTCAAGACATTCAGCTCTCTTCTCCTGCAGCAGATGCCTTGCTAAGGAACATTTAAGATTGCAGCACTCAGGGCTGGATGATGAGATGCTGTAGCGGGCTGCCAATACATTGATGGAACAGACTTTTTTTAAGCTGATACGATCAGCTATTAAAGAAACCCTGGCCCAGCAAGTCCTCCCCTGCAGTCGGTACCATTGAATCTCCCTGAAAAGTACAATAGGTGCAAAGTGTTTAATTCATCTGCTCCACCACTTTGAACTGTGCAGGCACCAGTCGAACAGGTTTCTCCTTGTACAAGCTGGTTTTAGTTGGAGGAAACAGCACTAGCTTCATTAAAAAAATAAAAATAAAAAAAAGCAAAGTAACCACTGTGCAGTGGTTGGGATTACTGTGCTTAGCAGATCAGGATGCAACTGCAAGCCAGGATGCCCCAACTCCTAATTCTGGCTTCAGCCCCCTGTTGCTCTATGACCCAGAGGAAAATCGCTTCCTTTTATACGTGCCTCAGTTCTCCCTCCAGTGATGATGTTACTTCCAGGAATGCCACGAGGATCATGTTTGCTCAGCTGCTTTTTAATGGAGAGGGCTAAGGGTTATTCTGAAGAAGGAAACCTACCGCTTGCTGAGCAGTTGCTAATTAATGTTCCATTTGACAAGGCCAAGATGGTCAGAAAGAAGTGACCAGACAAGCAATCGATTCCATTTGGAAGTGTTTTTGGAGTTAACACTGGGGGCAGATGCTCTGTGATGCATTACTCCCTAACACCATCCTCGCCCTCCCTCATCAGTGAGATTCACATTCAGAGCCTGGCTGTTCAAAAAGTTAGATGGCATTAATATTGCCTTGTCCTAGGACATGCAATCTAAGAGACTTGGATATCCAAGAAGGAAGTAGCAGGTTTCGTCATCAGTTTTTATCAGAGAATGACCGCATTTGTCTACGCAAGAGGAAAGTGAGGTTTGTTGAGCCCGTCTATGTTGCTTGGCTTGGTCATGCAGGAGAAAGATTAAAATATCCCTGAAACAGACCACTGAAAGTCACTTTCTGTTCACCAACAGCCATTTAGGTTAAAGCAGCAGATTCTGCAATCTATAAGTGCTGAAAAATTGATGTCGGAGCCATTGTGCACCTGCTCTTCACTCACGTTAGAGAAGCATGCAGTCTGCAGCCAAAGCAAAAGGATCAAATACTTTCAGAAAGCCACTGGCAGCTCTCAAGAGGTTGAGAGAGAACAGTCTGCTAAGAAATCCCTGCAGATTTCTAGGTTTTCAAAATGCAGTGCTCACTTCTACATAGTTGGCTTAACACATACAAACCACAATTTCTTTCATGTTCAACCAACTGCTTCCCTTTTCCCGTCCAAAAACCCATTTTGGGGTAGTAGTATTTGACTACAAGTGGAAAACTCAGCAAGCTCAGGATATTCCCTAGATTTTTCTGGTGAAGTATGAATACTTTTCTTGTTTACAAATAATTCATGGACCCCTGAACATCACACAGAGTCCAAGTTTATCTTCAAAACCCTGCAGTTATTGGCTCGGTGCATTTTGTAAGGTTCAAAGATCATGCTGCCTTAGCTCAGGCTCTGTGGCAGATCCTGTTTTCGAAGCATAACTATGCAAGTTACTTAGGAACAAGACCATCCCACATAATTGATCTGAAAGGGGTTATCCCATTGCGATCAGACAATCTGTTTGCCATAGCAGCTGCCAGAGCATGAAGGCAGCACAGAAAGCTGCCAGACATCCTCCAGCAACACTAAAGACACATGGACAGATCAGGTAATGCACTTCTGCACAACCCATCGTTCCCCACTTCTGAAATACCCAAGAGTAGGTTTTCGACTGGAACGTGACTGCAACCCACATCTCCACTCCCACCTCATGCATTGTGATGCTGTCAGTTGGGCTAGGGAAGAAAAAAAAGGTGAATATCATAAAAAGGCAGTTGCAAACTATAGTGCAGTTTCAGAAAGAGGGAAATTAAGCTGTAAGCTGAATCTAGCCTGCAGGACCTTCTGATCTACCTGGTGGCAGTGGGCCTTCGGAAGCAATTGCAACTCATCCTTTGCCCAGAGTCCCATTTATTCCTTGTCCTCAGCGCAAAGAACATAGTTTCATAGTTTCTAGGGTCGGAAGGGACCTGAGCAGATCATCGAGTCCGACCCCCTGCCATGGCAGGAAAGATTACTGGGGTCA
>NW_017729015.1:11242008-11249186 GCF_001723915.1 Gavialis gangeticus | reverse complement strand
CCTGCTCGAGATGCATCTGTGCACATGTTGCAACTGTTTAGCAAAAAGCCAATTTTCCTGGATATTGCTACTACATTTCTACAGCAAATGCTTTGTTTAAGATCATCCTGTGTCTTAGTAAAGACACAAAGAGCATACTTTAAGCCCATAAAAGAGCCTGTCTTCACTATGCAATAAAAAGGGTTGCTTCTGCGACAGGGTAATCCAGTCTAGTTCGGTATCATGTGCTTATGTCGAACTTTATTGAGCCATTGAAATACATTTCCGAGATGGAGACAGAAGACAGCTTAGGAAGAGACAGGTAAAGGGAGCAAGAATATCTGGTTATAAGTGACTGAAGAGGAAGAAGAGGAAAGTGGCAGTCAGCAACCATTTTAGGCAGCAGGCAGGAGTGACCCAGTTCAGGTCAGAGGCAGGCAAACACATGGGCACTAGGACTCAGCTACCATTTCTCCTGGGAGAGCGCAGTTGCTTCCAAAGCCCCACTGCCGCTGGCTAGATCAGAAGGCCCTGCAAGCTAGATTCAGCTCAGGGGCCAAAAGTTTTTGATCTCACTTGGATCTCTTTAAAAAACAGAGTATCATTATCAGAAAGGAAATGAATGAATAGCAGAAAGGGACATGCTGGCTTATTAACAGGTACCCCCGGAAGAATTCCCCATGGGAAAAGGGTTAGATCCCCTATTCGGGCATTTAAAATGAGATTGTTAACTAAAAAATGTTGATTGGGGAATTAATTACCCAGTGCTATTCGTGAGCTTGCTGAGTTACATAGTCTGATGGCTGGCACTGTTTGATTCTGAATCGATACAGAGGTATTTTCAACCAAAAATCCTTTCCATCCATTTTAAGGCAGGTGAATCACTTGCACACCCACCAGCCTTTGTCAAGTCCTATTTCAGCTGTTTTGGAACCTTTCCAGCTATCGACAACTGCTGGTGGATGCCAACGTATCAGAAAAAGCAGAAGACACCTGAGCAAGACTATGGAACTGTGACACTTGCATGCCAAAGTCTCCATTTAGGAGTGGGTTTTTTTGCAAAAATCCCAAGAGAAGGCAGACACTCTGCCTTGACTCGTCACAAAGCATTTTGAACAGGAGGTGTTTGTTCCTGGTACTGAGAAGCGCATGGATTTGGACTGGATCCAGTCAGGCAGCTATGCCAGCATTGTTCTCAGAAGCAGAGAGAAAGAGAGATTGGCTCAGTCTCATGGACGTCATTATAAATAGAAAGATGCTTTGATTTTAACTGGGAAAGCTAGTGAAGCCGAAAGGGTGGAAACGCCTAAACTCTCAAGTTTTCAGTTGTTTGGGGTAAGACCAGAAGGATGCTTGCTGAAGCAAGAGGTCAGTTCCTAAAGGCCTGTAGGCCCCCCCGTCCCTTAGATGCCTTTACCCTGAGCAGCATCTGTGCTTTCCGTAGGCACCCTGCCATCCTACTCTGCTTCATGTCTACCTAAAAGCCACTTCAGAGCACCAATTCCCCACCTAAACCAGACAGCATGCTCCTATAGTAACAAGAAATGCCCACTCTTCTTAGGCAAAATGAGCCATTTCCTCCTGATGAGGAGGATCAGCCATCTCCTCCTGAAACTCAGCTTCTCAAACATGCCCAACGTTCACCTTGCAGAGTAGTTACCTATGCAGTTAAAAGCCATACACGACTGCAATAAACAGACCCCAAAACTCAAAAAACAAGAAATCCCTATATTTCTTCCTGGGTTACCCATCCCCCCAGAAGATTCACATTTAAACCTAGACATGGCACCACCAGCCAAGTTAGCCTTAGAAACAAGCAGCTGCCTGGAGTTCTTTGGCTGATCATTTGATGCAACTACTCCCAGCAACAGATGAAGAAGTCTTTCCTTCCCAGAGCAGGGTGGGGCTGGACACGATCTCATGAGGTCCCTTCCTAGACTTCTGTGAATCTGTAAAAAGAACAAATTCATAAGCCTGTCCTTGCAAATGGCAAAGCCTACAGGACACCAAGAGATCTGAGGCTGTCCTCCTGTCCACATTACAGAGATACATTCCAGCACGAGAGCTGCCTTCACACAGCATTTTAAAATGCATGTACTTTTATATAAAATTGACAGCTGGAAAACAAGCAAACACACAGGTATTTCTAATCAGTCCTGCAAAAAGTTTTAACTGCAATTAAATAAAGCTTTGTTGGAAGTCAAATTCTCTTAAAAAGCAAAAGAAACTAAACCACTGAAGCACTCTTAACTAGAGAGAAAAAGAGTACAAACCAAACATGAACTTAAGTTTTTCCAATTCTCTGCTGAAAATACTGAATTATGTTTTTAAATGGCTGATTTAAGAAATCCCAATAAATTATCATTATCAGTCACCTATGGCTTTTATGGGTAGTAACCTGCTAGTTAAAATGGGTTAGTAGTCTGGGAGTCCACTACTCCCAGTTACTAAGTGCAATATTACAGATGTGCAACAGAGGTCCACATTGCATTTAAAGATTTTGGGGAACAAAAGGCTGAAGGCCTTGGATCAATGCACTGTCTAAAAGGAGAGTTTATTTAATGGAACTATTTATAGGACATTTGAATTAAACGAAGTGACAGAAATTGGGGTACCATGAAGTATTATTCTAGCAGCTAGAATCACTAAAGGAAAAGGTAGGTCCACTAACCCATTTCAGAGTGCTCTAACGAGTTTAGTAAAACTGCCTTAGGTTGAGACCCAACACAATACCTCCAAAGCACTGAGCAAGATTTCATTACCATATTTTGGAGAGGGGAGGGATGTGGAGTCATTCTGGCCACTTTTCAGTTACAACAGAGATGGGAGGGGGATGAAAAACACCCCTGCACACTTCAGTTTTCTAGTTCTTTATCACAGTTATGCAACTTTAATGGTTTAGATGATGATACCACAATATAAAACTAATTATTTGGGGTGTTTTTAAGAAGCCAAGTTACTTCAGACTTTAGTTCAGGCACACAATGCGTGCACAGCAACTGCTGTGCTCATATAGATTTTTTGTAGAGTGAAAAATTAGAGCGCATACATGGATCAATGGATTAAAAGCTCCCTATATCCAAAGCTCTGTAGATTAAGGACTCCCTAAAATAGACTAATGACCTACTGGACCGTTGGCTCAACTGCGTTCAATGCCTCGGGGATAATGGGTCATTGGGAGATTACCTTACAAACTATGTCATTGTGCCCTGAGTGGCAGAGAGGATGACATGCTCCAGGGCTGTGACAAGATCCTCTGGACCACTGTTAAAACTGGAAACTTCGTCAGCCATTAAAAGTAGCTGCAGGTTTGACAACAGAACTAGAGGATTTTCCTCCTCCTTTGAAAAACAGGAGTGTAAGTGTGATCTGTACATTAACACTAGTCAGTCTGAATCCTGTGTCCAGCTAGTGCGGTTACATGCACTTTGGAAAAGAAAATGTGGCAGCGAGGGTGCATTATAGTCAGTAATGCTCATCACAGCTGCAGTTCACATGAACAGGGAAGCAGACACTACTACCCAATCAGAAATGTCTCTTGGAATTTGCTTTAAGAGAAATGTGCGGAGATTTTTTCTTCCCCACCCCATTCCCAATCCCATCTTCTCTTTCTGTCCCACAAAAATAAGATTATACATTTGTCAAACATATTTGAAGCTGAGGAAAAGGGTGCTGTACTCTGTACCTCCGTTTTTTGGTAAGGAGTAGCAGGAAAGCTGCTGAGTGGTAACGTTTCTTGGCCAGTGTTGTAAAGCTCGATAATGCTGGGGACAGGCAACAGGTGTCCAGTGTCATGAGACTCTGTTTCATGTGATGTTTCCTTGAAACATCCTGCTAAACCAGGTTATAATCCAAGTCACTAGTGTCGGAAAGTCTAGTTCCACACACCCCACAGTACTTGACTGTAAGAGAGAAGGATTTTTTTTCTTGCAAGCATTAGTAAATGCTTTAGTAGTAATACATTAGCAATCCCCCACCTTTCTTGGATAAGACCTTAACAGGACTCAAAACTAATGTTCCTGAAAGGGCCACTAATCTAGGCTTGCAAAGCTCATTGCAAAGGTTTATCAGCCACAGCATCAAAGTTTCCTTTACAACCCTCATGTAAAACCAGTTTTTCATTGATATTTACTCAGCTCTCTTAGATAATTGGGAGAAGCAAGCGTGCAAAGTTGCATCAGTTCCACAGCTGTTGAAGCAATCATTGAAAGCACCTGACCACAGCGACCGCTTCACAATCCAAACAGGCAATTGCACCGGTTTAAAGGCAAAGTGAGCATCAATGCACCTTGAACAGAAACAGTTGCTTCAGTTGGATTTCTTATTCCAAATGTGCTCAATAAAATACAAATCTTCCTTTAGAAAGAGCAAACCTCAAAAGATGTGCTTCATTTTCCTAACAGATGGAAGAAGGGAGGGGATGGGTTTTTTTAAGTCATTTTTAATGGCTGCCCAGAAAATGCAAGTTGAAAATAAATGGGCAGCCCAACCAGTGAATGAAAGCATCAGACACCATTGAGTTCTCACTAAATCAGTTCTGGCAGCCACTTGGGGTCAAGCTCCACAGGCCAACCCTCCATTTACAAGGGAGCGAGGGGGAAGTGTAGGTTTCTGACCCTGGGACATCCAATTGCTATTTTTAAACCAAACATTGAATAAATTTGACAGAAGGCTAAGCTGACAACGTACCTTTTAAACCAGCACCAGCCTTGTCACCCTTTATCAACATAAAATCCTCTCTCTCAGACCAAACAGCCTGCCTGGGGGAAACATCTGACCTCATTACATGTCCAAGTGCTTGGATAGTGAGTACCCTGCCAGGAGAGTGTGCTAATCTAGCAGGGGGAGTGACCCTGCTGTAACCTTCAGCGTCCATTCTTTGGGGTACAGGGCAGTAGCCACTTTTTGTCGGGATGGGGCAGATTTTAATCTGAAATGAATTCTTGCAAGTTTATCCCAAGCACAAAGTAATCTCAGCCTTTGATTTATACTACAGAAATCAGGGACTAACATTATGGCTACGAGTTCTGCTTCTCTGGTGGTTTTTAAATTCTCAGATGCACTTGCTGTTGGTGGCCAGCTGTACTCCCTACAAAGCTAAAACTATTATCTGAGTGGAGAGTGGGGATACAAAGGATTTCCCTTCATCAGGCATTCAGTTGTCCACCAAAATCACTTTGGACAGGGCTCACCAGTCCCTCCCTGGGAAAGGATGCGACTTCGGAACAGCCAAACCTGCACATCAGAACTTTAGGGTTTGAATCAAAACTGAGCAAAATCGATGAGGTTTTCCTAGGGGCTCCCACATGCTGTGAATCAGGCACATGCAGAAAAGAGTCTCCCCAAAGAAAAAAGGTCCCTTTCACTCACCTCCTGGAGGTACCATCACTAGCAAAACAATGTTTATGGTATTCTCTCTATCCATCTAGAAATTTGAGTCTGACTTATAGGAAGTAACAAATATGGCTTCTCTACTACTATACATTGACAGTTTAAAGGCTATTTACTCAGCTTATGAAAAAAAGTACATTTGTGAAACAGTATATAGCACTGAACCCAAGTATATCTTTTCAGGGTCTGGTTGGTTTTATTATTAAATATGTAGTTTTAATGATTTTTGGTGAGAGTCACAAGCTCGTGAAATACAGGAGTCTAAGTCAGGGTTTGCAAAGTGACGGCAAACAAAGCAGAAAGTGATCCAACAGATCCTTTCTAGCCCAGCTTTGAGGAACAAACACAGGGCATTTTCTGGGTGCATACCCAAAAGCTCATCTGGTTCTGCAAATATCAGTCCATTATCCCAAGTAAGTTCTATGAATTGCATGCCTCTCATTAACTTATTCTCCATTTCCTGAGAGCTGCTGGGGGAAAAAAAAAAAAGTCAGGCACCAGCAATCCAAGACAACGTATAAATCGAATCAGTCATGCTGGGTCTGCAAGATCTTCATTATATCACCACAGAATGTGCAGAGATGCCAGCAGCTTTGAGCCATATCTGAAAAATGGAATTTTAGGTTTTTATGGTAATTGCTAGAAGACTGAACAGCAGAAGACTCTCCTGAAATGCATTTAAAAATAACAAAACTGGGCTTGAATAGAAACAGTTGATAGCCTGCTCTTAAGTCTTAAAATTAAGCCACCAGGTATTTCTTCAGATGGGTTCTTTTGCATGATCATTTAAACATATGCAGCCAATACAATGATATGATGAACCGCTTATGCAGAGGACAACCTTAATTCATCATCACTCAGCAGTCAATGCAACTCTATTGCCCAATTTGGCAAGGGATGGAGAAGAGGAAGAGGTTTGCTTGCATTACTGAACTGTTTGCAGACAAGACTGTTTTGGGGAATGCTTTGCCAACCCCCTTATGCTGGATGCCATGCAAGACTGCACAGCAGTAGAGGAACACAGGAACTGCCAGGCTGAATCAGAGCAATGGGCTGTTCGGCTCACTGTCGTCTCCGAGACTGGCCTGCACCAGCTGCTTCACAGCAAAGGAAAAGAAACCCTGCAGGAGGCAGGTTTTGGATAGCTTGCCTCCAGGAAAGCTGTTTCTCAACCTAGTACTTATGGGTCAGTTCCCAGCCTCCAGGCATAAGGGTGCATCTCCTTTTCCAAGCACATCTGTAATAGCACATAATAGTAAATCACTCTGGTTCTAACACAGCTCTACTGTATTGTACAGCAGCTTGTGACCATGGTGGAGAAACGTTAGCTTTACAAATATTCATTCACATAAAACCCAGTTCATGCATCCCACAGAAGCCAAGAACTATCTGTGTCAACTCCCATTTAAATCTCATTTCTAAAGCACATGCTGCACTGGCCAAGACATCAAATGCTAGCCATTGACACCGGATGAAGAGGAGAAAGGTGGCTTAGCCTGGAGAAGGAGAGTGAACAACTGAAAAGCCAACAGCAGGCATGATGCACCAAAGCTCTGATTCAGCGGGCCAGTTCAGCGCCCCACCCTGGGCAAACAAACCAAGAAAAACAAATGCTATATGTAAAGATTGACTTTACAAGTTAAAAATGGGTCAAGCAGCTATTGACCATTTACATTCTAGATATGATTAAATATTTAGTCTTTGAGAGTGCTCTCATTTCTTTAGGAGTATTTCAGTTTTTTCCTGGTTTTGTTGGTTTATTTCACTTTTTCTGTTTATGTCCTGTTTTTCCTTTCCTTTATGCTATG
>NW_017729015.1:11225002-11237008 GCF_001723915.1 Gavialis gangeticus | reverse complement strand
ACACACCACCACCGCATGAAGCTCCTGTGCTCATGAAAAGGACTAAAAAGGATGACACACAACTGCTAGATGAGATCAGCAGTCAGCGCCACCAAGCACCAGGCCCTCCACATGAAAAAGACAGGGAACCCCACAATGAACTCTCAGGGAAAGTTTTCTCCTGCCACAAAGTGAAGCAGGCACATTCTTCTCCCTTATATGTTTTTACCCCTCAGGCAAACTTTCCTGCTTACCCTTATAAATCCTCTCATCTTTTTCTGGATCCTGAAGTTCTTGGCCTCAGCAGTTATTTATGTGCTATGTAAACAGCTACTGCCTTTCATCTGTTTGAAATGTGCAGTGGCTCCATTTCATTGCCCACTAGCCCCATTTGTTTGATAAGAAAAGAAAAGAGGGAGCACAGTTTTCCTCCACTGGGTCTATTTGTTATTCCATACTCTTCCTCTCACTCTAGCCTTTCCAATCACAGGGGTGGGTGGAGAGTCAAGGAGACTGTACCCAGCTGAGCAGGAAATAGAGCATCAAAGATAAGGGATTTCATGTTGTGCTACAGAAAGAGCTTAATTGGCAAGGTGTGATCTTGTAAGGGTAGTTATAAGCTGCACGGCTACAAATGCTGTTTTTAGCACTCAGAGGAGAGGTCTGGAGTTTGGATTCCTGGATGCTAAGCCTAACCCTGCCACTGGCCTTGAGCAAGTCAGAGCCTCTTACTTCAGATAACCTATTCAATTATTTGAAGGAGTTAAATGAAAGGAATTATAGCTTCTAAGGACTCATTTCACAAGCCAATGTGACACTCTCCAATTTTAGATTAGTGGCAGTGCTGGTCACCATGACTACAAAAGCTGTTGGTTATAAACTGTAGTTTATTACAAAGTCAGCTGCTTGCAAAAATAAGATCTTTTGCACTCTTTCAGCCAACATTAATCAAATTCCAGAGGCTGGCCACCAATGTGCTGCTTTTGCCTCAACCTTTAAGGCCACAAATTAAAAGTGCCCTTTTCTGCTTTAATTAATGATTGGATTAATAAAGCAATACCAGCAAAGTTACCAATTGCATAGGAACACTTTTGGCCCTAGCCAGTGCTTTGTTAAACACATCATTTGGAATCCCCTATGGGAAAGCAGATGTTAATATAACCAGACACCTGTCAAAGGGAGTAGCAGCTAATTAACAGCCCTGTTTTAGCCAAGTATAGCCTGGGTTAGATGTTTTGCAAGCTTTATGCACACACTGATCCACAGCATCTCCTACTACTCTGATCTTTGGCTCTGCACATAGACTCACTATTCGCTCTACTCCATTACTGGGTTTCTTGGATAAAGAATGTCACTCGGGTCATAATGTGCGACAGTTTGAAGCGTTGCACAGTCAGGACTGGTAAAATAGTAAAGATTTATTTTTGCCTGCTGATGCTGAGTCAGCTAACTTTTAAATGAGATGTTCTTGGTATGGGATAATGTTAATTGGAACCAATCTGCTGCACAAGCAAAAACTTAAGTCCAGAGAAAAGCCATTTAGGGTCACCTTTATGTCAAGTGAAATCTGCCTATCTCACTCTGATGTAAATGAACAACCAGCCATTCTAGTACACTATAACAAGCATCTTGTTAGATGATGATATCTCAGAATTGCTTGGTTATTTCTCAATAAGGGTTTTGTTGTCGAGTTTTTTTGCTTCTTTTGCTGCAGTAAAATGGAGCTGGAAAGCATTCACTTGCCCACTCACCAGAGAGAGAAGAAACTCTTCTTGCTGGGTGAGGATTCATTTCTTCAGGATTTCAGATTTCATGAAGAAAAAAAACAAAACAATTCTAGTCCTTGTAGCTATCAGCACAACTTTACAGAATGTGACCAAATCAGGCACACCCAGAGCCATCCCCCTGAGCCCACAGGCAGCTTTCGTGCTTTTGCTGTTGCTCGTAACTTTGCCAAACACTAGTCAGATACAGAGTGCTAGGCAGAACTACAGGCTGTAGGGAAGTCATCAAGAATCATGCTGGTTTCATGCTGATACTGGGAAAAGCTACAGACAGCAGAAGCTGGGACTGGAGTTATTTACTAGGGAAGAGGTAGAGTGCTGTAGTCTTCCCCCCACCGAGAAAGGGGAGGAAGGGATAGAAGTACCTTTCCCCACCCAGCTGGCAGACGACAGGCTTTGACAGTGCTAGAAAGGGACTGATGTAAGGACCACAACCCTTCCCTGGACAATGGCCTAAAAGAAATCCCAGTACCCTTCAGCCTTCCAAGAATAAAGACTGGCAGGGAAACTCATGGTTCAAAAACCTGGCTGAGATAACCCCAAGAGTCAATCTGTCTGGCAGTTTTAACCCTCCAGAAAAGTTCACGTGCATGGACTAGCAGCAGTAAGCCAATCAGAGCCATGTTAACAGATCTCCATTAAAATGATCAAGTCCTGTGATGAATTTTTCTTCATTTAAAGCTATAAATTAGGTTGATAATAGTATTAAAAATAACAGGGGGTAGTCTACAAGGTCTACTTTGCTCTGGAGTTCTCTGGCCTACGGACACTAAGTCTGAGAAGTAAGTGTGTGTGTTGCTATCAAAATTGTTTCTTACATAGTAATTCAGGTTAGAGATCTAGGGCTTGTCTCCATGGCAAAAATATTACCAGTTGTGCATGTAAAATTATAATGGGATAGCAAGTGTGGGCCCAGTTTCAGTCTGATAAATGTGGCTTTTTCCAGATTAGTTTAAAAACCCCCTCCTAAGAGGAAGAGAAAGCACATTTATTGAGAGGTAAGAATAACAGCAAATTGCCAAGCATGGGCTGCTCTGTGGTAAAGTAGCTATGTGCACAATCTTACCTGCGGTACACAGGAAATCCTAACCCCCAAACCATATGTACATACACTAGGCAAACTAATTAACCCCCAAATCACCAACACAAACAGAGTGTCCATACAGGAGCTCTGTCACTGCATCGACTGTTACATGATCAGCAACTCTGGATTTTGAAGTTTTATTAAAGACAGGAAACTGTGAGCAGGAAAATCAGCCTACAGGAAACATGCAAGCCTACTGATAAATGCCAAGGAAGGGACAGGGCGACTGGAATGCTCAGGAATTCAAAAGCATCTTTCAGCACACTTTGGACTAGAAGACTGCAGTCACCCACGCAGCTCAAAGCAATTAAACCTACCGCTTGGCAAATGTCAAGAAAGGTGCGGCGAAACTAATACTCCGCAGCAGCCTGAAAAGAACAGCATGGGGAGCAGGGTGGAAGAGACATCCTGGCCATGACGTAACTAATAGGAGGAAATGTCCTTGTTAAGACAAAGTTTAGTATTACATGCGTTAGCAGACTGGTGACTTGCAGACTCTGCCCAGTGAATTCCTTGACCCACAAAAACTCATGCATGCAAACATTACCCGTGGCCATATCTTCACTGGGATTCTACCCCATTTAACACACCTAAAGCAAGGGCTGAAACAAAACAAAAAAATGAACCTCCTCTAAAAGTGAGGAAACCAAGTCTTCAACACAAACTAAGAAAAACTCCTTCCCTTCTAAAAGTACTTTTGGTTGCTGTACACTACATAAGAAAACCAATCTGAAGTGAATTCAGTTGACTGAAGTGATTTACTGCCTTTGTGGAAGTTTACAGTCCTGACCAACTTCGTTTGGCTTCAATCCACTGAGTATTGTTAAAGTGATGGCATTTTCCCTAGTATGATTAGGAGTCTCTTTTATAAAAAATAAACAAGAATTTTTGACTCAGAGGACTTGCAAAGAGCCTCCTCACGCAGCCAGATGAGCACGTATTTATGCTAGCTGGGCAAAGGAATGAATTTTCTTTGGGAAGGACCATGTTATTTGCCACCTGGGACATATGCAAGATGTTGCTGTTGACTCTTTTAACAAAGGATTTCCAAGCCAGCCAGCCCATCATTTTAGAATCAAGTAGTGCTAAAGTTACCTTTCCACTAGAAAACCTGCTTTTTGAATCCCTAAGAGCAGTTGTTTTCAAACTGTGATCTCAGGACCCCTAAGGGGTCTGCGAAAGATGACTAATAAATCAATCAAAAGGATGTGAATAACCACACTTACAATTCAAAGGGGTCCAACACCTCCATTCAAAAATTTTTAGGGGTCCACAAATGAAAAGAGGTTGAAAACCACTGCTTCAGAGGCACACTGCTATATAGACAGTCACCCTGCTCTTCCTTCGGATTGGTTTCAGCTCTTGCACCAGCTTGAGCGCAAGAGCTGAATTCACACTGAGCCTCCAGCCATTAATGTAAAGGGTTACGTCCACGTCGTGACACAGAAAGAGTTCACCGAAACCGAGAACTGTATAGTCACCTGTAGATGAACACAGGGCATTCAGGCAGGCGCAGACGTAGAACAGGTGCAGCTTTCCCAGCCACTTTGCATGTTTTCCCAGACAACATCCAGATAAACCATGAGAGCTGATGCTGAATTTGGCTTCCAACCTCTTCTCCATGGCCTTCGCGGGCAGAATCAGGGCTCTGTAAGTACACAGGACAGATCAAGACACTTGTCAGCAATATATATAGCCTGTTCTTCACAAAAAGGGAACAAGAGGAATGGGCACGTTTAACTTTATCCCTCGCAACTCAGAGCAACTGCAACGAAGTATTTACCGCTATTATGACGGATCTGATACCAAACTGACGGCAGCTGAGAAGCTACAGGCAGTCCTTGACTTACAACGTTTCAAGTTACAATGTTTATAAACGGACGCCCCATTTCAACTTTCTGATGTTGGTTTCGACTTGACCCCACGCCGCGTTGCCTGTCCCCCTGCAGAGCATCTGTCCAAACTTCCTCAGACACTTTCTTTTAAGACGGCAGGAGAGACACCAAAAAAGCCTGAGGCCAAGACTCCTGCAAAGGCCCTGACCAAGAGCCCGTCACAAGATCCAACCCAGAGCCCTTCACCAAGTCCAGCAAAGTCACCTCAAAGAAGTCCTTCCAAATCAATACGATTGCTATTTACAATACATATACATTAAAGACCCATCTATCATTGATCGAGTGCAAAATCCCGGGTTATTTTTGGTGAAAACAAGGTGCTGGGTCTCGGCTCAGGACCCAACCCCCCATTTATAACGTTGTTTCCCGTGGGAAAAATCGGTTGCTCGGAGCGACGACGTCGGGGTGACAGAAGCGAGGCGGGAAGGAGCCCGCGGAGCGCGACAGGAAACAACCCCCTCCACTTGGCCACCCGGAGGGGCTTCCACACGAGCTCCGGGGACGCGACCGGGGCGGAGGGAGGCACGTACCGCGGGCGCTGGCGGCGGCGTCAGGCGGGCCAGGCCCCGCGGCCATGGGGCAGAGGGGGCCGGGCTGCGGCTCCTGGGGCCGCTGCCGCCGCGCAGCCAGAGGGGATGAGGGGGCGTCACCCGCTGACCCCGGAAACACAACCGCCGGAACCGGAAGTGGGAGGCTGCCCTTCCTGCCACACTTGCATGGCGGCGGCGGCGGCGTCACCCGCCAGCTAAGAACGCGGCGCGCCGTTGGCGGGAGCGGCAGTGTGGCGCTCGCGGATTGGCTGAGGGGGAGAGCGGGGACGAGGTGGAAGGCTGGCGGCAGGCGGCAGGTGAGGGTGGCGTGGGGTGCGTCTGCGTCCCGGTAGGGGTTTAAGACCCTGCCTGGGCATAGCCCTGCCTTGAGCAGGGGTTGGGCTACATCTGATCTCTTCAGTCTCGTGGTCTGCAATCGCCCTACGAAAGGCCCCTTCCCATTCCCGCCTGTTTGCAGTACGGGGCCTGGCTTCAAATTCTCTATACGAAGATGCTACGGGGCGGTCCTGGGTTTTGAATCCGCAGCGTTACGGCTCGTGGGGGCGCGTTCGCGCGGCGTCTTTGGGGGGAGGGAAGGAGGCTTCTCTGCTATCGGTCAGTCAAAGCCAGGAGCCTCCCTGCTCAATTTTATGTCGCTTTTTTAAAATGATCCCAGCCCTTTAAACCATCCCCCGCAACCGTTCAGACCAGGTTTTGGGGTTGAAAAGCAATTTTCGCACCCAGGGGCTGGAGATACCTTGCGTTACAAGTGATAACGAACTTCTCTGAAACCCTGGTTCGTAATGGAAACGCTCGGGACTGGTTATTGACCCAGCTGCACACGTGCCCTGCTGTCGATGAGGCAGACAGAAGACAGTGGCAAGTAGCCCATGCGGGCGGAGAAGCTCCTCGACGGCGTGCGATTAAAAAGGAGCTGGGATCTGCTCAAGTGGAAGTTTGTTGTCCTCAGTTTGAAGGTTTTGTCGCTCTTCCTGTCTTTAAGAGCTCCCCCCCGCTGCTGCTGGTGCGAGGTGCCCGATGCAGAGCCCTGGACACTGGCGTCAGGATCTGCTCACTAAGGCTGATAGTTGATGCTACAAGGAAAGGTGCAGAGCAATCAAGTGCGCCAGGCCGGCGTGTGCCTGGTGGGGAGACACCTTGCCTCCTGTAGCCGTCGGCCTGTGCCCTAAGGCTGATGCTCTGTTACCCAGAAGGGAGCATGAAAAGCAGCAGGTTTTATTATTGGCCATAAAATAACCCAGTTTATTTTAAAATCCAACTGTGACGTTTGACTCCCTGATCCACTCCCCTGGACAATTCCACCGGCTGAGTACGTGCCATGTAAAGTGGCTTTGCCCTTTTGTTTTTAGATCCACCTGCAGTTAATCAAGTGTCTACTTGTTTTCTGATTATGGGAAGGAATTAAATGCTGGGTGGGGGGAGGTGGGGGTAGTTTGAACAGCTGTGTCCTGTTTCTTCACTCGACTCCTTCCCATTGACATCCCTCCACCACATACAGTTTTTTGCTTTTCTGAAGCCGCTAGGATGAGCAGTCCCTGTTCAAGCCCAGCACTTGTGGATTTGCTAAACCCTGGCTTTTCTTTTTTATATCCAGAGCTGGACTTGGCATCATGGCTTCAGATTCAGGAGCTGTTCCCAGTGCTGGCAATGCAGCCAGGAATGCAACACTAGAGCGGTGCCTTGACGTGCTCAGAGATGCAAAAAATGACAGTGAGCAGTTTGCAGCACTTCTCTTGGTAAGGGCCTGCTTCAGGCTGCAGCAATGGCATGCAGCTGGTTCCAGAGCAAATATGGGACCAGCTGCCACCATATGAACCTGTCTGCATGGAGGAGGTGGGGTGTTAGCTTCAGGCACTGGAAAGCAGAACTCCTGGGTCTCATCTCTGTCTTTGCCACCAAGCCACAAGACACCTGGCAGATTGCTTTAACTCTCAGTTCCTTGGTCTCCCTGGGTGCCTTGAGGTAGTCATTTGGAAGGTCCTCAGAGTTCAGAGTGTTCGTTAGTAGTCAGACTGTTCAGAGGTCCAAGCCTCCATCTAGGTGTAGAGGCAACTAGGTGCAGGGTTTTCTTTGCTGTTTAAGTTATTGGTGTTCCTCTGGCTTCCTTCCTAGTTGTTCAGCCTTGTCCAGAGCTTCCAGCCAGGCCTACGCATGGTTGTGGTGCAGTCTGATGCCTGGTTTGTTTTGCAGGTGACCAAAGCAGTCAGAGCTGGAGAAGTGGACTGCAAAACCCGCCGCCGGATCTTCGATGCAGTCGGATTCACGTTCCCAAATCGACTTCTTGCTTCCAGGGAACCCCCAGCTGGCTGTCCAGAGCATGTCTTCAGAGCACTTGGCCTGACCCTGCTGACATGTTTCTGCACTGATCCCGAGTTAGCCAGCCACTCCCAGATCCTTAACAAAATCCCCACCTTCAATGATATCCTGGCTTCCCCATGCAATCCGGATGACACATCTACAAGCTCCATGATTGATGATGTTTACCAGTGTCTGGGTGCAGTCCTGGCCACTGCCAGAGGCCCCAGAGAGTTGGTGTCCCGAGGAACTGTGTCAGCTCTGTGCCAGGTGTATCTGAACAATTCTTACGGCCATGAGCATGCCCTTCAGTTGCTTCAGGGACTTCTAGCCACAGCAGAAGCGAGATGCTGGCAGAGAGCCACCCCTGACCTCATGGCTGTGCTGTGCAAACTCAGTGACATGTTCCACAGGGCTGAAGACATGACCAAATTCCAGATGTGTGCAGTCCTTCCTTATTTCATGCCTCTACCACCACTGCTCACTCAGCACCCACGGGGCTCCAAATGTCTCCACAACTTTTACAGAGGGCTAGCCAGCATCCTTAGCAGCAGGCTGAGCCAGCTGCAGCGTGACCCTGCACTGAAGCTGGCTGCCTGCCTCTCGCAGGCCTATGGCACAGAATGGATCCCAGCAGGGAATCCTGGGAGTAAGTTCCTGGCCTTGCTGGTGAACCTGGCTTGTGTGGAGGTTCGGCTGTGCCTGGAAGAGCCAGACCCTGCAACAGTAGATGGGAAGGAGGAGGTGATGACAGCCTGTTACATCCTCATTGAGATGGGCATCTTGGAATGCATGAGAGAAGAGAAACCTCTGCTCAAGGAGAAGCAGAAAGTGCAGCTTGTTGGAACCATGGGGGAAGCATTTGGGGCTGTCATATACTACCTGCGACAGGTATGGGGGGCCTGGAAATACCTTCTCCTTCAAGCAGGTGTAATGGGGACCATCACCAGGGAGCTCCCTCTGTCACTGCATTTGGCTAGATACAGAAACGCACCCCGGCCTTTTCATGTTTAAACCCTTCTGGTGTTGCTTTGCTGCAGTTGAAAAGCTGCATCTAGAGGCTGATGGTCCCTCCTCCCTCCATTCTCCATTTTGATCCGTGGTCCCAGTTCTCCAGCCCTTACTGGCTTTGAAAGGGTTTTTACTCATTCACCCAAAGGGTGTCCAAATCTGACATGTTACATGATGCTGGATTGATAAACTCATGGTTCTTCTTGCTGATGTTCCCACTTCCCCACCGAGCTGGAAATTTGGCAGCTGGTATCTAAAGAACAGCTTGGGCTGGGAAGCAGCACTTTCTAGCATCAGAAAGCACAGCAGGCTGCAGACCTGTCCCTGGTCCCTTGATCTGGATCCAGACTGGAATACAGCAAGGCCATGGGCCTAGGAGCAGTGTTATCTTCATACCCTGAGTAGCTTCATGGCAAAGTAGCACAGTTTACTAACAATGTTTTCAGAGTGCTGAAGGGAGTTATGTGCCCACTTTCCATTGATGGTCCATCAGCTCCTCAGGGCTCTGGAGATGCTCGCCTGAACTCCAGATTTCTGTTAAAAGTGAGAAGGCTGCCAGACATGTCTCAGTCCCAAACCTCACAGGTGTGAACTGCAGGAGCCAGCTATTCCTGAGCTCCCCCTCCTGGCCTTTACTAGGAGCTCCCTCTCCTGGCCTTTAACAGCTCCAAGGCAAAGACCTGAGGCTTAATCAGGAAAATGTCGCTGTGCTCCCCAGCTCTGGCTTTATGCCTGCTTTGTTCTTTTTGCAGGTGGGATGGGAGAAGTTGGGGGAGCCTTTCATATTTGCCTCTGTTCGAATCCTTGGGGCCTGGATGGCTGAAGAGACATCCTCCCTCAAGCAGGAAATCTGCGACCTCCTGCCTTTCCTTGTTCATTATGCCAAGACGCTTTTCAGAGAGGGGGACAAAGCCATGTGCTGTCCTCAACAAACAGCAGTGCCAGGCAGCCCTAAGGACTCTGCATTGCCCACAGATGCTCTGAGGTGAGTATTGCAATCACAGGGTAAACACGGGTACTGCTGCCTCTGTCAGACCAGTCTTTACACAGAAACACAGACGTCATCAGCCCAGGGGCCTATCAAGCAAAAGCCCACATGCAGCCCCAGAAAAAAATGAAATCCCCAGGACATAGGGTTGCATGGCAAAGGTAGATAAACCCCTTTGTGAACCGGTGGTAACAGACAGTCCTTGAAGCATGAGGTTTGATTTCTCTTGTCTTGGCAGACCTGCAGCAGTCAAGATTCATGTATTTGAAAGTCTTGCCTTGGCCTTTGACTGGGTTCCTCCTGCAGGCTAGGGTCATTCTGTCTGAAATAGCATTTGTTTTATTCTAAAAGCACTGAGAGTGCTGGCATCTATCATGGAGGTAGCAGTCCTAGCCTTGCCTTCCCTGTGTCCCCCTATTCGTTCCCCTCTTCATCCACCCTTTCTACCTCCCACCACTGTAGCCTCAAAACACTTTTTCTCCCAACCAAAATCATTCTGCCCATGCAGTCCAGGCACTTGGGTCTCGAGTGACAGGAGAAGGGATATGGCTTTGCAGTATTCTGACAGGATGTTTGCAGTCTCCCACTTCTCCCACCCGGTCTGTGATGGGAGAGGCCAGGATATGGAGTTGAACTTTCACACAGGTGCAGAGAATCAGTCATAAAGCAGCTCCACTGAGTTGCAGGGTCCCATGATGAGGAACTGACACTGCATTTCTGGTAGAGCAGCATAGATGGCAGCTCTTAAATAGCAAACAAAGAATAAAAAGCAGTTGAGTGGTCACCGCAACTCACTTGGGAAGCTCAATAGGGGACAAGATGCTCAGGGGCCTAGCAAGAGATCCTGGGTGATAACAGCTTGGGCAGATGAACTCTCTGAAGGACACAAGAACTTCAGCCTTACCGGTTAGGGGCCAGAGCAAGACCCTCAGAGGGGCAGGTTATCCTGTGTCTGCCTATGGCGTGGGGCTGCTCTTTGCGGTAACCTGTAGCAGATGGGGAGCAAAAGGGCTCATCTAACTTGTCATTTTCTAGTTTCCTTTTCCCTGCTGGTGCCATTGCCCCATGCTCTAGTTAAAACCAGCTCTCAATATGAGCCCTTAGGCCGCCTGACTGCTTCAATGCATGCCAGATCTCTTTCCTTTCAGATTTCTGCTCCCTGCCTTGTGCCACTTGACAGCAGAAGATCGACCCCGGGAAATCCTCATCTCAGAGGGGGTGCCAGTCTTGCTGTGCGAGTATTTCCTGCACCAGTGGGAGGTGCTCACCTCCGAGCCCCAGCCCTTGGCTCTGCCAGACAGCGTAGAGGTCAGCCTGCAAACCACTTGCGGGGTGTTCCTGAACCTTGTGGTAACCACTCCAGACTTGATCAGGTAACAGCCTCAGGGGCTATAGGAATGGGCTTGGTTTGAGATTTTCAGTGGAAGAAAGCAGGTGACGTGTGCAATGAGCTTGGTGGGATTCAGCCCAGTTTCAAGCACGTGTCAGCAATTGCTTGCCCGTGAGAGAGCAAGGATTGCATATGCCTTTTTATAGAAATCCCCTCTCAGCTTTCAGGTGAGTCAGGAGCTCCGTTGAGCTGCCAGAGTTGCACACCTAGACCTTTGAACTGCATTAGAGAAAACCAAGTCCAACCATTCTGGGCAAAGGCCTGAGCACCTAGAAGTGCAGCTCTGGCCCAAGAGGCATTACCTTGTGTTCCTGCCACCTGTGGGTCTGAATTGGGTTGGCTGCTGCTGGTGCTGACAAGGCATCTCCTTCACCCCCTAGACTCAACTGCAAGGAGCAAGCCAGTATATGCTGTTCCTTGCACATCACTGACAGAATAGCTTGGGGTGCTGAGCATGAAAGAGCCTAGTGGGGTTTCCAGTCCCAGCTGGAGATTGTAGCTGCACCACAGAGAGGGAGAAAATGAAAGGTGCCCACTTTCCCCACCCAGGGACCACCTTACCGCCACTTTTCAGGTCCTTCTTATCTAGGAGTCCAGGACACAGGGCTGCTACTGCATTGCTTCTCTCTTAGCCTCTCCAAGTGCTTCTGGCCCTGCTCAGAGATGTCTGTCTGGCTTTGTTCTCTCCCTAGGCGAGATGGATGCTTTCCCTCCTTGATGGATGCACTAATGAAGTCCCTCCCGTTTCTGCTGCCCCGGCCAGGTCACCTCATACTAGCAGCCAATGTTGCCACACTAGGCTTGATGATGGCCAGGATATTAGCCAGCTTTCCAGGTAAGAAGTGCTGTTGGAGTTGTGCACTTTGTCATTAGCCATAAAGGCCTGGAATCAGGATGAGTGATCCAGGACCCCCGCATCCCATGGAGCAGCATGTGTTCTGCACCTCCTTAAAAAAAAAAAAAAAAAAAAAAAGCTGATTTTGAGAAGCATCCCCAAACCATACTGGGGGGTTACACACAAATTCACTT
>NW_017729015.1:11221061-11224966 GCF_001723915.1 Gavialis gangeticus | reverse complement strand
AAAAAAAAAAGAAAAGCTGATTTTGAGAAGCATCCCCAAACCATACTGGTGGGTTACACACAAATTCACTTGTTTCCCATTTGTCTCAGTTCTCCAGGAGACACCATCAGCCCGGGCTTTTTTTGAAGCTGCCATCCACTTCCTGTCACAGGCCCATGCTGCCCAAGAGTATCCCACCAGCAAGAGTTTGGCCATGGCTGTGGTGCCAGACTATGAGGCTGCTTGGGCTGACATCCGTGAGCTGTGGTTCCTGGGGATGCAGGCATTTGCCAGCTGCACAGCGCTCTTCCCATGGCTGCCCCACATGGTCCTCCAGTCATCTTGGCCACAAGACCTCTTGAAGTTACTGGGCAAAGTGGCACCGGACTCAGTGGACTTTGAACTCATTGCTGTTTTCCAGGGCATTTTGCTAGAGCTGGCAAGAGCCAGCCAGCGGGGCAAAGAGGTGATCATGTCTCAGCAGGGCAAGGAGTGGGCCAACCTGTATGGCATGGCAGCTTTAGAACAGTGTCTTTGTGAGCTGTGAAGAGCCCCTCCTCCCCCAGCAATGCTCGGGTGGTAGGAAATGAAGCCAGGTGTCTGCGACAGACGTTTTCATGACTCCGCACGCACCTTTCAACCTTTTACTGCCTGGATAAGGACAAGAGGCATTTAAGCTGCCAAACACCTCGTAAAATTAAAGAGGTGCAGTCAGAGCTCAGCAGGGCCCAGCAAGGCAGGGTTTTGCTCTGCCTGGTACCTGCTGTTTGGAATAATTGCTGCTTCAGTGCTACGTGGCTCACTGCATTCCCTGTTCTGGGAGAGGAGGGTGCTTCTTGCCGGGGAGGAGCTGGGGTCCCAGCAGAAGTGAGCGCTGGGGGGCGGTGCACCTTGTGCTGCCTGAGATTGCTGAGGCTCTGGCATGGCTATGAACTGGGCCACCAACCAGTTCTTCCCAGTTTCTTGTTCTGGGATGATATCCAAGTCCATGTGTTCCTAAGCATAATAAAATCAAAATGCCTGGCTTCTCTTAAGCCAGAACTAGGCTCTAAGCCAGATTTCTCAGTAGAGCTCTGCTGCCCATGTCTTTTATGACCTCCAATCACCCTGTCCTGGGCTACAGCACAGCTGTACCTGAGCCCCTTTGTTCTGCCTGAATGGCCTCTCCTTACAGTACTTGCAATACCCTGCTATTGTGGGCCCTCCACAAAGCTCCATCCCTACACCTCAGCCTGAATTGCAGTCCCCACTAGCTTTGTGATCGGGTGCCAGTCTCGTTCTGCGGCACCTTCCAGTATTTGAGGTCAGAGTGCCCTGGGGTCTCAGCTGGGTAAGGACCACACGTAATGTCATATTCCCATGACCATGTGGACAGAAGTCCCTTAGAGCTAAACCCAAACCTGCTGAAACTTTCCTCGTGACTTGTTTTGATCCACACTTGGGTCTGGAGCCAAAGTGTTGTGATTGTTTGGTCCTGGATCAAGCAGCAGCAGTTGTGCATGGCATGGCCCAGCCCTCATTTGAGGAAGCTCAAGGCTGCAGTTCGTTTTGGTATGTTGTTGTTGGCAGGTCTTGTTTCACTGCTGTAAGAATAGAAGTTCATCTCCCTGCTAGAGCAGATGCTGCTCTGGAGAGAGTTCCCAAAATACATATAGCTGGAACCTTGGGATTCAAACTGTCCTGGATGTTGGCTTAATATTACCCACCTCAGCTGTGAGATTTGTACTTGCCCCTTGGGGACAGTGGCGCTGCTCCTGTGGGAGACCTGTAAATAGCATGTGCCTGAGTACGGGATGGCCCTGACAGTTCCCCAAAGGCCGTGCAGACAAGTGGGGATGGCCAGGCTGTTGGCATTTCCCATTTGAAATAAAGTGTTTTTCATAAAAGCTCAACTGCACTCAAAGACTTCATTTGTTACAAGTTCCTTCACTAACAGGGTTCACCTCCACTTAGTGTAGGAGCTCTCCTGGCCCTTTCTCTCTGGATGCACTTTGCTGATTTCCTAGTGACAGCACACAAGTCTCACAGTGGCAAAAGAAAGTGGGGAGAAGGCAGCGGGGCCTAGATATCTCTTGCCTCTTTCCCCTACCACACTGGTAATGGGCCTAGTCCTACATGAACCAACAGGCAGCTTGGCTCCTATCCCCACACAGCATCCAGACTGCAGGAAGGTGTACTTGACACTGAGGGTATTCAGCCATTGGAATGACATGCAGAGGGATGGAGTGGAGTTTCCAGCGCTCTCATTTGCTTGGACTGGATGACTTCCTAAGAGATCTGCTGTAGTTGTGAGGATCTGCTGCTGCAGGAATCCTGGGTGGAATCTGCGTGTTAGGCAGGAGCCCTAAAGATCACAACTGTCCCTCCTGGCTTTTAAATCCTTGAGCCTATTTGTTGCCAGAAACCCTTGATCCAACCTGTCCTCATTCACCGTGCCTTGCTATGTGATACTATCTAAAATAATCTTCCTTGTAACAAGTGTTCTCTGCCCCTCACGTTGTACCCTAGTCAGTTGTGTGGAACCTCTTCCGCTTTCCGCTAAATCTGTTCCTATCTGTCCTTGAAATAAGCAGCTGCTCTTGTCAGCCACTAGAGTGCACAGCCTGCTTCATGCTACATGATGCTGCTTATAGCCATGTAGATAGTACAGGACTTGCAGGCCATCATCTTTGACTAGTGGGGCATTTCCTGAGTCTCTCTTCCTCCTGCTTCATGCAGCAACTTGGGCCCTGATTTGTTAAATGACAGACTGATCCAACAACATTGATGAAAGAGTGAGTGAGGGGGGAAGGATACAAGTGGTATTTCAAAGAATGCGGATCTGGAATTTCTATTAAATAAGGGAGACGATTGAAGTCTCTGGCAGAGGAGGGGAATGGGGGTGGTGCTTCCAGTGTCCACCTGCTCATGACTTCACTTCTACAGCCCAACAACAAATTCCACTCGTTTTTAACCTTTTGCTCTCACCCCCATGCCTTGGCTGCCTGTCTGATAGAGAGAGGCCACTGAAATGTTGCCTGTCCCTCCAATGATGGGATCTTCCCTCCAAAAACTACTTTGAGCTAAGATCCCTAACGGGCAGAAGCTGGTGTTGGACCAGTGAGTTTTAATGTCTGATATAACCAGAACACCTGCTCTGTTTTTATGGAAAACTGGCCTTCCTGGACCAGTGGCCTACATAACTCTCAAAGCTCACACTCACGACCACCTTCTTATGGGCAATGTGATTTTCGATGTTGAATGTTCTCAATCTGCCTCCTATCCTTAATGTATCTCAACAGCCTGTACATGTTGCTGAGGCAGCGTGGTGTGCTGGGCAGAGGGATAGGAAAACTGGGAACAATAAAAGTTTCAAAATGCAAAACTAAAGAACGTGCTCATAACTTTTCTCTGTAATTTGGCATAAAGTACCAAACTCCCTGCTGGTGTGAAGGGGCACAAAGGCTTTATTGATGCCTTTTGGGCTGACCTGGATAATTACCAGCTTCACAGTCCCGGACTAAAGCTGCCATCCCAAACTCATGCCAATAAAGCCTTTATAGTGCTTCATGCTATCATGGATTCTCTCCCTATAAAACACCTGTGCTAATCACAGGCACGAGGCTGGATCCTAGTCATTCAGCTGCACCTAAGTACTTCCAGCGACTGGACTCAAAGGGCTTATTTTCCACTCAAGCTAAGAGAGGGCCGCTGGACCAGCCAGTCCTTTCCCCTTCCCTAGATCCTCCTCTAGGGATCTTAATGAACTTCATCGATATCAGCAAGTTAGCTCTTGTTGCAGGATGAGGCAGTACTAAACCCACTTTACAGAAGGGGAAAGTAAGGTAGAAAGAGGTATAGTTACCTGGGTCATGCAATTAGTCTGTGGAGGAGCCAGAATGCTCAGTCGGGTGCTTTTGCTATTAAATGAGGCCAGGCTTCTGCGT
>NW_017729015.1:11210173-11216061 GCF_001723915.1 Gavialis gangeticus | reverse complement strand
GGCCCAGCCAGTCCTTTCCCCTTCCCTAGATCCTCCTCTAGGGATCTTAATGAACTTCATCGATATCAGCAAGTTAGCTCTTGTTGCAGGATGAGGCAGTACTAAACCCACTTTACAGAAGGGGAAAGTAAGGTAGAAAGAGGTATAGTTACCTGGGTCATGCAATTAGTCTGTGGAGGAGCCAGAATGCTCAGTCGGGTGCTTTTGCTATTAAATGAGGCCAGGCTTCTGCGTCCCCCTCACCACCTAGGAAGCTGGCATATAAAACAATGGATGGCATTGATGGTTGGAGTAACCAAGGAAGATGCACTTCACTCACCAAGTGATGTCCCTTCGAACTCCAGCCTGTGGCTCTGAGGCACATCCACCAGGGGTCACCCTAAGAGCTGGTAACACAAGCCAAAGTTACTTTTCCACTCACCAAACAGGATGGAGTGAAGCAGGAGAGGGAGATTGGCTGGAAATCCTAGGGTGCGCACACTGTCAGCTTGCTCTGATTCCAGGAGGCAGGCCTCAGTTGGATCCCATGCCAATTTTTTTTTTTTAAGCCCCTCGTTTTATGTAACTTTTGCTTTCGTAACCAGAGCGGTGGCGTCTGCTGTCTGCACTTTGCCGTTCGGAAGGAACGTCTTTGCGATCTTGCTCACCCAGCACCGAAAGGCTGGAAGCAAGTTAAAACAGAGGCAGGTGGCACCAGACAAGACGCTCCATGCCAGGCGAGCAGATGAGCTTTCCAGCATTAAAGATAATCATCAATCACTGGGTTAGCAGGGGCCTGTCAGCACCTTCCTGCTGGCTGGGTGAGGCTCCCTGTCCTGCCAAAAATGCTTCACACTCAGCAACTAAGGTGAACATCCAGATGAGCTGGAATATTCAAAACTGCATTTCATATTGTCAGATAAAAAGTCAGATGATTTATCAAAGGCTTTGCCCTCTCCAGATCTTTGCCCGCTCCAGATCCCCTTTGCTGTTTTGCCTCTGGGGACTAGGGGTGGGAGTAACACAAGTGACATATCTGTGCCTGCATCAACAGGAGAATGGACCCCTCAGCTCAGCACCAGCATTCCCGGGCTTCCTGCTGGCGCGTGCTGCTGTGGTTACAGCCCTGAACCCCCCTGTCCGTCCGCAGCACTTGGACAAGAGTCTTGGCCCCCGCCCTCGAAGGATCCCTTTGAAGAGCCGAATGAGAGGAACGTTTGATTCCCAGGACCTGCTCCTTGGCCTCTCCTAGCGACTGCTACTGGCAACTGAACTTTGGATGACAGACATTTGTGCCATGTGGAAATAAACTAAGAGCCGCAGTCTTCGCTCTCAGATCAGCCTCTTAACCAGCGTGTCTAAGGGCAATTGCTTTGAGATGGTACCAATATGGAGTAGATGTGGGACCCCGAATTTATATCCAAGTCCCCCAACTCCCCCGATCCCTGGACTCTTCAACAAAGGAAGTAACACTATTGGTCTGGCGGGATGTGGGGAAGCCTGTCCATTGCTAGACAGAAGTGGGGAGTAGCTGTTTCCCTTGGAAGTCCCCATTCGGTCCCTAAGATACTTGTTTTCTCACCTAACCATAGCATTGGCCATCCGCCCCCGCTGTCAAAGAGAGAGGGAGCACAAGGACATGCCTTACTCTGAGAGGGTGGAAGCTGCCTGTGACTCGTTTCCAGAGAAAGCATGTTGTGTCAGGTCTAGGACTGCCTGGAAAACGTTGCAGCAGCCTTGTCCCAGGACTGTAATTTCTAAAGCAGGTGCTTGGACAAAGTACTCCTTCAAAGGCCAGACTTTTCTTCCTGGCCTGAATTTTCTGTGATGAAGAAGAGGGAATGTTTGCTGGTGCTTAGAGGACAGGAGGAAGTGTCTTAAGACTCCAAGAAGTGCAAAACTCTAGCAGTCTTGGTTCAGAGATGCTACCTTTTTTTAATACCAACTAAGAAATTGCAAAAAAAAAAAAAACAAAAAAAAGATCTTTCTTTGCAAGCTTTCTTAGTTGGTTTAATAAAAGGTAGCATCTCTGAACCAAGAGTTTTAGAGTTTTGCATTTCTTTTTTGTCTCAGACCAACACAGCTACCAAACACATCCCTTAAGACTCCAGGGAGATTTGCTTTAATTATTATTTGCATTACAGTCAAGCCGAAAGGCCCCACGTGCCAGATGCCGGTTATCCATATAGGGAGAGAGTTCCTAGGTGAGAAAAGAGCTTATGACCTCGGTGGACAAGACAAAGGGAAGGAGGAGAAGGGCCACGGAGTGCGAAGGGGACTTGCCTGCGGTCAAGCAGGAGGGCGGAGGCCGAGGCAAAAACTTTGGTGTCCTGACTCTGGGCCCGTGCTGCGTCCTCAGCTGCTACCGCAGATTCTCCCACCAAGTCACAGTCAGGGAATTCTTTTGTGTCTCCATTTTTTCCATCTCCAAAACGGGAACGATAGCACCTGCCACTTTGCTCCGTGCCCAGAAGGATCCCTGGATGCCAGGCGTTATTATGGCTGCCTCTGACCTACACCACGGGTGGATCACAGGCGTTGCGTCTTCTACATCAGGCCAGACTGCAGAAACAAGCAGGCTCCTTCTACCCTAGCATGGACAAAATGGATACTGTTTCAGCCCAGCGGACATGTGTTTTATTTTGCTTCCTTTTTTACAGCTCTGGTAGCATCTTAAATCCTGCCATAACGTACCCCAGCTGACAGCTTTTATTCATGTCACCCCAAACGCGCTGGCAGTTAAACTAAATATTTCATAAGGTTGCTGTTTGGCTGCAGCGCTGCCTTAGAAATATCATTGAGACCATTTTTTTCTCCTCCTAGGACCGTAAAGCAAGATGTGAGCAAGCCAGTTACTGCTGCTAGCTGTGGATTTGACAGCCCTGCACCAAGCCCAGTTGGCCTCTAGGGGTTGCCCTCATGTTAAGTAAGTGCCACTCATCTGAAACCTTTCCATTCCTGCCCCCCCCTCCTTGAAGGCTGGCTTTATGGAGGTGCTTTGTTTGCTCCCTGCATTTCAGCAAAGACCAGGATTTATTGGCGCATCTGACAGGAGCCAAGATTTTTGCAGGGACTGTGTCTGTTCCTTGCCCTGGAAAAACCTGCAGACGTGCTGAGTGCTGGATGCAAGGTAAGGAATGGTCGGCAGGCACATGGACACGACCCGTGACAAGGTTTTGTCACCTCCATTATCTGATCAGTTTTTCCAGGTTTTATAACTTGCCTGCAAATAGTCACAACAGGTGGACACCTGTGGGGAGAAAACCTGGCCCGGGTAAAGTCACTGGCAAAAACTCTCAGAGGTTTCAAAGGGCCCAAGGTTTCGTCCTCAGTTTGCGGTGGTCTCTAGAAAAGGATGACATTTCTTCACGCACATATACATATACCCAGGAGCCTGGCTGGAGAGGAAGCTTGGGTCTCACGCAGAAAATCCCCAGTTATTTCAAGGCAATGTCCTGTGCACCTTTGTCTTAGCAACACATCTATTTGACTGCAGGTGGATCCTGCTCCCTTGGTGTCTCACACTCTTTGCATTGCACAACCAGCATACAGATCGGGGTGGGCAAAATGCAGCCCACGGGCAGGATGTGGCCTGCCAAATCATTCCAGCCAGCCCACGGGGCCCCTAAAAAATTTAGAAAATTAATATTTATCTGCCCCTGGCTGCCTGTCATGCGGCCCTCGATGGCTTGCCAAAACTCAGTAAGCGGCCCTCCGCCCGAAATAATCACCCGCCCCTGGTATATATACAACCTGGTACATGAATCGGATTGTAGAGCTGTTTGACATGATACTGGCCTGTTGCCGCTGGCACAATAAAGCCACGATAAAGACGCATTACACGTTAAATCCGCCTGGGACAAAGACTGTGTTTCAATGTGTATTTGCGTTACACAACGGGACCCTAACACTGACCGGGGCCTCTGGTCACTGCTCCAGTATAAATACGACATAATCACCATTTTGAAACCTCCAGATTAATCTGCGCAGTACTGGTGGGACTGCCGGCAAATCCAACAGAGATGACACGCCTTGCAACAAGGACAGTGTAACTTGCCTGTACGGACCGAGGGCACGTTGTACCTCCAGGGGCAAGGCAGGGCAATGGTTGTCCTTGGTGAGGGTGGCAGAGTGGAAGGGACTAGGATGGGCACGTCGCAGAGGGAAGTGCTATGGCAAGCAAGGTTACTGCAGTAACGTCACAGTGAACTGCTCACCTTGGGGCAACAGATTGGGAAGAGATAGCTCTGAATGCCCCTGCCTGGGCTGCCCTAACCTGCTTGAGAAAAAGTGCGGGTCAAACAATAAAGCAGGCTCCCAGACTGGTTCTGCTCATTGCAACCAGGACCCAAGGGCACCAGCCTTCCCCCGCTGAAGTCAATGGCAGAACTTCTGCTGGTGATAACGGTAGCAGGTCTGATCCTTACGTCACTTGATGAAAAGTTAAACCCCCAGGGAGCCAGGGTTGGAGGCACCCTTCGGTCTGGGAATCCCTGTATGAGACCACATGCGTGAGCTCCAGACACACACAGTCACACAAGCACACACGCAATCGCGCACTATTGATGCCATCCAAGTTTCTTGCCCCTGCCATTGTCAGAGACGGGACTCTGGGCTGGACGGCACCAGGCTGGCAAGCCCCGTGATCCTGAACACATCTGAGAGCAGGTCAGTTGAGGCTCGCTCTCCTAGACACAGGCAGGGGTTTGTCACGAATCCTCCTCACCAGCACCATCTGGGCATGGCCGGGTTTTCATGGCTTTCATTTTTATTTTGCTTGTATTTTGCTTTGGGGAGAGATTTTTAGGTGGAACCGCAACATCCCCTCTAACACTCCCAGCTCGGAGATCCTGGTGCCCTCCCCCGTGGGCAGGTGGCTGTGCTGTGTTTGCCATTAGGGTTTTGTACAGTTTCGCCTCGTTCAGATGAATAGAGAATCAACATTATACGGACTAGACGGGCGAGGGGCTTTAAGAATGAGCTGGAACATAACTGCAAAATACAGCATGTCCAATCCAATTTTTCTTAGCAAATGAAACGGATCTGGTGGAAAATAAATACAGCGCCAAGGAACTTTCAGGAGCAGCGTCCTTGAAAAGCTTTTGGGGGGAGGGCGGGGGGGCGGGAACTGAAGAGCATTTGAACAGATCAGGCCTTTACACCTCTGTCTATCCCTCCCCCCTCCCTTAAGTACCATCTTTAATAGAAATAAATTAGAATAAATGATCAGTCTCTGCCTCCTAAAGACAGGTGGCAGAGTAATATTAAAAGAAAGGAATAGAAATTCATTTAATGAGCATTGTTAATTAAACCTGGAAATCAAAGAGGTCTGAGTTGTGGGAATTCAGAGGAAAAATGAAAATGAAGGGAGCTGTAGCTCGGGGCAGGAAGAGTGGAATTAAATTAAATTTAATGTGGGATTCTGTTTGTTAATGTCTATCACACATCACAGTGCATTGCAGGTTAGGCTAAAGCATTTCTTCTCGGCTGGCACACAAATCGCACCCCGCCACGAGGAAAAACTTCCGTGCAGTCTGGTCCCAGCACAGGGGCTGTTATCTGTGTTAGGGGAAGGGGCAAGATCAAGGCCCCATGGTGCTGGGTGCTGCACGTACACTGGGAGGGGGGGACCCTTTGCTCTGATGACCCGAAAGCTCCCACCCAGGAAGGCCGGGGGGGAGGCCCCGAGAGGTGAGCTCTTTACCCCAGGAGCCAGGGGCAGAGCCCAGTTCTCCTGGGGGCGAGATACAAAAGCTTCCTGGGCAGAAGGGGAAGCACCTGGGCTGCAGTGTGCCCGGCAGGAGCCCCTCCCGCTGCGGGAGGCAGAGGGGAAGCGCGGGGCCGGGCCGGGAAGCCGCCGACCCCCGGGGCAGCCCCGGGAGGGCAGCCCCAGCCAGCCCGGCCCCGTG
>NW_017729015.1:11209051-11210110 GCF_001723915.1 Gavialis gangeticus | reverse complement strand
GTGTGTGCGTGCGCCGCCCGGAGAGATGGGGTGTACGTGTGTGTGCGAGTGCGTATGTGCGCGTACATCTTGTTTGTGCAGTTACGTGTGCGCGCGTGTGGTGTGCGTGCAGTCGTTTCGGTTTGTGCGCGGCTAAGTTTGTGTGCTGGTGTGCAGCCGGAGCGTGTGCGTGTGCGTGTGCAGTCAGAGAGGAATATTTGTGGCTCTGTGTGCGTGTTGGGGGGGTGTGCAACCAGAGAGGAATATGCGTGCGGGTGTGTGCGTGCAGCCCGGGGAGTATTTGTGTGTGCACGTGCGGCGAGAGAGGTGTATTTGTTTGTGCGTGCGTGTGCAGAGCGGAAGGTGCATCTGTGTGTGTGCGGATGCTCTCAGAGAAGTGCGTTTCGTTTGTGCGGGGCTGCGTGTGCCGTTGGGTGCGAGTGCAGCGGGGGAGGCGGCCGGCTTTGCGGGGGTGTGCAGCCAAGTTCAAGTACTTGTGAGCAGCCAGGGGGGCTTATTGGTTTGCCCCCGCGTGTGCAGCAGGAGACTAGTATTTGTATGGATGTGCGTGTAGCAGGAGATGTATTTGTGTGCGTGCGTGTGCAAGAAAGAGGTGCATTTGTGTGTGCAGCAGAAGAGGTCTAATTGCGTGCGGCCCAAGAGGTGTATTTGTGTGCGTGAGGGTGTGCAAGGAAGTGTATTTGTGTGCGTGCAGAAGAGGTCTATTTGTCCGTGCGCGTAACAAAAGAGGTATAATTTTGCGGGTGCTTGCGTGCAGCAGAGGAGGTACACTTCCGTGTGCGCGTGCAGAAGAAAGGGTGTGTGTGTGCGCGCAGCAGGAGAGGGGCATTTGTGTGCGTGCAGGAGAAGAGGTCTAACTGCGTGCGCGTGCATGCGGAAGTAGCTGTGTGTGCGCAGGAGAAGAGGCGTGTTTGCGTGTGCGCGGGCGTGTATGTGTAGAGGTCTCGGAGTGTAAGTGTGTGTGCGCGGGCGCAGAGGTGTCTGCGTGCACGTGCGAGTGCACGGCGCGGCCGAGGCGCACTTGTGCGGGGGCAGCCGGCCCCGCAGCGCTGTGAAGCG
>NW_017729015.1:11207360-11207628 GCF_001723915.1 Gavialis gangeticus | reverse complement strand
CTGCTGCACGGCCTGGCCGACGCCGGCCACGGCCTGGCCGACGGGCCGCTGGGGCTGCACGGCCTGGGCCACCACAGCCTCGAGGACATCCAGGTAGGGCCCGCGGCTCTCTCCGGATTTGCTTGGCCGTTTTGTTTTTGGTTCGGGCTCCCCGGGCGGGGTTGCGGGGCCGCCCTCGTGGGTCGAAACATCCCCCCGGATTTCGTAGCGGTTTTAGTCCTCCGCACGACGGCGGTGGGGAGAGCCCCGGCAACGAAAGCGGCTCCGG
>NW_017729015.1:11195059-11206352 GCF_001723915.1 Gavialis gangeticus | reverse complement strand
CGGCCCAAACCCGCTGCTCGCCCCGCCGCCGCCGCCCAGCGGCTGCGTCCTTCCTTCCGCCTGCCCCGCTCCCGCAGCCCCGGGCCGCCCGTCTCCGGTGCGGCGGCGGCTTCGTCCCCTACCTGCCCCGCGGCGCCGTGCGCGGGAAAGCCTGCAGCCCCGCGGTTAGAAGAGCTCGGCTCCTGTAAAATATTTTTCTAATAAAAGCTTCATCGGGGGACGGTGGAGATCATTAGGCGCATGATGGATTTGCGCGGCGGGCTGGCATAATAACTTGTATGAAATATTCAAATCCGGCTCTCGGCTTTTCTTAGCGTTTTTAAGGGGGGGGGGGAAGAGAATAAATAGGAGAGAGAAAGGACTTGTCCTGGTCGTCCTCTGGAAAGATTGAGTTTTCATATTGGCCGTGTCAGAGAGCTGACGTCCAAACTGATGCATCCCCTGGAAGTGACCCACGAGCTGGGTTATCCGGGGGAGAAGGGGCCTCTGCATCCCTTCTCCTTGGGTGAACCATCCCTGACCATCCGGACCTTTGTCGGGCGAACACCGCAGGGATGGGCCCGAGGCACCGCTGCCCTCGGGGTTGCACAACCAATTTGCACCAGTGTAAAGGGAGTGTGGGGCAGGACCCCACGGGAACGGCAGTGTGGGACTGAGATTTGCAGGGGGGGAGACGAAGGTACAAGCAGCAAAGCAAGAAGGAATGAAGGTCTCTGTGTTTTAAGGAGTGTTTGTTATTCAAGCCTTGCTCTTAGTTGCACCACTGGGCACCCGCTGTAACTTTGATTGTGCTAAATAAAAGAAAAAGCAGAATTTCCTTATTGGAGCTACTTTTACCTTCTCGATTGGGGCAAAAATTGGGTTGACATCAGTTGTACAACTGGGTAGTCATTACATAGTAAAAAAGAAAAAAATCACGGTGCGTTACAGTACCCTTTACAGGGAACTTGTTATTCTAAGAATAAAATTTCATTTTACAAGGCATTTCAGGGAAGCATTAACGACCATAATTATTTTAGCTTTTAATTAGAACATGTAAGAGGCATTTCATTAAATACCATTGCATGAGAAATTGTTACAACAGGCTGCAGTGTTTGCGCTCTCATTACATGCAAGTGTTCGCTGCGCCTTTGCTTTTTTGCATGTGCCAAAAGCATTAAGGAGAGCATTTATAAAATATACTTCAGTGAGAATACAAGTCTGGAAAGTTTGGTTGTAATTATAGAGGCATTTCTTTTCTCTCTCTTTTTTTCTGCTCACCCTTTGTCAATTTTTTTGATTACTTATAAAATCTGTCACTCCTCTGTTGGGATTATCATTTTTTAGAGCCAGGTTTGCACCCTGAAGATTTTTAAAGTGTCTGGGGGGGTGGAAAAAAATGCCTGCAAAGCAGAGGCATGTGGATACAAGTTGTGTTCAACCTCGGCGCCTGTGCACATTTGTTCTTCTCAGTCTGGTTTCTCTTTGAGCAGACTGCTGCATCGAGAAGAAAGATGCACAATATGTTTCGGAGCATAATCAGATTTTGATTGTATTCTTTATGGCACCTTTTTAAAGCCCAGCTCCGAGTTTCCCCCATCAGATGCTCTCCCCCGTCTGAGTGCAAAGGATCTGATTTTGTTGGAGAAAATTGTGAAGTGAGTGAGAAGGCAGAGCGTGCAAAAGAAATAGGTGATCTCTCATTGTGTTTTCCAAAACATTTAGGCGGCTCAATAGTAGTTGTTGTATAATGATACAAGGAGGCATGTGGGAAAACTTTTAGGTGTGAGTGTCTGTCTGGAAAAATAAAATCCATGCGGGGGGGGGGGGTAGGAACAAAATAAAACCCCAAAAGCAAAACAAATACAAATCTCCAGCTCCCCTCCATGTGCTTTGTTATTCTTGCTCAAGACCCATCCAGCTTTCTACTAAGAAATTAGAAAAGCACAGGTTTTTGATGGGGCCCAATCCTGCCTTCACCAACCAGAAGTTTCGCCAGAGCCACAGGCCCTGCTGTTCACCTGCGGGGCAAATTTTTAAAAAGAGAAAAATGTGTCCCTCGGTTTTAAGCCAGCTGGGGTGAAATCTGCTCCCGGGCAGGGAGGGCAGTGGAAGTGGAAGCTGACTTGTGTGCCGTGCCCAGAGGTGCAGTTCGCCATCTGGGCCAGATCCTGAAAGTGCACATGGGAGGATGTAGCCATTTACTGGGAGTAGTCCGCAGAGCTCCTGCCTGTCGTGGGTGGTAGTTTGTGTTGGCAGAATCGGGCCCTGGCAAAATCTCCTCCTGGAATTGAGCTGCTCGGGCCCTAGAGCCTGGGGCTCTGTAATTCCAATTTGGAGCCCGGGAGGCATGCAAGTCATATTCACGTATACTTAAAAATGCCTGTTTTCTCTACTTCGATTAACAGCTTTTGAAGCAAAGTCGGTAACAGCAGGCATGTTGTGACTTAGAGGAAACAAGGGCCCGATCCTTTTCCCATTGAACTTAAAGGCCAAACATCACGTCGGCGGGAGCAGCTCAGGCCCCATAGGTTATCCAGAATTTGTATCAGTAATAATGCTTAATGCTAATGTTAATCCTTACATAACCAGGCGTTTTGCTCTGCGTGTCTGAAGAGAAGGCGTGCTTTTGTCTCCTAAGCCAGGAGTTGCTGATTGATAGTAGTAGTAAATAAAGGACAGAGCCCTTAGTTGGAAGTGGGCAGAATGAATTACCTTGCAGCCTTATTTATTTGGACGTGATATTGCATCACTCCATCTTCGCTCACCTCTGCTTACTTTGAGGTTAAACCTGGAAGCTGTCGCTCCCATTGATTTCACTGGGAGTTTTGCCTGAATAAGAATTGAGCAAAACATGAATGAGGACATCAGATTTGCTTCAGAGCGGGGGTGCTATTTTGGTTCACGAGGCACCCAGTCCCGTACTGTTGCACTTTCTCCAAGGGCTACAGTCCTTCCCTACCCTGTCCTACAGAAGGAACGAATTACAAGCTTAAAAAAAAAGAAAAACCTGCATAGACAAATTCCAAGCAATTTACAGTCAGGTAGTAAAAGTTATGAGGTGAGCAGATTTATAGTGGGGATTTCGTGGTACATTTCTCTCTACAAGATGTTATGGGTAAATGTAAAAAGCACCCAGTTTTGCAATAAATTGCTCTTTAATCTTAAATAATGCAGCAGTTGAGATTAATCCATAAATTCTTTGGCATGAGGCCCCCTGACACATCTAAAACAAATCTTTACAGGTAAAAAAAAAAAGGGGGGGGGAGAAGAAATGCCTTATTTAGCTGCTGAGACATGGTTAATTCACTTGATTTAACAATATATTCATTACCCGCTCCGCCATCTCTAGAGTAACCTACTTCCATCATGTTCCAAAGATTTTGTCCTCCAGTCGATGGAGCTATTTTTATTCAAGGCAGATACAGGAATCTTGAACCAAAAATAGCACAAAAATATTAATAAAGAGACCTTTAACTTTCCTAACAATAACCTCTCCAAACAGTAGCTCTGCCTGCCCAGTCTTTCATTTTGGCATCCCTAGGGTCCATTATGCCTCCCCTTTTTGGTACAGTGACTGTAATTATAGATCTGGCTGGAGCAGATCCATATTCCCTTTGCACAAATTGATACTAACATTTAGTGACTGAGATTTAATGCAATCCATTTGGCCATGGAGTAAAACAATTACAAAGCAGCAGTGGATGGTGCGCATTCGGTATGGTAGGTATCTCGTTCAGGTACCTGCAAGAGCAGGTATACTCACAAATGAGGAAACTTCATTTACTCTGAGGGTTTCTTGCCCAAATACGTGCACTTGTTTTTTATTTTATGTTATCTTATTTTGTTGTTTGATTTCAATAGTCCTGGCATCTAGTGCCACTAGAGATCATTTCTGCAGAGCCTTAACAGATGAAGTAGTTTGATATAGATCTTTTATGTTTCCCCAGACTTGTGGGACTGAAAATGTATCTTCTAGTCCAGGGAACATGTTTCTTGCTTCTGTTGCTTTCTTGAATCTGAAATAAATAATATAAAATCAGAGAGAGAGAGAGAGAAGAGGGCATGTTTATACAAGTCCAGCTGTGTCAGGGGATGGCCACTTGTCTCTGCTCTGTATGATCCAAGTGCCAAGGGAAGATCAGATAGCTGCTGTTAGCAGGCACCAGTTGTACATGCCAATAAGCACACCTGGGACTGGGCATCTGAGCATGGTATTTAGTTGGTAGCCATAAGTCCATGCTGGACAGCAGTCCCATTATATTTCTTTCCGGCGCTTGGTGCACAGACCAGGAGCAAATGGGTGGGGTGTGTTTTCACGGCTTCGCTCCCTAGCATAGTTGGAGGCAGCATAGACATGCTCAGAGAGAGGAGAGAGTGCAAGTCCCAAGAACCTTGCACTTCGCGATATCATTCAGAGCTGTACAAAGTGGTTCTAAACTAAAGCGTCGCTGCTTGATCTGCATGTACCCTGCATCGATGTAACAGGTGGCACACCAGGTACAGCAGTGGGGGGTCAGCCCAGAGCATTTGACGCACCCTGTAACACTCTGCCTCTGGAGTGAACAACAGGATTGCAGAAGACAGGGAGACTCCTTTTGAATTTAAAGGGATCATCCCCATCAAAACAGGACAGTATCACCTCCACTGTAACACGTATTATGGAGCAATGCCAGCCTCCTGCTGACCTACTACAGGCTTTGGCGCAGGCAGATATAAGGCAGGGTAGACTTGCACCTTTATAGACTAACTGAATCATATGTATGTATATGTAGAGGGTATGTATATACGCTGCATTTTAGTTTTAGTTCAGTGTAGTTGATTTTAGTTAACACGTGTGTGTGTGGTTTAATAAGGTGCAAGTTGACCCTGCCTTTTGCCTGCCTTCAGAATAGCACGGCTAACAAACCTCTCTCTGCCAATAAATATGTGACTGAAAGGAGATGATGCCGTGGTCTGTACCTTTCCATGTACAGAAACTGCTTGAACTGTTTGCTTGGCAGCTCTCAGTTTTGAGGGGCAAAATGTTACAGAGTCAGGACCTGATGTTAATGTCCTGACTTGCATGAAAAGCTTGCTCCAGCTCCACAAGCATGGCACTGGGCTGCGGATTTGAGCCTGCAGTAAAGTGCCACGGTTTGTGTAGGCATCGTTGCTGAATGAGCAACTTATTCCATGGTCTTTGAGCCCTCTTGTTTATTCACAAAGCATTTTGTACGATTAATAGTTTTCTCATATTTATTCTTCATTTTGGCATTCTTGCTTCAGTAATTTCTAGGGGTAATTCTTGTCCTGTCAATTTTTCAAGAGCACAGTTGTCAAGGAGTGTAGTTTAGTTTTGATGTCACCTAGGGTGATATTGGATCGTTTCTATTCACTAAAAGGATGAACCTAACTCCCAGATCCAGGTTTCTGGTGCAAAGATGCACTCAAAATTCACATTCTAGGAATGGACTTAATTTACAAAAAATGTTCATTTTTCTCCCAGTAAGTTTAGGTTTTTGTGCTTCTGTGTTCATCTCGGCGCAAACATTCATTTGCAAAGGCAGGCAGTTTTATTACCTACTCTTTCACCACTTTGCAGAAAGGCACAGTAATAGCTTGCCTACTGTATGTGCCTGTTTGTTCCTGATCCCAGTGTGATGTGCATTGGTTTTATACATGTTCATCTGTCCAGGGCCTAAGTAACTCAAAGTTGTACAGGAAATCTGTGACAAAGCAGGGAAACTGAACTCTGGTTCCCTCAGCTGCAACCGGCCCTGGCAGGGTGACCCCTTTCCCCGTTGCTTATGTGGCAATAATCAAGACATTTAATCTAAGACAAGTGGGTGAAATATTAATTGCCTAAATTAGTTTGGTAGGGATATGATGAATATCTTGTGTACACATGTACTTGTTCATCTTCTTGTTGGAAAGTACTTTAGAAATACCTCCTTCCATATCAGTTTCCCCCCCCAAGCTAGCATTAACCGAGGGGGAATAGACTTTTCTTAACACCTTAATTTAACCAAAACAGCAAACTGGTGTCTCTGACCACACCACAAAATTTAATTTTGGAGCTTGGCTGCTTTATAGATTTATAGATTCAGCTACACGGCAATTTCTGCTCTTGCTTGCCACCATTATGACTTACAGGCGTGAGACAGCTGCTCACACTCAGACGTTTAAAAACCCTTTTCAGACAAACCGCTCCAGAGGAGGTGCAACACCTGTCCAAAAATGAGGCACATGAGCTCCAAGTTGAGTTTAACATTAAACAACAGCAGCTTGGTCTCAGAAATAAATGCGGCTGTTGCATTTACATCCTTTCTGATGTAGCCATTTGGTTAAAAAGAAGGGTGTGGGGGAGGACCTGAGGTACTTTAGTGCCTTTAAGACACATTTCCAGCGTGAGAGCAGCAGAGGGCATATCTGCCTGAAAAACTTGTGTGTTCAGTATGGTACTGAAATGCAGTCGCATTCAGATACTCCAAGCGACGAGGGGGTATATATCGAGAGAGGGAGAGCGAGATTCGATCTCTACAATGCAGCTCTATAAATAAACAGTTTGGCTGCCGTGCTTCAGAGTCGCTCAGTATGGGCAGAGTAGTATGCAGTAAATGCAAGCGATTGTTTGTACCCAATGTGTGTGTATCACACAGGGAACAAAATTGCTTGTGCTGATGGAAATGGCTAAATTTCCTTAGATTTAAGAGGCACCAGGATCAGTTTGTGTATTTTTAATTTGTTTGGTCTTTACTTTGAGGTTATTCTGCTGCCACAGAGCGGTAGTGCCACACTCCCAATCAGAATCGGGACCCCATTAGATTAAGCACTCTTAAATCTACATTAGGAAAAAATTTAACAAGTGCAGGTAGGGAACAAAGCAGGAGAGTGGAGTAGAGAAGGGAGGTTGCAGGAATGTAAGCTACTTCTTTGCATTATTTACAAGTTTTCTAGATACATATCTCCCCCCCCCCCAACTTTTCTAGATAAAATAATTCCATTGAAAACTAAGCAGCCTGATAATCACATCAACTTTCTAGTAAAATTTCAGCGGAAGGCTTTTGTGGGCAGCATTAGTACAACTGGGCTTTGCTCAAGTTTTGTGCTGGTGGAGATGGGGGAGTAATTTGTATTCTTTGTTAAATGCAATATATGTAACAATTCAGTTGTACTTAATATAACATGAAGCCTGATATGGCAGGAGAACAACGAATGAATGAAATTAGTATCTAGGAGATTAGGGCACCATGATTTCCTGTATTAAGAATGATTGTGAGAGGGGTTACACTGTAAAACACGAAACCACAAAAAGGCGAAGTTTTAAAGGTTGTATCCAGCCTGAGTAAGGAGGGTACTGAGAGGCTAGATTGATTCACATATGCGCTAGTGCTCTCGCACAGGTTTGATTTACATGTAAAAGTTTGGCTAATTGTAGCTTTGTTAGCAAAATCCCTAGCAGAGATGCCATTATACAGGAAAGTCCTTGTTTGTCGGGGGACTGGATGAAGGTGGTATAAACTGCATCCCCACTAGAGGTATTTGCTGGTACGGTTCTGTGAGCAAATCCTTTAAAGTGTAGTCGGCAAACTCTCAAATACACCACCAGGTATATGGGATATGCTCATACCGTCAGATATATACACTGCTGTCTTTCTCTCTCACATTGAGAATTCACATGCTCCTAAATCACTTCTTAATCAAACAAAAAAAACACTTAAAGTTTTTTCTCTGAACTGTGCCTGGATAGCCATTCCTTCATTGAAATGTTATTTTTAATGTCCTATAATTTTGGTAGGATATACCAAGGTGTGTGTTAATGTGAGATAACACACTGGGAGCACAGTTGAAGGCATTGGGTTTTTGTCGCAGCCTTCGCAACGCCTCCCAGGCATGTGTTATCTCTGAGTTTCACGTACCTTGTCATGACTTACTGCTTAATTAGATGGTTTTAAATGCATTCCCTTCCCTCCTCTTTGTTAGTGCTGGAAAACATTTTTTTTTAAAGCTGGGTTCAGAAAAAAGGCTGCTTGTGTTGGTCTTTGGTGTTGATTTGCAACTTAAACAGACAAGACCTCTTTTGGGAAGAGCTGGATTTGGAACTTGGATTTTCTTATAAGAAGTCTGTGTGATCCGCTGGCTGGCGTGTGTTATCGTCTACCTCCGGGCCTGATCTGTAGGAGAGGTGAGCCTGTCCCAGGTGCAGTTACAGAGCCTGGATCTTCAGCTCAAGCTGCAGAGACTCGTGCTTTTAGTTCTGCAGGTTTCACTGTTGACCGGCTGGCAGCCGTCATGACTGCTCCTGAGCCTAGAGTGGAGTCAGCATTAAATCATGTATTGTTGTACCAGTTTTGCCATTTCCTTCTGCCCATGTTCAATCACTTCACTTACAGTTACCAAAAAGATCACATATGTGAGCTCTTTGGAAAGGGAATGAATGGGGCAGACTTAGAGGGATGAGATGAGTGGGTGGCTCTTCCCATGGGGACAGAAGGCACTGACCTAGGGGTGTGAGGAGGATGGAGCGGTGGGTAGGACTGGTGCTGGTTGGAGGACAAGACTCTTGCCTTCATGGTCAGATCCAGTTTACAGACAGGTGTGATGGGAACCTTCAGCTTGCCCCTCTTTCCCTGCAAGTTCCCCCTTTGCATCTGGTGTAGCCAGAGCTGATAGGGTTGATGGTGCCTCTTGCTAGCAGGCTGTAGTAAATGCTGGGAGAGAGGTACTTAGCTGTGTTAGTTAGAAGTCAGGCAGAAGGCAGGGTAGAGATGTACCTTTTATAGACTAACTGAATTAGAGAGATGCAGAAGCTTTCATGAGCAAGAGCTCACTTCACTGCATGTGAAATGGCCTGTTCTCCACAAGTATCTGTCCATTGTAACGCTGGGAGAACTGAGCTTTTCTGGGTTGGCTATTGCTAAGTCCTGTTAAATCATTTCTGCCTTTCTATTCTATTGGAGCATTAATGCTACAGCACCTGAGTTATGAGGCTAGCTGATAAATTTGTTAAACATACTTTACAAATCAAATCCTTGAAATTTCTCATGATAATGTTCAGATTTTATAAAAAGCCTGAGGATGTTGTTGATTTAGGTTGTCCAGCGATTGCTTCTTTCCCCACCTTTTCTTACCCCCACCTATCCTTTCTTTCCTCCCCTTCTAAAAATTATTTCCACCCTGAAAATGGAGGTAGGAAGGTAGAAAATGGAAAGCAAGGAGGGACAATCATATTTTTTTGTCCCATTAAATATCAGAAAACTTTTTTTTTTTAAAAAGCAGTGGTTTAAAGTTATCTTTTCCGGAAAAGTATTTTTGAATGAAAAACTTGCAACCATTTCTAGTGAGATCAAGTGTTCTTGGAGTGTGTGTGTGTGTGTGTGTGTGTGTGTGTGTGTGTGTGTGTGTGTGTGCGCGCGCACGCGCGCGCGCATGAATCTGAAAAAGTCAAAGAAAGTCACCCAGCAAGTCCAGCTTAGAGCAGCAATGTAAGCCTGACATAAGCTTTCTAAAAATTGAGTCCATTAATTTTCTTGTATACTATTAATTTATTATTCCTATTAATGGCAGCTTCTCAGTGTGCTTCATATGGGGCTGAGAAGCCTTGTAGGTAAAGCCTCCTTTTCCAGGGGTGCAAATTATCCATCTGAGTAACCAAGCTTGGTAGGGTGCAGAGTTCACCTGCCCTAGGATGCTTGGGGCTGCAGTAGCTTCTATGGGAGAGGCGCAGCTCTTATGCAAGGGGCAGCAGTGGATAGATCTTTATGACCACAGCCCTCTCTTCTGAGCCCAAGCCCCTTCCGTGATGCACAAGGGTGTTGAGGAACCTGCCCCATGGAGCTTAATTTGATGGCCTTTGCTCTTGATGTATTTCAGCCACATATCTCACTGTGCTCCTAAGGCTTTCTGTGGTCATGGAGGGGAGGGTTAAGCTCTGAGTTAAACTGAGGGGAGTTTGTTGGATGTACTAGTCAGCACCATGACTCTGCGATGAAACTCTGCCTGTGGGGTAGTGGTAGAATTGGGGTCCGATTAGACTGGTTTAAATGTACTGCAGTTGAGTATCAGACTCGGTGGTAAAAACGCTCTATAACATTGCATGAATTCCAGTGGGGCCAGGATGTGAGTGCTGTGTGGGCAGCCCTGTGAAAACCCTGGCTCGGTGTACAGCAGCATCCACAAACCTAAGACAAATATTTGGGTACAGAAGGAAACAGATAGAAAATATGGCCGAGGATATTCTAACACTATTCCATAGCTCAGCGGCATGACTTTACCTGCACAGGTGTGGTCACTCCATCTCCAAAATGGGGGAGGGTAGAAAAAGATGGAGATCTAGAGATGGGGCGTGAAAATCGACATGGAAAGACTCCCACATGAGCAAGGGAGAAGAGCGCTCAGAGACAAGTAAGAGAAGCTGAGAGAGGCATATAACATGACAGCTAGTATAGGAAATGTGAATCTGGATTTCTTCACTCTTTCATAAGCTATACGCTTATGAAAGAGGAAAAGCCTTAAACAAGTTAAAGGCTGTGGGTTTTTTTTTAAGCAGATAATCAAACTATGGAGCTGATTGCCAGCAGATAGCATGGAGCCCAAGAGTCTATTAGGATTAAAAAAAAAATGGTAGAGGTTTATATGATTACTGAGAACATTTGGAATTAGACTGGATAGAAACACGGGTGCTATCAAAGGTCTTTCTTCAGGGCATGTGGCAACGTCCATGCTTCTGCCTGCCTTAGGTGAGGAGGAAACTTCTCCTGTAGGTGCTTTGTCCTGTTGATGGGGTTCTTGTGCCTTCCTCTGAACGAACTCGTGTTGTCACTTCCGGAGAAGGATCCCAGACTAGAGCAGACCAGTGCTTGTGAGACTAGGCTGGCAGTTCCTATCCACATAAAACACCCCAGATTCTTAAATTCATCCCATTGAAATCCACTTACTCGGCAGAGCCAACTTTTCACATTCCACTTCTCTTTGTCTGTCACACCCTCCCTACTTGCCCAGAAGCTAAAAGCAGGGAGAATTTCCCTCCGCACTGGCTTGCAGAGCAGCCTGGAAAGTACTCGGAGCACCCACAGACAGTCAAATCTGATAGCCCATTCCCAGCAGAACTGGGAATACCAGCAGTTGGGAATCGGTAGGGCGCACCAGGTGCTGAAGAAGCATAAGGTATCTCGGTGACCTATTTTGCTTCATGATTTTGCTGCCTTGCTCTGTAGGGAACTGGTCTGGGTACTCAAGTCAGGCATGCCTTTGTTGCCTGGGGCACTTGTTTTGCCTTGCAAAGGCTCTCACCAAGGTATATCTGTGCTGTAAACTCCCCGCCCCCCCCTCC
>NW_017729015.1:11185689-11194959 GCF_001723915.1 Gavialis gangeticus | reverse complement strand
CTCCCCCCCCCGCCTACATGCTCTAATAAGCCACCGGCCCCAACAGGAGCTTATCGGCATGTCTGCTATGCCATAAAACTGGGCAAGCTCAGGATGGTCCTTGTGCTGCAAGTGCCCAGAAAGCTGGAGCTCAGCACAGACTTGGAGCTCAGCTGGTAGCACACAGGTAGGGGAGTCCCTAAGCTGCAAAACGCCAGCTCTGCCTCCACCAGTGGTCACCTTCTTTGCTCTTTTGGCTTAGTTTTACACTGAGTCCTATATAGCCTCCCAGAACAGCTTGGCTCTATTTATGTTGCCACCAGGAACCTGTAAAGAAAATGGTGCTTTTTTGTTCTACTTTGGGAGGTAGTGTTGCCTAACAGAGGGATCTGGGAACCCCGGGCTTCTATTTTTGCCTTTCCTTGTGACTTGCTTTTTCTCCCAAGCGCTTACTGGGTTCGCTTCCTGGAGTATCTGAATGCCTCCCAGTAGCCAATATATTTATCCTCATGCCACTCCAATTTTATCTCTGTCTGTTATACAGAAAGACTGTGTGGCCAGAGTTACATGGGAGACCTCTCCCACAGGCTACCCAAGGCTCAGACTAGCTCTCTAAGTCCTTCCCCCTTCTCATTTCATGCTAAGTAGTAATCAAGATGACCCATTTCAGAAGAAAATGTGCAAACTCCTAATTCCTTAATGGTCCCAAACTAGGGTCTCTGTGCTGTCTCCACCAGACGATCCGTCCTCTTCCCATGAGACCTTGGCAAGGCACCCAATCTCATTGTGCCTTGGTTTCTTCATACCCTAAAAGTAGGGATGAATTGGCCAACATGAGCAAAGTGCTTTGGAGATGATAAATACTGAATTCACTCTTTTCCAGGTTCGTATCTCACAGCTGTTCCTGGGCTGCTTGGTTATTACAACCAAATGGAGACTATAAGTGGAAAGCTGTGTCCATTATAAAGAATGGGTGATTGATTGGATTTCTCTCTGAGTGTTTGCAAAAAAAAAAAAGGGGGGTTTTTTGGGTTTTTCCTTTGGGGTTTTAAAAAAAAAAAAAGGGGGGTTTTTTGGGTTTTTCCTTTGGGGTTTTAAAAAAAAAAAAAGGGGGGGGGGGATCAGACCTGGATGCTGATGTCAGATACCTTCTATTTTTGGCACAGGAGCCCCTTTTTAATTGGTAATGGCTTGAAGAGGTCCAGATTTCTGCCCAGAAGTTCAGTTCAGTGAATGTCCCCCAAATCAGGGTTCTGCTGTGCCTTGAAAGGACTGGTACAGCTAGGTTGGAAGTCTCTTGAGAGAAGCACAAGGGAGGGAAAAATAATAGTGGCAAATACAAACTAATCCTTTGCAACTGAATATCCTTGAGCATCAGGGTGCCCGAGGGGGTATGCAGAGGGGTCCAAGGGGGGCAGCTCTGGAACCGAACTATGCATATTATTGAACCGATCTCCAGACGTATCCCAGATCTGATGAGCATGCTTGGAATTCCGGCTTGCATTGCATTTCCCCTCCCTCCATCTCGTACTTATCTAGCATCAGTCACCAGAGTACCTAGGCGCCGAGCTGCGAAGGAGCAGGTCAGTCTTTATTCCATCTATACCGGTCGGACAGGTCTGGGTCTGAATGAGCTTCATCTCCAACTGTCAGATGACTGGGTTGTGACACAACCCCTCCAAGAATTCCCATCTCCCTTGTGCTCGGGGTTTCACATTCTCCGCTGGCAGCAATCAAAGAAGCATCCTCAGGATGCCCAGATATGACTTCTCGTGGCTTGTGCTGGGCCTTTCCAGTGTTGGACAGAACCAGTTTCCTTTGTGAGCAGCGACCGAGGGAATCCTGTCCTCTGGCTGAAAGCTCACACTGATTTTTGTTTTTGTTTAACAAAATATCCTCTAAAAGCACAAGCCAACATTGCTGATTGGGACCTGCATACAAATACAAGCAACTAGCTATGGTCAGCATCTCATCCCATGAGCTCTGTCACAGCGTTGAAAGAGTTTAGAAAGTTCCCACTTCACAGAAGGAAACCAAGGCATGGCAAGAAAGGAACATCCATCGGTTAAGGCACTAACCTGGGACATGGGAAATGTATGAGTTCAGTTAGCTCCACCAGATTTCCTCTGTCACTGTCTCTGCGCCTCCATCCCCCCTCTAAAAATGGGGATAACAGGATAGTACAGAAATGCTATGGGAATCAATATAGTAAACTGAGGCAATCCTATGCTATGATGATGGGGGGAGGGTGCATATAACTGCCATAGATTGAGCAGCTTGTTAAGGGGTTTGCCCAAAGTCACTCAGTGGTAGCTGGGAACAGAAACCAGGGCCCCTGACCCATGCTCCCCTAAGTCTGCCCACTAGAGAGAAGTGTCTGCAGGCTCACAGATGGGTAGTAATCAGATGCATAAAAATCCTTGCCATGCTTTTGGTGCTTGGTAGATATTAAGGACAGGGATTTGGACAAGTCTGTGCATAAAAGTGAAACAAAGCCAGGCTTTAGTGTTTTGTTTGATGTATCATTAGCATGGATTCTGCCTGTCTTTCTCCAAAAGCATTCAGGATTGTTCCCAGTACACAATTCCTAGCTACAAACAAGAAGGGGTATTCAAGTTAATAAGTGATTGGAACAATTATAAAATAACAACATAGGAGAGTTCATAGATACCTAGCAGCTGCAATTACAATAAGACTTCTTTAAGGTTTCCTCTCCTTCCTGTGCAGGTAATCAGATTCCTTCTGCCATTATTATTATTATTATTATTATTATTATTATTATTATTATTATTATTATTGTAGCTGGTCAGGAAAATTGTTTTTAATTTTAAAATGTCGATGAAAATACATTTTCCAAAAGCAAATTCTTCATTTAGTTGAAATGCCATTTTATGTCCAAATACCTTTGAGACAAAATTTAGCCAGCTCAAATGAATTAATTAATTGTTGCTACCAAAAAATGGTCTGAGTCACTGCCCTAGCACCTGATTTCTTGCAAAACTGTCTCAACTTGTGTTGGAATTACATAGCAAATAATAGTCCCCCTCCCTATCTGCAGAGACACCTTTAGATCCTATGGTGCAGGTGATTCCCTTATACCAGAGTAATGCCTCAATGTCAAAAGGGTGCTTTGGGTAAAGGGCTTTGGGATCAGGACCTTATACAGCAGGGGCGGGCAATTTTTTTGGGCAGAGGGCCGCTTACTGAGTTTCGGCAAGTCATCAAGGGCCGCATGACAGGCAGCCCAAGGCAGATAAATATTAATTTTCTAAATTTTTTAGGGGCCCCGCAGGCTGGATAGAATAGCCTGGCAGGCCACATCTGGCCCGTGAGCCGCATTTGGCCCACCCCTGTTGTACAGGATTCAGCTGATGCCAACTTCTGAAGCATTGCACTCTTGCTCTGGAAGTTTTTTTTGCAGTGTGTGCATTTCTATGATATGTCTAGAATCCCAAACGATGCAAATTGTGGCAGCTTAATAGCTCTGTAAAGAAAGAATTCTCCTCTTTTTAAGTAAGGTATCAGTTATACTGCAAAATATCAGGAATCCCCTGTGATTTTGCCAATGTGCAGGCTTTTAAAAATCCAAGGCACCTTTTGAACTAGAAAAATCAAGTCTTTCCACTGTGGCACTGGGTTACTAGTGTCTTTCCCCTTGAGCTATCCTCAAGCTACTCCATGACTCCAAAATGGCAGGTGGAGTGACATATTTACATTACTGTGGTTTGAAGCTCAAATTAAAACCCTCCCCAAATGTTCTGTGGATTGGCAACAAGTTCTACATGAAGAGAAGTATTTTTTTTTTATTGTTATTATTATTCAAGTCTAATCTTCGCTGAAGGGTCTTTTGCCCTTCAATAATCTAAATACATTTTAACAAATTGATAGCAACATGAACATGGCTTACATAGGATCCACAGCCATTTCTAAAAGACACTGCATCTTTGTTCTCCCCTTTTAGATTATGTAGATCTAAGCTGCACAAATTCGGGCGCTTCTAGAGGGAATACAGTGAAAACCTCTCAAGCATATCACTGTAAAATGGATTATACTGTTTAAACACATAAAGATTCCATATACTATTTGCCAAAATGTAATGGGAGTTTGTACTGCTAAATGAATAAACCTGTGATGCTTAATGCTACAGGGCAGAATGGAGGAGTGTGTGTGAATATATGAAAGCATTTGCTACCGTGTTACACATCTGAAACTAGGCTGGTAGGTAGATATTTGGTCAAAAACTTTGTCATAAGCACACAACTCCAACGTCAAATCCCTTTCATTGAAACTTTCAGGGACTCTCAAGCCTCCGTCTTATCTTTTTATTCTTTTCTCCTTGCCATTTTATTTTCTTTTGCATGCCTTTCCAAATGCCTATATATTTTCTATAGTGTGAAACTTTAAATATTATATATGAAAACAGGCAGTAGCTATTGAATTATAGGGAGCTGGGAATAATTGAAGTCAATTAAAAAAAAAGTTTTGCTGACATTACCATGAGGAGGTTCATTTTCATGACTTAAGGAAAATTGTAGTTAATTAGGGGGGGTACATTGACTGAATTAAATTGGAGGGATTAAACTCTGCTTTTTCAACAGTGAAGGCAAAGATGAAAATTGCAGCACTGTCCACTGCAGAGAGCAGACAGTACCGCATGCCTAAGACACTGCTCTGACACCAGTTATTTTTAGAACTGAATAAGTGGTGGAAAAATTAATCTGCAAATATTCACTGACATTTGAAAACATATTTTGATTGGAATACATCGGTATCCCTTTTATCTACACCACCTACAAAAAACTTGAGCATTCTGATTTTCTTTGGGAAAACATGAATTTTGACTTTGAATATTTGCTGATTTTTATTTTTTTGCTGATAGATTTTCCAACTGTAACAGTTACAATTAAGGCTGTGAGAAGTCACCCAATCGGGGAACCAAAACAGTGCCACATGGTTTTTAAAGCGAACCACAAGATTTAAAGCTAAAGCAAGGAAGTGCAAATTGTGACTATTCGCAGGGAACGGTTTGTGAACGTTCTGCAGGAATCGTGAATGATTCTGGAGAACAAATACTTCTGAGAATCTGTGATGTATTCATAAACAATTCATGAACTTAAAAGGTGACAAAATTCATTACCTGGAATTATTCATAGCGAATAACTTCATCCCGGTTTCCCTGAAGATAAAAGAGGTTTTTTTACCCTTACGTTTGACTAATTATTTACCCACTTGATTGGCTGTTGTGCTAAAGAAACAAGACAACGATACTTGGGTTCATTTTGAACTTAATTTAACTAGCACCTTTCAGTCCAACGAATATTGAATTGCTCTAATAAACATAGCAAGCTGATTAGAAACTTGCTACAGATCTGCCCCCATGTTTGCCCTGGAACTTGGCAGCTATCTACCTGAGCCTGGGCAGCAATAGCAGACAGGTTAGAGAAGGATGCAAACAGGAGTCTGATTCTCATTTAAATCGCAAGGGCACTTCAATCTGAATACAGCCAAACATGTTTAATGTGCGATTACTCCAGGGTTTTTGTTCGTAACCTGTTCCATGGATTTGCATTTGGGAACAGAATATAAGTATAGAGATCTTGCTTAAGCCCAGGATTTCTTCCAGTTTGCTTGCTTCTGGGAATAGTTTGAAGGCTTCTACCCCGTATGGCCATAACCTTTATTATCCTTTGAGAAACTCAAGTTCCATTTGCCTATCAGAACCCAGCAATCTGGAAAGCCCAAAGATAAAAAAACAAGATTCTTTCAATCTTTCCATTTGAAAAGACCTTCAAACCGATTACAGCATTTCCTAGAGAGGCTCTTTGACATGGGGACTTGGTTCAGGTTGTGCATTCAAGATAAAGAAAATACCTGTATAATCCCCTCTGGGAAGGAAGGATAATTACAGACTGTGGGTTTGAAATATAGCTGATGGCACTGACCTGCTTCTCTGGTCTATCAATAAATACCTCCCTGCTGAAACCAGGAAATTGAACAAGCTGAACTCTGAAGCACCTTGTGATTGAAAAGAAGGGCTTTTAAAGTTATGGCAGGAGTGTTGCCTCTTGCTCACACCCACATGCCGACACTTCTGCATTTGTGTATTTGCATTATACGCTGTACAATCGCGGACATTCAGACCAAGTTAACATTGAAGACGCATCCCAAGGGACAACAGAAATGATTTGCAATTTTCATCGGGAGCTGCTTAAGAAACGCCAATCGAAACAAGCCACCCCCTGCTTGCCCACGTGGAAAGGGAGGCAGCGGCAGCCTAAGTGCCATACCCAACGCTCCACTTCACTCCAGGGAGGCGCGCCCAGGAGCGGACCCCTGCTCGAACTCCTGCACATTTCCGTCTCTGATGCAAGAGGCTGAACTCCATTACACAAGTGGTGCCAATTTTAGACTTCTCTAACATATCGTGAAACTAGTTTTAAACAACCGCTCAAAGGAGTGATGAAGAGAAGTTACTCAGTGCTGGTGTCCTTCTACAGGACGAGCAGAACTTCAGGGGATGTGCCTGATTCACCTTAACCTTGGACTGTTGTAAAAGCATAGGAACTTCATTAGAGTTGATGGGTGTATAACTAATGAAAGAGAAATCAGATCTAGCCTGCCTAAGGATACTTTTTGGATCTGTGCTTAAACTGAAGAGACTGCTTTATAGAGGTAGGAAACCTCCTATGCAGGTTTCATTAAATATACCTTTAGAACACAATCCAAGCTTTAGCACTGATTCTCTTGCACATGTGATTGAGACTTAGTGTTCAAGAGGTATGTGTTGGAGAAAAGAGGAAAACAGGCTTGTAGGAAAGGTGGAATTTAACAATTTGCATATCCCCCATGACTTGTTTCATCCTTCACCTCCTGTGTTTTAGTTGGATACAAAGCTGAATGAATAGCTTGGTATAAACAGTTTTTAGTTTTCAAATCCTGCTATTTGTTTTTGCTTGAAATCATTTGCAAGCAGATCACACATTTCTCAAGTGGGTTTAAAGTGAATAAGAAGTTGCATTTTCTTTTTTTTTTGGATAAAATATTTTATCCCTTGAGAGCATTTTGTTATAAAGAGTGAATATCTGACCCTCAAAATGTATCTGCCTTAGTGGTTAGCTACAGAAATTGTGTGATGCTAGTTCTGCAACTTGATTTGATCCTTTACATTCAGAAACTGGCAACACAGTGTTAACTGCCCATTTTACAACTTCATAGAGATTAAATTGATACATTAAAAATTACAGTTTGCAAGCATCTTAGAAACACTTGAAGGCTCAGATGTGTGAGGGAAGCAAATATAAGAGGGCTGTGAGCAAGGCAGAACCGAGTCCTAATTCAAGATTTGCACATGTTTTCGTGGTAGATCACCTGGTCTAGGTTGAAACTTCTAATAAAATTGACTGATTCTTGATTTCTCCTTGTCAGATCAGTTTATCCATGGAATAACGTCAGATACTGGGTAAAAAGGGGAAACATTTAATCCCGAGAAATGCCACAGCTAAGGTTGTGAGACTCCCTCCCTCCAGTCCAGTTTACTTCTCAAGTTCTTGTGAAGGTGTGCCAGGGGCTAAGAATACAATTTTCTCATGAAACAACCAAGGGCAGAAATTTCCTGCACTGTTACAGATTTCCATTTTCAAACGTGCACTAGAAATCAATTGATTTGTCCTCATGAACAACATCTGGTCAGATAAGAGAGTGAGATTTTGAGATCCTAACACTACTAAGTGTTTTGTACATTCACAAGCTAAAATACCTACTTGCTGCAAATACCAACAGCACCATGAGCACTTGGAGGTGGAATGTCATTGCCACAAAAGCAAGATACGCTGAAGAGGATAAAGGCTGAATGAATGGTAACTCCGAAGGCAAGAGAACCACAAGGTTGCAAATCTGTCAGCAGTTTTAACCCATTGCTGAGAGAGGAAATCTCATGCTTAATGCACAGCAGGGATTGTGGATAGGAGATGTCTCCATTCTAATAGATGTTGGGGCTGGTTTAAAGGGACAAACTAGTCAGTGCAAGTAGGACATCCCCCTCAACCCTTTCTTTCTTACTTCTTGATGGAACCCATTGGATCCATTTTCCCTCCCCTTCCTGGCTTCTCTCTGCACTTCTTGGAAATGTTTACTAAGTAAAAGCTTCCAGGCATGCTAGATTCCTAGTTGCAACCAGCACCAAAAACTTTGTGTGTAAGCTTCCTAATGTTGGGAGATCTCCAGCCAAGTTTTGCAAACACAGATGGCCTTACTTTTCCATGCTGCACTAGTTCTGCATCCATCCAGTTCATTGGCTCTGCGGAGTTTCTCATGGTTTACTTAGTGTTGATTGTTCATGAGAAACAGGATGTTCATATAAATTAGCAAGACTTTGGATGCTTCCCTGGCCCGGAGCCAACATCAAGCTTCTCTCCTCTCCTCTCCTTTCTTTCTGCTGTGCCTTGTAAGCCCCAGTTCATAACTCTTATAAACACTGCTCAGCCCTGCTCTGCCTCACCTGCAACCGATCCAGAAGGGTTTCCGCTGAGGTTCACGCAACCTGGAGGATAAGCAACATCTGAATCACTTCCAGCGACCTGAAAAAGAAAACTTCCCCGTCAAGCCTAGGGTGCAAGGAAGAATTGGCGTGCGTCTTGTAAGGTGACACACACAGCTCTCAGCTGCTGGGAGTGCGAGGTACTCTTCATTATGGGAGGCGGAGGAAAGTCAACAGTGAATGCAGATGCTGTAGAGGAAGGGATTGAGATATTGAAGTGAATACAGAAAGATTTTCTCAACACTGCCGTAGGCAAAGTGAGAATCCTGGCTCTTGTTCCCTCCACTCTTGCCAAAGGGGGCAAGTTTATCGTATAGGCCCTATACATGCGTGCGTGCATACCTCATCATACGATCCGCCTTCCCTTCGTGATGAAGACCACATGGGCAGCACAGGCACAGAGCAGAAATAAGAGTGGGATTTGGTTCTCAGCAGTGTAAAGAAGGCAGGCAGCAAGCCAAGATGGCCTCTGATGAATGCAAGAAGGCGTCCCAGCCAGCTGGGATGGGAAGAGGAAGTGTGAGCGAGGAGATTTGTATTCCTGGTGTTCGGGATGAGAAGCTGTCGTAAGTAAGAGCAGCCCCTGGAGCTCTAAGTTTAATGAGGTGCTGTATAAGTATAACTGTGCCTCCCCTCTCCCCAGCCCTGCTTAGCCTAGATATCTCAGAAGATACCAAGATGACTTAGAGCTGCCTTTCCCTCAGCCCACCTCACTTATCCCCCAAGAGGCTCAGCACTGAATCCAGGCTCCTGCA
>NW_017729015.1:11168908-11180689 GCF_001723915.1 Gavialis gangeticus | reverse complement strand
GCCTCCCCTCTCCCCAGCCCTGCTTAGCCTAGATATCTCAGAAGATACCAAGATGACTTAGAGCTGCCTTTCCCTCAGCCCACCTCACTTATCCCCCAAGAGGCTCAGCACTGAATCCAGGCTCCTGCATCACTTTGCGTCTTGAAAACCCCACAGCATCACACTGGAAATGTGACGTTCTCCTTATGCGTTTAGGGTTTGCCTTTCAGCTCCCACCTGTCTCTCTCTCCAAAGAATCAATCTACTCCTTTTGGCTACATCTCTCACCCTAGCACTTTCACCTGGGGACACTTTAATCCAGGGATCACTTAGCAAGTTTGAATTAAGCATCGTAACACCCCTCCAAGGTCTGTGTCATTATCCCCATTTTGCAGATGGGGAAACCCAGGCACACCAAGGAAATGAGTTGTGGCATGCAGCACAGCCAGGCAGTGGGAGAGCTGGAAACAGAGTTGAGGAATCCTGACGCCTAGCATTTGTCACCAGACCACATTGCCATGTTTCTGGGTTTATGGACGCTTCATCAGGGCAAGAATCAGGAGGAGGATTGAGTACGGGGTGAGAAAAATGCATCCAACCCCTTTAAAAGAAGTGAGAGATGGCAGACCTCTTAGAAACTGGGATACTTTTTGAAAACTCGCTGCCTTAGCACCAAAATCTCATTTCAGACGAATGGGGCTCTGTCTCAGTTGTGCAAGTTTTGCAGTCCCAGACAGACAGTCACGCCCAAGGTGGGTGCAGGGGAGAGAAGAGGTCTGAGTCAGCACGTGTTCCCTGAAACATCCCAGTTACAACAGCATTACAAAGCCGGTGCAAAAAGCAAGGCATTTCTAACGATTAATCTCAGGCTTTCCTTGTTTAAAGGCAAGACAAAGCTGTGTGCACCTGCAACCTAGTCTCCCAGCTGGTCACTCAAGTGGGATTTTTATGGTCCTGTTTACACTGTTGTTCACCACACGCACAAAGTGTGCAACGTGTAGCAACTGGTGCCTCCCCTGGGATACTAAGCAGACAAAGAGATCTTGAGCCGTGCCTGACAGAATACACCTGGTGACATAATGCAATAGAAACAGGAATGCAAATTGTTGCCCCACATCCACCCTCGAGTCAAGATACATTACTGATGTGCCAGCATTTTTAATGGCTAAATTTAATTAGCAAAAAATGATGATGACACAGGATGAAGCAGTTGAAAAATCATACCCTGATATTTCATGACATTATCATTTCAAAGCAAGGGATGGGGTTGTATAAATAGTGCACAGACACGTTTTCTACAGAATCTACCTTTTTTTAACTACTGGGGGAAAATAAGTCTGACTGCTTATAAAAAGATGTCCGTATTGCAGAAAAGTGTTTACACGATGGCCGTGTGATTAGAGCAACAGTCCGGGAAGCTGGACTCCTGGGTTTCATTCTGTTGGTGATCATCACTTGTCTCATTTTGGGTAATTAATTTTACCCATCTCTTCCTCAGTTTACTTAAATGTGAAATGGGGATAGTACTTGGACACATCACGTGGGGCCCATAAAAATTAAAGAGATACAGTACTTGATCTGTGCAAACACTACCGGTGCTGTGCTAAGAAAGAGCAACAGGTAAAATGCTTTAAAACCATCAAAGGGAACTGTATTAACACAGTCCTATTTCTGAACAATTTTTAGTTTTCCTCTTCGACATGGGTATTTTGAGCACCTTCACTACATAGCCGTACCCTCCTCCTCCTGATCCCTCCATAAGCTAGGAACACAATTCCAGCTTTAACTATGCAAGGTCCTGAGTTCAAATTTCAGAGTCGGCCAGGACAGAAAGTTTCCTCACCTCTTCAGTTTGGGGAACACAGCAAGTACACCCAGCAGTTATGGGGTTGGATGTCATAAATGCAGGGCAAGAGAGAGCATGTTGAAGGAGGAACAGTGGGATAGAGCTGAATAGGCTGGATCTCGGGGAATGTTTCTGCATTGTACAATCCAGCAGCCTCTGGATTAGTCTCCCGGGAGCTGTGGAGAAAGACTGGGGGGTCACTGGAGGGGACAATCCTATGCTGGCCAGGAGGCCCAGGGGAAATGGACTAAGGCATCCTCTCCCCCCCTGACTCTTGGGCCTTTCTCACAGTTAATAACTACCCTGCAGGACACTTTGCCTAAATGTTCAGTTTCTTTATGTAAAATGCAGGGATCAGAACTGCAGCACCCTATGGTAGCCTTTCAGCAAGGCTGATGATATTGGGCCTCGCATGCAAAAGCTAATTTATTGCATCTCGGGCAGAGAGACACAGCTTGATTGATCTTATTTTATTTTCAAGACACTCTTCCTCCCCTAACTTGTGTGACTGCAGCATCACTGACTTTTCTCCTCATTCCCAGCCATTTTCTAGCACAGGTAAGACATGCTGTGGAGTCTCTGCCATCTTTCCAGGCAGCGTGTCCTACAGCACAAACATTGCGCGGGTGCATCTCCTTCAGTGATGAGACTGCACCATTAGTTTCAGAGATCTTTTTGGTGTATTTAAGAGGGAGGGCAGCCTTGCAATTAAACCACTGGGGTTCAAAAGATTTGGGTTAAGTCAGGGGTGGCCAACCTGCAGCATGAGTGCCACAAGTGGTAGCAGCAGCCTCTGGGTTGGGCCTACACCTAAATCTGCCCCAGAGTCTCCGCATGACATTAGCCAAGTCACTTAGTCCTTCTGGGCCACAGTTCCCCCTATGTGAAATGGAGGTGATAATATTGCCCATTGCCACCCTTACCAGCTTACATTTTAAGCACCAAAGAGCAACAGCTTCTATCCCTTTTATGTGTGTGTACAATACCTTGAAGCCCCGATAGACAGACAAATGGATGATCTCCTTTGCTTTGGTAGCTCCTGCAGCCCACCTGGTTCCAAATGTGCCGGCACCTTTTTTTCCTTTGAATTAAACCAGCAAGGCTGAGAGGCGGACACTAATGTATGAGCAGCTCAGTGTCTCCATATACACTGCCCAGGCTTTTGCACCCTGGAGAGGTCACTCCAGCTTCACTTGATTTTCAAGTGAAGATTACATTCAGCGAGCTGATGTCTCACTTGGCCTAATTCTGTTGTCTCAGGTGACAGACAGATGCTTACTACTACAACAGCACCTTGCACAATAGGGCTGTCCTCAGTGGGACCTCTGGGTACATCCAGCATAGAAGAAACATCATTTATTAATGATACCGTGTCACTTCTGGCCTTTAAGACCCTAAATTTAAAAAGGTGCACAGGCAAAGCTCAGTGCCCCCCCACAAACGCAATTTATTCCTATGCCAGCACAAAAGCGTCCCACTTTTAAATCTGTCTCTGTGTCATACTTCTGTCATGGTGCTTACTAATTGCTGTCACCTAGCACTGGCAGGACAGTAGACTACTGATGTCTGGACATGTACTTGCATCTACTGTCAGTGTGTACTCTACTTTCATTCACCTACCGTGTAGTCTGCAAGCCATCTGAGGCAGGGGTTGTTTCTTTATGCTACTTGGTAGCAAAATGGGAACTGTTTCAGTGATGATATTATTATTATTAATAATAATAATTAATAATTATTAATAAATAATAATTATTAATAAATAATAATTAATAATAAATAATAATTAATAATAAATAATAATTAATAATAATAATAATAATAATAATAGCAGCTACCTGTAGTGAAGGGAGACATGTCAGGAAGGAATCAGGCTTCAAGCTTTCCTAGGAAGTTACTATTATCAGTCAATAAAATGTCACTTGAAACATGCCAGGGAACAGCAGCTGAGCCAGGGGTGCAGAACTCAAACATGAAGAGGCAAAAGCTAAACAGACAGTGCCACCTAGCCATGTCTTAGCATGTTCCCTGCTCACCTCATCCCCTTTATTTCTATAGCCTTAAAGACTCTGGCACATCAAGCTGGCATTCACTAAGCTAAATCCGATCACCTGCTGGTTTCCTAGCCCAGCTGAACCTAAACTCGGACACCCCAGGAAGAAAAACCAAGCAGTGATCTGCCTTTATAGCTCTCCTCCTAGGGGTAATTCACCCCAGCAGAACCCTGGACAATTACCTCTCTGGCAAGTATTGCAATGGATAGAGCAAACGCCTGCTGTGTTGACTCCTCTATTAGCAAAGAGCATTTTAACTCTTCCTTTACCAGGAACTGGGTGAGTTTATATAGACCTCATTGCAGAGGTGAGCAGCGTCGGGGGGATGTACTGATATGAATCACTTTATTCCAGCTTCTTGTTGAAATACAGTTTTTGTATAAAATGCAAAAGCAGACAGCTAAGCCCACCAAAGTGCTACCTGCCTCCACATATTTATAAGCCTGTCTTTAAATAATGGGGGCAATTAACCCCTGGCTATGTATATCTATTGCTTACTGAAGCTAAATAAGAATAGGCCTATACATAGAAAACCAGATTGCATCTAAATCAAAAGGACTTTATAAAAAAGAACCCAATGTAATACAAAGCGCATGGCATTTATATTCACAGTGTTCATGCTGAGCCCCATGGAGGCAAATGCTCCAGAATATTGGGAAAGTTCAGGCTCAGATTCGCATACAAACGATGCAGCAGGGCACCACCGCTGCTCAGCTCAAAGAGTAATCAAATACTTCCCAGAGAAGCGAGAATGACTGTTTATGTCATGACCATTCAATTCGCAGAAGCCCAGGCATCTTGCAGTTCAAACCCTGCTTCACAGTGGAGTCTTCAGCTTTGCTGCAGTGCTTGTGCTCACTTCACTGGGGTCACGGATGACACCCTAAAAGTACTGTTTGCTTAGCTTAACTCTGCTTTCCCAGAGGGGTCAGTCACATGCATGCATTCATCTCCATTCTTGCAAGCTACACTAGGGTGCGGGTGCGCTCGGTGCTAGTGCACATACAGCTTCCTGCTGTCGGCCCCGTGTGCGCAGCCTCTGGTAGTTTCATTTGGGCTGGCTCAGGTGTTCTAGCCCTTGGATGCTTGTGGGAACAGGCCTGGGTGAGGCCGCAGCTGGAGTACTGCATCCAGTTCTGGGCACCGCACTTCAGGAAGGATGTGGAGAAGCTTGAGAGAGTCCAAAGGAGGGCCATGTGCTCGGTTAGAGGTCATACGAGGAGAGGCTGCCCTGCTGACATGGGGCTGCTCAGCCTGGAGAAAAGATGACTTAGAGGGGACTTGGTGGCAGCCTATAAGGGGCACACATCAGGGCCTGGGAGGGCATCTGTTCACCAAGGCAAGAAACAATGGACACAAACTGATTGAAGATCGATTCAGACTGGACATAAGGATAAACTTCTTTATGATTGGAGTGCCTAGAGTCTGGAACAGACTCCCGCCAGAGGTGATACTGTCACCTACCCTGGAGATCTTTAAAAAACATCTTGACACACACCTTGCGGGGCCCCAGCGGTCTTTCCTGTCCCAGTGCAGGGGGGCTGGACCTGATGATCTTGGGAGGTCCCTTCCAGCCCCTAACCTCTATGAATCTATGAAGCAGGGAGACGGTGACTAAAGGTCACAGTGGACTTTTGGTTTGCTTGGATGATGCACGGTAATTTTGATTCCCAAGGAAACAAAGCTCTCAGGCTTTGACAGTAACTTGTCTCCCTCCTACAGTATATTTTGGCAAAGAAGTGGCAGATCAGATGAAACAAGCAGGAAAAAAGGAAACAGCAGAAGTAGCTATGTTTGAGTTATATTGTATGGTAGTCTAATGGAGGGGGCACTACTGTGGGAATCAAGAGACTGAGTCTTGATTCCCAGTGTTGTTGTGTGACTACAGACCCCTCTGTTTCTCCTTCCCCCTTCTGTCTGGTTTGTTACTTAGATGGCAGGCTCTTAGGGACAGGAACTATCTCTTGTTACATGTATTAACATACAGCACCAAGCACGGCGGGGCCTGATCTCCACTCCTACTGATCTAGTAGTGCCTCTGGGCACTACTGTAATACAAATCGGTCTTATAAATAATTGTCTGCTGTGGGTTCTCTTTGTAATAGTGCCTACAGGATTCAGAGAGGTGTTGATGGAATCGAAAATATTGGTTCTGGGAGTGGCAGGGTCTGGCTTAATCCTCTGTAGGTGGATTTGTTTTCTACAGCGTGCATATTCCTAAAGAGTCAGCACATGTTTTGAAACTGTTGTGATGGCTCCGTGCGTCACTGGACAGTCGTGCATCAGCATGTGTCAGGGCTGTGTCATGTATTATTCATCCACCCACCGCTGCACCGCCACGCACTGCTGTGTCTGCCCTCCCTGCAAAGCGCTCTGTCACTACGTTGGCTGTCTCACAAACACACATCTGCATTGTATCTTTTGGATCTCCAAGGTGAATTTTGTGGTAGTTTCCAACCTTAAATTGCATCGGCTCCAAATAGATTTTCACCCAGAACTCAGGAAAACAGATGTCGAGGCATGTGCAGGTGTGGTGATGCATAGGTCTACTGTGCCGCCTGGCTGGGGAGTCAGGCACAAACATACAGAGCCGCCCGATGGTGCGTGAAGCGTGAGCGTGCATTGATGCGTGAAACTACAGGGATGCACAAACGTGTGATGATACACGAAGCTACAAGTCATCCACTGCTCTTTACTGACACATGAATGCATGGAAATACATGGATCCAGAATGATACGCAGTCCCGGTGGAACTGCAAGTAGTACTCAGCTCTCTGGGGATGGGTGATGATATACGTTACAATGGAGCCCAGATAGACAGTGATGCCTGGACCTGCAGTGATGCATGTCCTAGCAATGATATGCTGGTACTTTTAAAACATGCTCTGACTTTTTTTATTCTAGGAATTTTCCCGAGGATAATTGTGAAAGAAAGCCCTAAGACTGCCGCTGCCTGGAAGCAGCTCTGCTTTCCTAGCCTATACAGTGATGTTCTTGAATATTTTGACCACCATCCATCCCTTACAATCTCTTAATCAGCCACTTTCCCAAGGGCAGCAAATGTCAGCACTTTACCCTCAGCTGTCGAATGCAGAATGGAAGCCCATGCAACCCGCCCTTCGGTCCCCTGACTTTGTCCTAGTCTCAAGCTGAGAAGGAACTTAATGTACCTTAGCTCATTTCCATTCATCTTTTAGCCTTAAAACCATGAGCTTTTTATGTAACATGTGCTGCTCTTTTATTGCCACACTAACAAGTTGTTGAGCTGTATTTACAATATGGTGATGGTAAGGCCCCTTAATGGGCCCAGTATACTGACCCTTTCAGATTAAATTTGGGGTTTGCTGTTTCATTTTGGGCATGTGTATTTCCTTTATAAAACCTACATCTCACCCTGTTACTTGTTGATCTAACTATTAGGCGCATGTATTATTTGAAGGTATATCATGGAGCAATCATTACTCAGTAACCACAAAGAATGCCAGGGCTTAAATGATCTGGAGCGATTGCGTTTGTAGTTAGCTATGGATGCTTTGAAAACCTGCTTTTTCACAGTTCAGCCAGTTATTAATTTCAAAATATAAAAGCCAAGGACTTTTGGCATAAAATTCAGCCGTGGCTCTCACCAGTAAAGCTTTATGGGGTCCAAGGAGGTTTCGTACTGAGGCGACGTCTGGAAAAATGGGCCACTTCCATCATTTGTGCAATGCTGCGGGCCCTGTGTGATGCTTGTTGTTCACCATTGTCTGCCCGTCTTTCTGCTTTTAATCACCTTTTTTTTCCATTAAGTAAAAGGCATTTTGATCAGGATTGTTTGCAGGGGTCGATGATGAAAGTTGCGAGGAGGGGGCAACAGTCAATGGATGATTTTTCAGTGATTTCACTGGGTTGCAGATCAGGCTTTTACACAGCCCTTGTTGTTTCCTAGTTTGGTGTGGGGAGAGCTAGAGCCTATCTATGCCTGTTGCTTCTCCCTGGTGTTGTGTGATTGTGCCAACGACATCTCAGAAATAAGTTCTGGAAATCCTGAAAGGGAACCCAGGTCTGCGCGTTGTGAACAGATACTTCCTTGATGCCAAACCCAAAGCGCGGTGAAGGAGCGTAGCGGACATGAAGCTGAGGTGCTGCCCTTACATCCAGACGGAAATGTGTGGCTGGCCTTTCGCTCTCCAGTAGACGAAGCCAAAACCCCACATCTAGAATTTGTAGAAGAGTGGGAGAGGTGTTATATTAAGGACATTTTCTTTGGTGGGTTTTCACTGATATCAAACACCCCTGACAATAATTTCCCTGCTGAGGAGCATGCAAGACTGGCCAAACAAACATGGTGTTTCTTTGTGACAAGGGGAATGGTGGCAAGCTGCCCAAGTGGCCCTGGGCATCGCCATGTGTGGGGTCTCCTCTAACTTTAGGCCCTTTCAGTGACATTCCCTTCTCTCTCTCTGCCTTTTCTTCCAGTGCCCATCCCCTCGAAGGCGAACGGCACCACCATCTCAGCCCTGTCAATGAACAAAGACGGTCTGATCGGAGGGGTGACAAATCCCAACGAGGTCTTCTGCTCGGTGCCCGGCCGCCTCTCCCTTCTCAGCTCCACCTCCAAGTATAAGGTGACCGTTGGAGAAGTGCAGAGAAGGCTGTCCCCACCAGAGTGTCTCAATGCCTCTCTTCTTGGGGGAGTCCTCAGGAGGTAAAATTCACGTCCTGCTTTTCTCTCTCCAATTTTCTCTCTCCCTCTGCTTCCTCAAGGTCAGCACAAGCAGCTGAGCTCGTCCCATTTCAGAGGTCTTGCTGCTCTTCGGTATATAAGATTCATTTGCACTGTAGTAGCCCTAAGAAGCCCCCGTCATGGCCCAGGCCCCCAGGATATTAGGTGCTACATGGACACAAAACAGAAGGAGAAGCTCTGGCCCAAATTGCTTACCGTCTAAGTAACACTTGATGAATTGTGCGTCTCAGTAGGCGGTTGGACTAAATGACCCTTGAGCCCCCTCTACACGTGCAAGGAAAGGTGTAACGGGATCTAATGTATGATCCCAACTGTCACACCTCCTGCCATGCCCCTGCACCGGCAAAAAGCAGGCGTCCGTGGCCAGGAGCCCCTTCTGCTGCAGGGCTCCCAGCCGTGGGGGCACCCCATGAACCCCTATAGCTGGAAGACCACAGCCACTGTGCTCCACACCCCCCCCCACACACTGTTGGGAGATCACGGTAGCATCCCACAGCTGCTGGGACCCAGAGTAATAGATAAAATATGTAGAGGGGGTCTCGAAGACCCTTCCAATCCTTTGATTCTCCGATTGCCCCACTGACTTCAGATGCGGACCTGCAGGTTCCTCAGATCTGGTGTCATGGGAGGATACATCGCAAGTGAAAGAAAGGCCAAAGCAAACCTCCAGGGCTTAACACTTCTGAATTTAGGAAAGTTCAGATCCAGATTCATATTTTGCAGCTGTCCTCTCAGCCTTTCACGGACCACGCCAAACTTCAGGGTGTTCAACAGCTGAATCCAAGGACAAGTTTTGGAGTTTGAGCCCTTATCCTAGCCTCCACCGCTAACATTTTGTTCTGCTCTGCTGCTGGTAATATGCCTAGTCGTGGGAAACAGAGGAGTCCCACCCCCTTGCTTTTCAGGGCAACAAAGGTGGTGGGGGTGTGGGATTCAGTTATTCTGATAAGAGGCCAGATGTTTTGCTACTTGCTGTGGATGACGGTCAATTTTAATATCTTCCTCCGGAGCCTACAACAAAGTTTTCTGTACCAGAAACTCACTTGCTGACTGTTGATGAAGGTGGGACTTTCTCAGAATAACTTTAACATAGAGCACATTTAGCACGTTTCCTTACACTTATAGATACAGGGATATTTTGGCAATTCATAGCATTACCTTGCAAATTCTTAGAAGCTTGCAGCTCAAATATTCCTTTCTAAATTAACCTGTAGGTCTCTTGCATACATTTAAATGAGATACTGTTTATCTGAAACAAAGGCATCTCTGGGGGTTGCTGTTGTTAAGTTAACAATAAAACTGGTAAAAGGTTGTTTTTATTCTTAGATCAGTTCCTTTAATGAACAATAGCTTCTGTCTGTGGCCACCAAAGGATCTAGGACTGTAATGTGGCTTGTAATATAGACCAGTGGTCTCCAAAGTGGGGTGCACAAGATGATCCATTGGGGTGTGGGAAGAAAATATTAGAACTTCTATTTAGATGTATATTTATATAAATATACATATATTGGGGGTGCGTGCTCAAAAATTTTTTACTGATAGGAGCGCGCGATCAAAAAAGTTTGGAGACCACTGATATAGACTGTTGATTCTAACAAACTTTATAGTCTATTATCAGTAGGTCTTACAATTGAGTTTCATGGAAGCTCAATGTATCTGCCCATGCATGGTCCCATGAACTTACGATGACTTGAAGATCAGCGGTTTGGTGCTTTTCTTTCAACACTAGAAATGAAATCCCCCAACTTTCAGTTAAAATCTTTTTCTTTTCCCCCTTTTCTTTCTTCTTTCAGGGCAAAATCAAAAAATGGTGGAAGGTGTTTAAGAGAGAGATTAGAGAAAATCGGGTTAAATCTCCCTGCAGGAAGGCGTAAAGCTGCCAACGTCACTTTGCTGACATCCCTTGTGGAAGGTAAGAGTCTTTCTTTGGTTCATCCTCAGATGACAAAACTTTGTCCATTCAAAGTCCTCTGTTTGCAGCTTCTGAGAAGCCAGAGCACTTAGAGCTAATTATGCAAAAGATCTTCCTTCCTTCAGAGTGAGGCCTAGAGAGACTAGAGACACCAGTATGCAGTTCTCCGTCTTCACTGAAACACTGAAATTGTTGGAAACTAAGAGATTCTGCATGAATGGGCTTTGGAGAAACCACCCAAATATGAGTAAGATTGGGTCTGATAGCTTCAGTCCTATGCAGCAACTGGGTCTTTGAGTATGATACTCCCTGGATGTAGACACTAGAATCATTGAAATCTGAAATGCAAATTGTGTTGCTTCATAGATTTCATAGACACTGGAGCTGGAAGGGACCTCGGAAGATCATCGAGTCCAGCCCCTCACCCAAAGGGCAGGAAGTCAGCTGGGGTCATAGGATCTCAGCAAGAGAAGCATCCAATTTGCTCTTGAAGGTGTAACAATTTGCTCTTGAAGGTGTAGGGATCCCTACTACCTTGCATCTCCAATACTAGCAGTAGGGGAATGTATCAGGGGCTCGAAAACAGCATGATGAGCTGACAGAGCCCTGACTGCTTTGGGAAGAGAGCCCTTGCTATGAAGGTCAAGACCTGGGGTTGATTCAAGCACCTGCCTCTCACACCTGCTCCAACCGAAGACATCTCTCTGCAGGAGTGACACCCAACTCTGCTTCCCCAGATACCACTGACCCCAGATGTGAGATGCAGGGATGTCCACCCCTGCTCCCCACTTCTCACTAGTGACACTGAGGATGCAGCTTGGTGAGGAGGGGCTGGGCTCTGCTCATAGCTGCAGCTGTCATGGTCTTCATGCCCTTCTAAGCCATGTCGGAGAACAACCTCAGGTAGGGGTGATGTTGCATGGTAGTAGTATGGGCATTTGAGATCGTGTGGTAGGTGCAGCCAATGTGGGGCGGTCTGTTCACTCTGCTCACCCAGTTCTGAGAGGGGACAAAAGACCAAGTAGTGCCAAGTAGTGTCTGAGGCATGTGACAGCCACTCTGTGATGCCACCAGTACTGTATTATTCTTACTTGGGATGTCTATACCACAACCATAGTGTTCCTGAGTGCCCCCACCCACCCCTTCCTGCCCATCACACAGGCAGTGCTCCTCCAGGGGTCCCCCCCTGAACCTCAAGCCTGCTGGAGGTAGATGTCTCCACAATGACTCCTGGATGGGGACATCCCTAGAGTAGCTTCATGGCCAC
>NW_017729015.1:11142205-11163908 GCF_001723915.1 Gavialis gangeticus | reverse complement strand
ATTATTCTTACTTGGGATGTCTATACCACAACCATAGTGTTCCTGAGTGCCCCCACCCACCCCTTCCTGCCCATCACACAGGCAGTGCTCCTCCAGGGGTCCCCCCCTGAACCTCAAGCCTGCTGGAGGTAGATGTCTCCACAATGACTCCTGGATGGGGACATCCCTAGAGTAGCTTCATGGCCACGGCCCTGGGTTTGAAGCACACACACAGCAACAGGGGCAAGTGGACAGGGGCAGCCACCCTTGGCTGCACCACAGATGTGGCACAGACACAGGCCAAGGAGCCTGTGGACATGGACTCCCAGCAGTAGGAGCTCTTCCATGTGTTTCCTTCACAGTAAGAATAAGACCTGGGCTGTGCTATACATGGAGCTCATGCGGGCAGCAGCAGAGCTGCACTTGCCACATCAGCCAGGCTCATTCTGCAGGTTCTGGCTCTTCACCTCCGCACGAGTAGTCCCTTCCCCTCGCGCCACCGCCTCAGAAGTTGTCCTGGGCTCATCCACGCTTCCTGGCCTGGGTGGCCAGATCCTCTCAGCATACCAGCGCTACCTGGAGTCACCCTGGAGTGGGATGATCCCCACTGTCTGGGCAGCCTACTTCCTCCTGTTGCTGCTCAGTGCTCTCGGCAGACGTAGTGACACAGGTTGCTTAACTGTACCTCGTTTACAGTTTATCCTTTTTGCTCCCTGATTGCATGAATTTACCTCTTCCAAACAAGTTTTCAGCACACATTTGAAAGGTGCTGTCTATGAGTATCTGTGTGTGTGAACTTAAGATTCACTTCTGTGAATTATTGTAAGTAAAAGTCAATCACATGAAGGTTCATGAAAAGCAGACACAAAAGGACCTTGAACATGGCCCAAGGAAGCTTCTTAAGGAAGGATCACAAGTATTCACAGTCCTTTTACTGCAGCAAAACAAACTTATTTTACCAACTTAATACACTACAGAAAATTTTGGGCCTTGGCCGACACTGGCACTCAGGCTTCTGCCTGGTACTGATCTCAACAGGGTCCCTTGTGTAGCCTTTAAAAGAAGTTACGGGCGGTTCCCAACCTAGATGCTGTCGTAAGTGGATGTGTGATACCCTACTGCTCTGTACATTCATTAAATACATACTTATGGTTGGCTCAGTGACCCTGCAGTGAGAGGCCAAGGTACAGTTCCCAAATGAGACACAGCGTGGGTATCACACTGCCTTTAAGGGTGCGAAGCGGGAGACAAAGTCTCCAGTGACTGAGCTGTAAGCGTGGTTTTGAGTGGTAAGTGAGGCTGAGGGCCTTCATAGGCAACACATGCCTTGGCCTTAAAGCATGAAATCCTCTGCTTAAAGCCAAGTGTTTATTAGCTCCCCTCCCAGCCTTTGCACTATGGAAATGATGATGTTGCCATTGCATCTTTGGAGAAAAGGACACGGGAAGCAGACAAATGAAACGCAGGCTCCAACTCCCTTCTAGCTCCGGAATCCATTGTATTTGGGCCCAGCGTGCTGGAGGCAGCTGCCTGCAGTTTCTGAATAGCAAATCATCTCCATTGTTAGCAGCAAATTAAATGACCCGCTTCATTAGGCGGAGGTTGTTACTGAGGGCAGTTGGTTCATGCTGAATGAAAGGCTGATTTCCATTAAAAGAAAAGAAGGAAAGAAAGGAAGGAAGGAAGAAATACACATTTTGATTTTAGACGGCTGCTGACTTTTTGGTTACTGCTTACCAGCTCATAGTAAATAAAAGAGTGGTGCCATGTGTGCTTGATGGATACGATTTCCTTCTGCAAATAAGTGCTAGGGTATTGGAAGATGTTTCACCCAGGGGAAGGTGTATTGCTTTGTCGTTATTCAGCAGACAGAAACTAGATTGTCCCACTATGCCCCAGGCCCTTTCTTTCCCGGGCATTTGTCGTCTTATTTTAATTTTTCTCCCCTCTGCCTCTCAACCTCTATTCATTTTTCTTTAAAAACATTTTTATGGGGTGTTTTTTGAGTGCTGATATTTTTGTATATTGAAGCACAGCTGTTCATAAATATATATAGGGAGAGAGAATGGGTATCTGGGGTAAGTGAGACTGGGCAATAAAAAGCATCTCCTAAAACAGCAAGAGAGAGGGCATTAAACAGGTGGGACTCTGCAGTGTTTTGGAGGGAGCTTGCTGGCACCGGGTGGGCAGTTTGCTTGGTTTCTAGATCTTTGTTTCAAGCTGAACTCAGGTCCTTTATTTTTCTGTGCTGAGCATCTGTCATGTCCCAGTCTCACATTTGTCTCTCTGGGCTCTCCTGAGCCAGTCTCATTATTTTCTTATCAATAGGAAGCAAAGCATGCTAGAGGCTGAGAGAGAGGAGGAGTGGACTTCACCATGGCTCCCTCCATGTCTCCATTTTGTGCTTCTCAATGACTGCAGTGAGCACTGTACCAGTGAGCAGTGGTGAACACTTTAGAAATAGCTGAGTGACACAAGGAAGGATAGGTAGAAATAAAGGCCTTTGGTTGGAATTGCCCAGGATTTTAAAGCTTCCCACTCTCTAGCATGTTGGGTGGAGACCTCATTGGACTGGCACCTGCAGCAATTTGGCACAGGACCTGAGGTTATATTTTAATTTTCCATAAATATCATTAGACACTTCTAAAAAAAGTGTAAAAATAAAGTGCATAATCTAGGATCCTGTCTCAGTAGCTTCAGCGGGACTGTTTATGGGCTTGAAGTACCACCATTTGTGAAGGCTTTGGTGGATTGGGTGTACCTGTGGAAACCAATTTAACAGTTGCCTTTGCCCAGTGCTGCCATGTGCTTTCCTGCCCCGTACAAAGTTGTTAGTGCCTTCACTCGGTTTGTTCCAGTAGGGAAGGAAGCTCTTGCTCCACAAGCCCTGGGTTAGCCAGACATTTTAAGCATATATTTAGAAAATTCTGGGTATCTTCAGTCAGGTCCCTTTGATACATCTCTAGTGGAGTGTCCACTGTTTGAAAGCCCGGCTCTAGTTATTAGCTCAAAAAACCTTGACTCCTTGTCCCTTGTTTTAATCGCTATACAACATAGCCCCTCTTTTATGGACAGAGTGGATTATTCGACTAAAGTGGCGAAGTTTTCCCATATATTGCAATATATATATGTGTAGCTATGTCAGCTCTTTCAACTCTGATTTTCTAGGACTTCCCAGCTTATTTCTTCCCTTTTTTTCTTTGTCTAGGATGTCATTATTGATTGCTGTGTGTGATGAGGAGGAGGAAAATTAGAACGTGGTGTTTTATATGGGAAACATAAATGCACTGCCCAAACTATGGTTTCACATCCACAGGACTCAGCGCTGGGGAAGAGAGTGATGGGAACTAGGTTAATGCTATTAGGATGGATGGCCTAATGCGTATGAGCAGTAGGGGGGCAAGTCAAATTAACTCTGTCTGCCTAACTGGGGTGTTGGGTATGATCAATTGCCATCAGCTCGGATTATTTCCACGGGGATGCCTGGAGATGGATCAAATTCATCAATGAGCGGGCATTTCCCTGGGATGATGGATACCCAGACCAAGCACTCTCCCTTTAGGGCTTTTTGTTCAGTATGGAAGTGTGCAAACAGGAGCCCATCTTCCTTCTGTTCTTCCTCTGATTTCCCCACATTCCCCGTGTTTTAAAACAGTTGCGATATTAGGGTGCCTCCTCCCACAAAGCAGTCGGTATCCTTTGAGCCCTTGTGTCAGTCTGGGTTTATGGTAAAGCAGCACAGTTGCCAAAGACAATGGACTCAAATTGTAGAGTCTCAGGGTAGAGAAGCCAAGTAGCAAGAGGTAGAGAGAAACATTAGGGGAGACAGCAAGAGATGACAGGGCAAGTTGAGAAGAAACCTTTGTTGCAATTCTTTTTCTGCCAGAATGCAGTATAGTGGTCCAAACTCCACCAAGGCAGGCCTTCAACCAGCTGGAACCGTATATATTTTTTATCAGATGAAGGAGACATTCAGTGCTTGGAGTTAGTGAATGGCTATTAGGAGTAGGGGCAAATAATTCTCCCCCAGCATAGTTTCATAGTTTCTATGAAACTATGAAGCAGAGTATGAGACACTCCTAACATTAGATCTAGGGATGAAGAGTCTAGATCGTTGCCCTTTTGGATGGAGATGCGAGGACAAGAGTATTCTAGCTCCAGCAGCCCAGCGAGAGTATGGAGACTGTGCCAGAAACAGTTGCCATATTGTTACACGGATGCTGACCCAGCTCAATCATCTCTTCTCCTTATAGGTGAAGCAGTTCACCTCGCCCGGGATTTTGGCTACGTGTGCGAAACAGAGTTCCCAGCGAAGGCAGCAGCAGAATACCTGTGCCGTCAGCACTCTGATCCCAGCGAGCTTCACACCCGGAAAAACATGCTGCTGGCTACCAAGTGAGTATGGATACCGGTTGGCAACTGAGGCCCTATTGCGCTAGGCACTGTACCTACATCTTAGGGAAAGACCAGCCCTGCTTGAAAAGCTGCCAGCCAGTCTTCCAAGGACGTGATACTCAGTGCTTTCATATGCTGCCCGCAGTCATATCCGAAAGGGGTACACAACGTACAGAAATACATTGTATACCCACATCTGAAGGACAGACAGATATGCCTTTTCAAAGGTCATGCTCACCAATACTGCACACCTAGGTTTTGCTCTGCGTTTCAGGGCACGTTCCTGGGGAGTAGATCAGACCCAATGATCTCACAAGGTCCCTTCCTGCCCTCAACTTTTGTAAATCGGTGTGAATCAGAGGTAATAAGCTTTCACCTGAGTTACCAAACAGCTCCAGCCACTGTTGCTGGTGCTTTGTAGCTGCGGCTTTGTCTGAGATAACCGTGCATTCATGTGATGCTCTACTCTGAACAATGAATAGAAAGTGCCAGTGCAGGGTTTTTTTGCTTCGAGTGTCTCTGAAACTTCCAGATCAAAGAACTTAAATTTAAAAGTAAAACAGCATTTAATTGTATTGCAAACTTATCCTGGAACTAGATAGTCAGCCCATGCACTTTCTTTCTTGCATATCAGCACCAGTAATAAAAGTTCTGCAGGTAAATTTTGGCCTCGGGAATACCCAAGCAGACTCAATGCCTTCTAGTCATGCCCTTAGTGACACCTATGCAAACTGACTGGAAATGATGCAAGTGGGATTGGATTAAAGACCTGCCAAACACCCCCCTCCCATGTCAGCAAACAGCTATCAGTCAGTCTTATTGCTCAGGGGCTGACTTCACACCCAGGCCCCTAAACAGTCAGAAATGTTGCAAGCCAGTCTGAGTCAACTCATCCCCACAATGGGAATAGATTAAAAAAAAAACAAAGGGAGTGCAAAGCAAAAGAGAAGTGTATTGCCTCTTTAACACCAATAATGTTTCTTTCTCTCTTTTAGGCAAATTTGTAAAGAGTTTGCAGACTTGATAGCCCAGGATCGGTCTCCCCTTGGGAACAGCCGCCCATCAATCATCTTAGAGCCAGGTGTCCAGAGCTGTTTGACTCATTTCAGCCTGATAACTCATGGCTTCGGGGGCCCTGCTATCTGTGCAGCACTAACAGCCTTCCAGAACTACCTGGTGGAGTCCCTCAAGGGGCTGGATAAAATGTTCATGAACAGCACAGGGAACGGGCACGCAGCTGGAGACTCCAAAGCATCAGAAAAAGAAGTGAAGCATCGAAAATAACACACCACCTCTTTCTATATCTCCCCACAGAGGGAGCTCTCCCCAGCTCGTGACAGGAGGTCTGAGCTTATCAGTGTTGGAAAAATAATTAAAACCCAGGGCAGCACGTTTTTCCAAACTGCGATGCTTGAATTTGGGATGAAACTCGTTAAGCAAACAGAGAAAGGGAAAAAAAAAAAGATGTAAAGAATTTAAGAAGGAAACAACTTTAATGGACAAAACTGAGATCAAGAGACCAAGCCAGGTCAATGGCTTTTTTTTTTGTTTGTTTGTTTTTTTTTAATTTGAGGATGCAGGAAGCCAAGTCATGTGCAATTTTGTTTTGTTTTGCTTTTTAAACCCACAAGGAAATCCTGACGTGCTCCAGGAATCTCCTTAAACCGAGAAAAACCTGAAAAAACCAAGAAGGAGCAAAAGCCTCAGCAACTCGAGTAATTTTTGTAACCAAGGCACAAGTAAGCACAATGAGGATTTGGAGGTTGCAGGCCAGACCTGGATCTATAACCCATCTTCAGTAGGCAGATGCACAGGGAATCTTCCATTGATACCACCTACACACCGGTCCTGAACTGGGCTGAGAGAGTTGCCAGGAGCTCTGCTTTGGGTTTTGAGCAGTCCCAAGACTTCGTTTACAGCTTTCAGCAACTGCGACTTACTATGGATTTTCTCCATGGCTTATGGAGCCCTGAGCTGAGGGGAGAAACCACCAGCTCAGGCAGGTTAAAATTACACCAGGGACTAATCAAAACCCCACAACCTACAAATAAACAGCACACAGGTTTTAAAAATTATTAATAATAATATTAATTAATAAAGCACAAGGGGCAGAACTTGAACCAGGCCAAACTGAACTGAACTGCTCTAAATCTGTATATATTTATTTATGTGTAATTAAATCTGAAAGTTTTAAAATGTCCAGTGCAAGTTATTTATATCTAATTGAGTTGGGATTTTTTTTTTTTTTTTGAAAGATGAGAGTCTTTGGATTTTCTGCCATTAGAAATGGGAATGAAGTTTTGGATACACAAAACTGTAGCATGGACAATAGGCTGTGATGATAACTATAGAAGGTTTGCAGGATTTTGTACTTGCTGTTGTTTCTCTTAAAGCTGCAATAGATGTACAACACCCACACCACAATGTCATTCTCATTATCTTAATAAACCTCTTTTTATTTGAAGAAAATACCTCCACTGTTTTTGTAATGCTTGGATTATCCTGCTTAGACAGCTGCTTTAAGGACAAATTTGGAGGGGGGTGGGAGGGAGAAGACAGAAACATGGTCCCTTTTTTGTAGCTAGCATTCAACTGAAATGAGCCAGGAGTGCATAAGTGTGCTGAGAGTTACAGGAGCTGGAATTAATGCTCTAATCCAGCCTCAACACAGATCAGTCTGCAGGACTGAAGCCTTCTATACCATCTATGATAATATTGCAAAGAAGGGTTTAAAGCAGAGGTGTCAAACATCTGGCTTGTGGAGCAGCTCTGTCCAGCGAGCTGGACGACCAGCATGACTGGGGGAGTGGCACAGAATCAGGGACCATGGCAATGAACAGGCCCTGGGTCAAAGCTGGAGCTGCCACTGCATGCTCCGGGTTGGAACTGAAACCATGTCCAGTGCTGCGGTAGCAGCTCCAGCTCTGGCTCCAGCATGGGGCAAGTGGCAGGGGTTGGAGCCACTGCCACATATCCCAGACCAGAGCCAGAGCTGGTACCACTATTGCCATGTGCTACCACTGCTGCATCTTCCTCGTGCCAAAGGCCGGATCTGGCCGAGGGCACAAGGCAAGTTTGACTCCCCTGGTTTACAACACAAACCCAGGCTGGTCTACACTTGGAATAAGAAGGAGAATCTCCACACAGAGTTATTTTGGAGTAGCTATTCCCAAATAACTTAATTTGTAGGCAGACCTTGATACATGACATCAGTGACAGAATATACATGCTAATATACTACTATACACACATGATGTGGGGAGTCAAAAGCCTTTTCTTAATGCAACAGAATTGCTTCTTTGAGGCATTCTTTGCATACACAAGTCATTTTTAATGAAAACAATAGAAATACTATCAATATCAATACTAGTATTGATAGAAATTAAGACCCTGAATATCAGGATATAGCGGTGGTAAATATACAATTTTCTCCTTTTGGGCTGCTGGCGAGTCCTTTGGAAGTCTAACTCCCTCATCTCAAGGGTGGGACCAGCTTCTTTGTTAACGGAGAGGAAGACTGAAAGCTTACCTGGGACTCAGGAGACCTTGGGTTCAGTTCCTGCTCAACTCTGGGTACCTCACATTTTAGTAAAACTGAAGCCTCCATTTTCAGAAGCCAATGGGGATTTTTGAGAGCCAGAATTTTTACGGTGCTAAGTCAGAAGGTCCTGGTTTCTGGGGAGCAGGTATCTGTTTTCATTCTGTAAATAGGGGCCTCTAAGCAGGCCTGAAGTTAGGCATCCAGAAAGGGAGGTGAGTGAAATCAGTAAGTACTTGGGAGAACTTGGGTCTAAAGCCATTGAGTGCAGCTGGAACAAGTGGGAGTGGCAGGTGCTCAACATCACTGAAATTCAGGCCCATAATCTCTTGCTGTGCCTGAATAATCATTTTTCCTTTTTACAGGGGCAAAGAGAAGCAAAATACTTGGTGTCTGGGCCCCTATCAACTCCTTGCTTTTCACAGGGGGAAGTGTTAGGCACTTACCTCTCTTTTGTCCTATTAAAACTCCTTCAATAAAAATCAAATTGCTCATCCCCACCGTCTTGCTATCCCTGGGGACTTCCTTGAATTTTTCTTCACTCTAAACTGCTATGTCCACCTGCAATGCCACGGGTAGAGTTGCCCAATGCAGGAGTTTGTCACAAGGCTGCTAATTATTCAGTATCTCCTTCTCCAGCCAGGACCACTGTCCCGTAGGGCCCTCGCTTTTAATTTTTTCCACCTTCCCATCTCAAGAGGTAATGAGGCTTCTTTCCATAATGTATGGCTCAACCCCAGTATAAGTTCCCACACTAGTTACACATCTCACTGTGGGAGAATACATGACAGTGGGAAAGCATACTATACAAGAGATCTAGGCTTGGGCTGTCAGAGGACATAGTGGAATTTAATTCCTAGAGGGGAGTTTAAATAAAACGAAACAAAGCAAAGTGAACAAACAAACAACAAACCAAAACTTTAGATGAGCTACTTTTGAACACGAAAGAGATACTACAGAACAGTTTTTGACAAGTAAAGAAAAAACAATATAGCCTAACACACTTACCGGTAATTTGTTGCTATTTATCTGTTCCCAACGGTAAATAGAAGGAAACCCTGAACTGCGACTATAATGCATCACTAACATAAAGAAGAGAAGATCATAGTGTTTTGGTATTCTAGATGGCTTTGCACAGAAAAACAATGCACTTTAAACGATATCTTTAATGTGATAAGATGCTAATAGCCCTTTCTTTTAACACACCTCAGTAAATAGACCGTATTTTTGGGCCATGCTTGGTCCCCTTGATTTGTAGGAGAGTTTTAAATTCTAAACACAACAGACAAAGCCTAAAGGAGACACAAGGTGAACAGAGAGCAAATGTTTTCCTGTTGACTTGAATGGAGGGTCAAGAGGAATAATTTTCAAATCAAGAGTGTAAAACAGAAGAAAGGCAGTCAAGGTTCTTTGGGTGATATATTTTATTGGAACAACTAAATAGTTAGAAAAAAACCTATTTAGTTGGTCTAATACAGATATCACATCTACCCACAGAACCTTGTCTGTCTACGTTCATAGACTGGGGCAGGCAACTATTGCGGGTAGAGGGCCATTTACTGAGTTTTGGCAAGCCACTGAGTTTTGGCCGCATGACAGGCAGCCAGGGGCAGATCAGTATTAATTTTCTAAATTTTTTAGGGGCCCCACGGGCCAGATAGAATGACCTGGTGGGCCGCATTTTGCCCACCCCTGCCACAGACCAACACAGCTACAACCAAAAGATGGCTTTCCTCTATCCTGGAGTCCTGCTTACTTATTAAACAAAGTGCATGGTGGTCAAGGGGGTAAAAAAAAAATTGGCCAATAGTGAACTGAACAGCACTTCTTTTTCCCCCACCCCCTTGCTGATCCCAAGCCTAAATACTCATAGGTCAGCAGATTCAAAGAGACTATGACGACTTCTCTTAAGGAAGGATGGCCATCTCCTTAATTGCATGGGAAAGTCATGTACTTTTTCTTTCTCTTCCCAAGGGTAGTGGGACACTTCATCTCATAATCGAACCACACTGGATCCCTGCTGTGGAACTAGTGAGAGAGTTGCAATTTTTGTGACCCTTTCACTCCTCACCTTTGAAAAGAGGCTCCATGTGGACAGTGGTTCTCCAGTCTTCATTCCATCCATCCAGACCTTCCAGGGAGCCAAGTGCTCCCTGGAATTTTTTTGTGGTGATGACAATCTTCAAACAATGTATTTTGTGCTACTGGCCTAGGCAGACAGAATATTATCCTTCACAGAAGGCTACAGACTCATTTGTTCCCAGCACAGACTTTGGGATAACCAAACCTGAAGAATCCCTCCCACTCCTTATACAGAATAAAGACCTGTTAGAGAGTTTATTGTATTTCGTAGATTTTAAGTGCATGGCAACCATTCTGATCTCCGAGCCTTACCCCCTGTGTAGCATGATGATTTTCACTTGGGATGTGAGCAGAGCACCAAGAAACAAAAGTAGTATCCCCAGATCACCCCTAGACTTTACTATCACTGCAAGGGGATCCCCAGGCTTTGAGACTAAGTTCTTTATGACTGAAAGTACCAACTAGTATGTAGGCACCAGGCAGGATGGGTGCGTTCAGCTATGTAAAACAATACTGAGACCTAATATATTTTTTCTGTTTATGGGATGTGTTCTTGCTTGAACTTTCCTAGCCAGAAGGCAGCTGAAGACATGTTATCGACTACAGAAGAGTTCTTCCCAATTATGGTCTTTAACAGCAAAATGCAGGTTAAAAAAAAAAGTCATATCAAAAGGCTTAAGTGCAGATGAATCTCCCCGCTCCATGGCTGAGGTTAAGAGTATTAAATTATTATTCCAAATCAAAGCACGTCACATTTGGAGTGTACCTGGATGCTTTGCATCTCCCTTTTCTCTTACTGGAGCCCTTAGGTCTGATCTATTCATACAGGGCTTGAGTACATATAGCTTTAATTTCTTCATGTAATGCAGGTCTGAAACTGGCTTGTGAATCAAAGGACAGAGGTTTTCTTGCTACAGTTCAGTTCTCTAGTGACACATTCTGCAAACAAGAAAATCTGCTCATCTACCAGGTGTTTTTTTATGTCCAAAATTTCAGCTTATGTGAGTGGTCTCAGTTATTAATACATTCGTGTTAGCAGGACTTCAGCCTATTCTCTCATGGCATCTTACACTTCTCCTCACTCACGTTTATGCTGAGCACGGCAAATTAACTCCACTGCTAAGGCTCTCCTAGTAGCCCAATATCACCATTAAGCCTCTGTTATGGACATAATTTGAAGTTAAGTGGTGCATGGAGCTTTATGCTGGTTCTCTCTATAGGGTGCCCTTCAGCCTGCCTCTATAAGAACGACTTTACATCTCACCCATTTTGGAGTTTGACATAGTTGGGGTTTTCTTTATCAGTTGTTTTGTGCTAAGCTCAGAGATAGAGATATAGAAAAATATTGATCAAAGCCAATGGAACTGTGCTGTTTTATAGCAGTCACTGAGAAAATGGCCCTCTAGTCTTCAGGTTTTCCTAACTGGAACAAAAAGCTCATGCATTGGTATGCAAAACAGTCAGGAAGTGAAATTGCTACAATGGATTCATTAATGTATTCCAAAGTTTATTACACTCACTTGGACTACAGTTGGTGGCTTCCAGTACTTCCATCTTAGTAATGTCCAGACAATATACCTTCAGGATACAGGAAAAAGCCTGGTGGCTGGCACGGGAAAAAGCCAAGCCGATTTCTGAAAGATCCTGCTGTCTTGTCTATCTCATTTCATCCAAAACAATGACAATTCTGCACTGAGAAATCAGCTAAAATACACAGCAATGGATGAGAAGGGAGTCCAACCAACTTCCAGGAGTGGCAGGAACAGCAGTGGGCTTACACGATGCAAAATAAGCCAATATTGAATGGAAGATGCAGGAAGCAGATACTGTGATGTTAGTAAGAAAGTCCCAATGTAGCTATAACTGCCATTTAAAACACTGAGTAGCAGAGCAGCAGGAACCAGCTAAGCCACACCCTGCCATTTCCTTCAAATAGAAGTTTTATGTGAAATATTTCATAAACACCGTCTCAAGATGCCCAAGACATTTTGGCTGTACCTTCTTGTTTTCACATGGTGGAACGTGCCAGGCTGCTCAGCAGAAAGAGGTGCTAGTAGAAATCTTGGAGGCCTTACTAATGCTGAAAGCTAAGTGGAACTGCAAACAGAAGTTGTTGCTGTATTTCTTGGGCAGATTATATCATCTTGAAACTTTCTTCCCCATACCTCTTCTCTTAATCCCCATTTACATTTGAGCATGACGCAAATGCCTTAAAAAAACCCAAAACAACCCAACAGCACGCAAGAAGGAACACTCCCCATTTTCACTGGAAACCATTTCAGTTAAAGCATCGTAGCATCGGTTTCTATGAACAGCACTGGATTATTTTTAACGACTGTGCAAGATCCAGTAATGCCCAGTGGTCCCACCTGAGAGGGGGGACCCTAGGGACTAGGCACTGCATGAACACAGATGCAAGGGAAAAAAAAAGTTTCAATCTAAACAAACAGGAGACACAAAGGAAACATTATTTATCCACATTTCTCACAGATAGGGGAACTAAGGCCCAGAAAGTTAAAATGATTTGCCCAAGGTCACATAAGGGGTCTGTGGAAAGGCTTAGAATTGAACCCAGATTGTCTTGTGGTTAAGGCTCTGGACTGAGACTCAATCTCACCGCTCCAATTTTTATGTTAATTCCTTGCAGCCGTCTGTTTTCTGTTAAGATATAGTATTTCAATTCATGATTTTGCTCATTCCTGATCACTAATCAAAGAAATATTTATTCCTGTAAAAATGTCAAATTCTGATATGCTCCATGAGAGCACCAAAAAAATAAAGAAGAAAAAAAAGAAAAAAGAAAATCAAAGACCCCAAAAGAAGGGAATTGCTGGCTGATGGCAGAATTTGTTTAAAAGAATGACTGAAGAGAGAATTCTTGTGATATCATCTGTAACTTAAGCCTGAACCTCTGTTTAAATAAAAAACTGCTGAGGAATAAGAAACTTTCATCTGTGGGAACTAATTTACTTTAGACTGATTTCACCTTCAAATGGACACTGGCAATATAAAACGTTAAGTCCTGCCATAGCAATAGATAATACTGTAGATCGGGGGATTTCAATATTATGTGGACCATTAATGAAATGCAGGCTGCAGTCAGGTGGAGAGCACGTTGGTTTAAGAAGAGTGTCTCAATAAAAAAAAACCCATTGCAATGGTGTTGCTTCAGATGAGGAAGGCAATAGGGTCAGGTACTTCTGTGCTGGAAGTATGATATGACAGACCCTGAATATGAGAACTATTGCTATTGATAATTCAAGTAGAAAGGATAGTTTGAGCCATGTGAACGAGGAACAGACTCTGAACGGCTTTTGTTTCTCATTTTTAAATCTGTTTTGGTTCTTAAATGGGGTCGGTTTCCTGCAGCCCAGGGAACTGTTTCAATTGGACTCGCCACTCTGGTTCCAGGGTTCGTTTACCCTCCCTGCCCCAAGATAACATGAATATATTTTATCTCTCACCAAGTTTCCTGCTAATTCTTCCCTTGCAGATTGCCCCTAAAAGACACAGTAAATTGCCAGACTGGATCAGACTAGCAATCCATCCGGTCTAGTATCCACTCTCTGACTGCAACTGGTATGGCAGAGTCCCGTAAAACAGAAAATCTGCCGAGATCTGCCCAGCTCACAGGCATCCAGCTGGAAAGCTAAGGGTATCCTCAATTCTGTACTGCAGCCTCTTTACAGCCGGGGCCAACTTTGCAGCTGGGATCTTCTCCGAGGGAAGACGTGGCCATGTTTCAAATCACGAAGTGGGGAGAGGCACTTGGCTCCCTGGAAGGTTTGGATGGATGGGATGAAGATGGTGGAGAACAACCATCCGCATGGAGGATCTTTTCAAAGGTGAGGAGTGAAGGGGTCACAAAAAATTGCAACTCTCTCACTAGTTCCACAGCAGGGATCCAGCGTGGTTCAATCATGAGATGAAATATCTAACCACCATTGGGAAGAGAACAAAGAAATACATGACTTTCCCATGCAATTAAGGAGATGGCCATCCTTCCTTAAGAGAAGTCATCATAGTCTCTTTGAGTCTGCTGAACTATGAGCATTTAGGCTTGGGACCAGCAAGGGTGGGGGGAAAAAAAAAGTGCTGTTCAGTTCAGTTCTGGTCAATGTTTTTTTTTCCATTAACACCATGCACTTTGTTTAATAAGTAAGCAGTACTCCAGGATAGAAGAAAGCCATCTTTTTCACAGCTTTTTGAACATAAAGAACCTCTTGGTTTAGCTCTCTGCAGTTTTTGGAAGCAATCTGGAAACCCAAAAAGAAAACCGTATGGGGCTTTACAGCTTCTAAACACATCAGCAGAGGTTAACCTCAAATCTTTAGCCAGCTTATGTAAACATTGCTGAGATGAAGCCAAGCTGACCTCTGGCAATGTTCTCACAGCCAGCTTTCTTGATGTTCCTTCGAAGCGTAGGCAACAAATGCTAAGGCAAATACTAACACACAAACATAAGGATATCAGATGTACTCAGACCAAAACTAAGTGAGATGGTTTGGATAGACTTCTCATGTTTTTCTTCCCTGGATATTGTAAAACACAGTGATTTACAAAGAAAACAATTATAATTAGGTGTTCAAAGGGGCACAGACAGGTTTGTTGTTGTTTTTAAAAAGGATGAATTAAAAAAAATGTACCTGTTGAACTTTATTCCTTTCAAAAAGAAGAAAGACAAATCTCTGTCCCTATCCTCTCTCTGACCACTTTTGGGATCTTCAAAAAAAAAAAATGTGCAGGAGACATGGCTGTTGACCATTGTGGAATCATCTACCCATGTTGGAAGCTTCTTAACACTTGCAAGGTAGAGGAAGAGTCCTTCCAAGCCTCTGATTGCCGAGTAATCGGACTGTAGACTTCTCATGTTCTAAAACCTTGATCTGACCAAACGGAGAAGCTGTGAATACATCTGTAATGTTTCTGCTTGGCAAGAAAGCACTAAACTGATGGGACATTTTTTGCTAAAGAGACCGTAGTATGCAACGAACATTTAAGTTTTGTCAAAGGAAGACAGAACATTTGTCTCAGAGGACATCCATTTCTTATTTCTTTTTTGGCTCTTGCCATCTTCCAGTCACAATGCTTTCTTCAGTCAACAAGCTTCCATAAAACCTTGAGTATGTTGGGCAAAAAGTGTGCATATACATATATACATACACTTTTTGCCCATATATATAGTACAGGACTATTTAAAATTTCCAAAACCGTCCCAAAGTAAGAACACACACATTCAAAATAAAGTTATCTTTTCCGTCAGAGCTTGGAAATATCTTTGGAGAAGACAAGTAGCAATATCATTCATGGTTTCCCTCCCCAAAAGGGTCTCAGATGTCTTCAAAACAATGGAAGAATCTTCATTTAAAAAAAAAAAAAAAAAAAAAAAAAAAAAAAAAAAAAAAAGGAGAACTGTAAAGGCCAAAAAACACAGTTTTGGGACAAGATTGCTTTTTTATCATGGTTAAATGTTTTCTTAAACATTACTCTCTCATTACTGCTTGGACAATTCCCTGGGAAGCTTGAACTGAAGTCTACAGAATTTCCTACAACTGGTCTGGCTTTTGCCAGACCAAGATTTATAGATTATGCTACATTAAAGAAGTTTAAAGTTGCAATATCTGATGCTCAGACTAGGAAATCCCAGAATTAAAATTTCCCATGCAACCTTAATTTTATGATTAGGATCATGGGCAGATCTAGAATTTTCAAAAAGGGGGCTGCAGATGGCATGGCACCATCATCTGATAACACAGCCCAGCTCCACTTGAAGAGAAACTAAAGCTTACTAACGTGCTAGGAGGCTAGCACTATATTATTCAGTTTAAGAACAAGGCAAAAACAAATAACTACTGGCATGTGCATTAATTTGCTCGATTGCATATTAAGTTAAAAACACACAAACTAGGCAAAAAACTCAAAATAAATCATAAAGATACTATGTCATTAGTCCCGTATTCATTATAGTTAAATATACATCTTTTAGTCAGATTAATAAAATCTAGCCCTTGAATGTCTTGACAGTGCCTTCAGTACTTTCCTGTCAGTCATTTTTACACATTGATTTAATATTACCACACCTGAGTTAAGGTTTTACCTAGATCTAAACATCAGCCTACATGGCTATGAATATAAGAGACACTCTCAGGAATGGCTAACATAGCAAACTAACAGAATTGTTTGACTAGAGGAACATCAAAGCCAGGGGTGGGAAAAAATATAGTCCAAGGGATTTTATCTTGCTTGCAGTGGGTCCCTTGGCCCCACCTGGGCCAGGTGTGTGGGCCAGCCAGGACCATGGCTAGGGTGGCCATCATAGAGGACAGTCTGGTTGTCCTCTGTCCTCTATTGATACAAAACCTGATGCCCTTATGTCCTCTAAAGGTATTGGGTTTCATATCAATAGAGGACAGAGTAGCAGAAAACTGGAACGTCCTCTATGATGGCCACCCTAGCCATGGCACCCGTGGTTGATCCTGCCACCCCTGGACATGCAGCAGGACTGGGGCAGTGCAGCAGCTGGACTCAGCTTCCTGACAGCGGAGGCTCTTTCTGGCTGCCGTTGTCTGTATTGCCACTGCCAGACCTGGCCCTGCTACCCAGGCACCCCAGCCTATCATTCCTATACCCACTGCCAGGTGCACCAAACAGAGCAGGTGGGTGCAGGCAGGGCCTCTGGGAGACCAGCCTGGGCCCCCTGTGGGTAGGGCACACTCCACTGGTCGGATGGGATGAGGCTGCAGGTGGGCAAGGAGAGACATCTGGGAGCAGCACAGGCTGAAAGGACTGGGGCAAGGACTGTGCGGCAAGGACAGCACGGAGCTGGAGCCTGGGCAGAGCTGTGATCTGCTTCCCCGTAAATCCTTGTGATGGGAGCCAGTTCCATAGGCAAAGACTCCCCATAGGCAGGGAGTGGATCGCAGCTCTTGCCCAGGCCCCATGCTTTTACCACCCTGTGATCCTGGCCCTGGCCCCACCTGCCCATCCCGCTCCTGGACACCACTCCCTGCCTGTCTGCAGCCCTATCCCATCTGCTGGCCAGACGTGCTCTGCCTGCAGGGGTCCCAGGCCGGTCCTCATAAAGATCATGCCTGCCCACCTGCTGCATTTGGTACTCCCAGACATGGGTGTGGGGCAGACCGACTTGGGCTGGATAGGATCAATTGCCACCCCTTCCTACCCCTGCCATGCCAGGCTGGGTCAGTAGCCCTCCCCTGCCCCCAGCTCACAACAGCTCTCCAAGTGGCCCTCCAACCAAAATCATTGCCCATCCCTGATCAAGACCATTAAAAAGATAGAGGGTTGTTACACTTGCAGAGTAGAGAGAGATACGCAGGAATCAGGGAAATGATAGCGAGCCATGAAGTCAACTGATTAGAAATACTGCTGCGCCTCCCAGGCAGTTAATTTTCAAGTTTAGGTGGAGCAGGAAACAAAACAGGGTGTGCGTGCACAACTTCACCTCCCCTGAATCTGCCCCTAATCAGGATCATAGGAAAGTGGGGCTAGAAAGGACTTCACCTCCCTGCTTAGGGCAGGACGACGCCTGACCAAGCCATCCCAATCAAGTATCTGTTCAACTTGTTCTCGAGGATTTCCAGGGATGGAGGCTCCACAACTTCTGTAGGTAGCTTGTTCCAATGCTTGACCAACCTCAAAAAGCATGTCCTGTCTCCAATACGCTCTGCTACAGTTTGACACCAATGTTCCTTGTCCTGTCCCCCGTCCCCCCTCCATCACAGAGAAAAGCCTATTTCTATCCTCTTTATAAAATCACCCTAAAGGAATTTGAAGGCTTTTATCAAATCCCGCCTCCCCTGCAACTTCTCTTCTCCAAACTAGATAAAACTTTAGTTTTTTCAGCCTTTCACAAGTCACATTTCCCTGACCTTTAACCATTTTGGTAATTCTCCACTGGACATTTCCCTAAAAGCCCAAGTACAGAAGAATTTCACTCTTCTCACTCAGTTCCTGTGCCAGACATCACAGCAGCCCCTACCAGCTAAAAGCAATCACAAGGGAAGTCCTGCTCCAGGAGATGCATTTGACCAGTCAGTCATTCTACGGGGTTGATCCATCCATCCATCCAGACCCGTTGACTGTAGGGACCGAGAGGATGCAGCATCCTTGATGCTGGTGGGATCTTGAGGGATTTTTAACAGCTGCTCTCCCAAGTCTCAGCATGTGCAAAAAAGATTTTATAAAGGGTTATAAACTACCTAAATTTGGCCATGTTTTCCACATAAACAGCAAAAATGCATCCCTGAGAGCAGGACAACTCCAATCTCACTCAGAATGGCTGATCTTGGATAGAGCGATTCAGCCAGAGGCAGACTCCCCACCATGGAAAACATCGGTTCTAACAGTTAGTCTGGCAAAGGTGTCAGACACTGACAACCGAATTTTGTAATAGAAAGTATGAGGCAACCTTCAGCATTACGCTGCCAATCTACCTATAATATGCACTGAGTTGCTTCTTGTGTGCTGTTGTCTCTCTCTCTAGCTAAGTCAGCTACTGTTACATTCGTGATGTCCTCCTGAGGGAACTCTAGAGTCTGAAGTTCTTTTACCATTCATCTTGGCTAAAATTATGCTCAATCTTGGCAGCATTAGCTAGATTTCTATGAGTTGTTGGTGTTGACCCTCACCACCACTCCCCCACCACCACACATACTTTAAAAAATTAATTTTGCTGCCTGTATTCAATCTTCCCTTTTCTAGTTTGGTCATTCTAATTCTTCAACAGTTCCTAGGGTTTCTTGCCATGCAATGCTAGTCAGAGGCCTCCTCCCAAGTGCATAAATCTAAAACTCTCCTCCTCAAAGACACTGCAAAATGGTGGCTCTTACAGCAATGGGGCTACAGGTAAAGCATCTTCCATATCTATTATTTGTTCTCTTTCACTGTTACATTTGACCTGAAGCGTGTCAAATGTCCCCTTACGCTCTTCTCCCCGTGTTCGTAATGTAGAACATATTCCCAAGATATAAACTTGACCATCTTTAGTCTAACTGAAAATGTCATTTCTGAGACCTTCCAGACACAAACTATAACAAACTCTATGCAATTATATAGGCAATCTTCCTTTGACAAAACTTAAAATGTTCATTGCACACTACAGTCACTCTCTCAAAATATGTCCCATCAGCTTAGTGCTTTCCTGCCAAGCAGAAACATTACATGTATATTCACAACATCTCCATTTGGTCAGATCAAGGTTTTAAATTTGCTTAAAAAAAACACATTAACCACAAAAAAAAAAAAATCAAATAAAAATTCCTGCATGTCGAGTATAAGGGACCTTAAGGACACAGCTGGAGCCTTGATTTTGCCGCTTCAGTTCTTTATATAGATTCCAACAGAACAGAAACAATCATTCAGCTGCTATCATCCAAATTGTCCCCAGATGCCATACAGTTATCTGCAAAGCACTGCACTTTTTTGGGTCTTGGGTATCTGGTGTGGAGTATTGGATCTGTGGGGCTGGGAGTGCATGTTTAGATTCAATGCACAGTAGAGGGCAGCTCTGTGGTACAGCACTTTGAGACCCACATCAAAATGTATGGGACTGTACAGGAGGTACATGCAGGCTCTTGGGTTGCATGAACTTGTAGATTCAAGGGCACTGTGAAAAAAAGTGTTTTAAGAGGCTTGACTGATGTTAAGAGAGTTTTCCACCTTTATATCACTTGAATGGGATTAATGAAAACACATAACACTGCTATTTGCAGAAGAGATCCTCGCTCGTCTTTTGTCTCCAAGACTGATCAGGGTGAATTCGCTCCTGGCTTGGCACCAGGCTGGGAGAACCAGGTATCTAAGCTCAGGCTCCTTTCACGACAACAGGTCCATTCTGATCCATGCGAGATGTAAGTATTCCAGGCAGCTCTGGGTCACAGGAGCTTAGCAACTTCCACCTCTTACAGACCTTGCCAATAGCATCTTCATCCATCCCATTCCTTATCTCAAGATATTTTCTTCTTGTAGCGCACCATCTCTTGAAGGGTAAATTCATCCTCAGTCTCGTCTCTCCCCAACATTCTCCTGCATATTTAGCATCTTCAGGGTTATTTTAATGATTACAGGCCATTCTTGACTACTTTCCTTCTATGCAGAATACTAGCATAGTTTCATAGTAGCTAGGGTCAGGAGGGACCTGAACAGATCAACTACCCTAACTCCCTGCCACAGGCATGAATGAATGCTGGGTTCATAAGATCCCAGACAGGTGATTATCCAACCTCCTCTTGAGGCAAGGTAGAGGCAAGGACCACTTCCCTGGGAAGTTGGTTCCAGATTTTGGCCACCCTAATTGTAAAATATTGCTTTCTGATCTCTAACCTAAACCTGTTCTCCATCAGCTTATTACCATTGTTCCTCATCACCCCAGGTGGTGCTGGGGAGAAAAGAGCTCTACCTATTTGCTGTTGATCTCCCCTGATGTGTTTGCAGACAGCCACCAGGTCCCCCACCCCCCCAGCCTCTTCTTGCCAAGGCTGAACAGGTTCAGGTCCCGTAGCCTCTCCTCACAGGGTCTGTCCTGCTGCCCTCTCACCAAGCAGGTGGCCCTCCTCTGACCCCTCTCCAGGCTGGCCACATCCCTCTTAAAGTGCAGCACCCAGTACTGGATGCAGTACTCCAGCTGCGGCCTGACCAAAGTCGCGTGGAGGGGGAGCATCACCTCTCTGAACTGGCTTGAGATGCATCTTTGGATGCATGACAAGGTATGACTGGCCTTGCTGGCTGCGGTCTGGCATTGGCGGCTCACGTTCATCTTGGAGTCAATAATGATTCCAAGATCCCTTTCCGCCTCTGTGCTTTCATGAGGGGAGCTCCCCAGCCTGTATGTATGATGTGGACTCCTTCTCCCAAGGTGCAGCACCCTGCATTTGTCTACGTTGAACCCCATCCTATTGTCATCTGCCCACTTTTGTAGTCTATCTAAATCTAGTTGCAGCCTCTCTCTCCCTTCAAGTGTGTCCACCTTGCCCCACATCTTAGTGTTAGTGTCATCAGCAAACTTGGACAGTGTGCTTTCCACCCCCTCATCCAAGTTGCTGATGAAGATGTTAAACAGTGCAGGCCCGAGGACTGAGCCCTGGGGTACCCCACTGCTCACATCCACCACTACTCTCTGGGTGCACCCCATCAGCCAGTTTTTTACCCATCCAACTCTGCAGGCATCAATGCCACAGTCGCTTAATTTATTGATGAGGAAGGGGTGACAGACAGTGTCAAAGGCCTTCTTAAAGTCTAGAAAGACTACGTCCACAGCGACACCATCATCCAAGGATTTAGTTACCTGGTCATAAAAGGCAACCAGGTTGGTCAGGCAGGACCTGCCTTTGATGAACCTATGCTGATTGCCCCCGAGCATGATCTCCCATGCTGGCCCCCCACAGATGCACTCCTTAATGATTCTCTCCAAGATCTTCCCGAGCACCGCGTGAAGCTATTCCAAGATTCTTTCAAACAGCTTGTATTATCATAGCATGCTGTTTGCCCCTGCTTCTCAAGGCACGGGCTGGTTTTCGTTACGAGTCAAAAGCTGAGAAAAATTCCAACTGCAACTGCAGGAATGTGCAGTTAGATGACCATTTAGGGCTAGTGGTCAAAGCCAAAGAATGGTAGTAAGAAACTCATGAATACTGATCCCCTGCTCTAACAACCCCTCTGTTGATTTTGGCAAGTCACACACTGCTTTTTTTC
>NW_017729015.1:11135865-11141851 GCF_001723915.1 Gavialis gangeticus | reverse complement strand
CTTTTTTTCCCCCCCCCCCCCATTTCATTAGAAAAATGGGGATAAGTTCACAGGACAATTTAGTAATGTTTACCAAAAAAAAAAAAAAAAAAAAAAGTCTAGAAGAAAATTTCTATAGCTTGAGAAAAAGCCAATATAAATCCCAAGGGGTACTATTGGGCAAACAGACTGGCCCTTGGCTGTTAGCCTGACTTCCTGTGAACTACAGATCCTTCATGGATAGATGAGGTGAACATGCTGTTGTAGTTCAGTGGTAGACTCTTTGTCTGCAAGTGGGAGACTTAGGTTCAATTCCTGATGGGCATAAAGCTACAGCCATTGAGGCACTGATGTCCAGACTCGGTCTGGCCTTTGTCTCAATGGCCTAAAGTGAGGATGGAAGGTCTGTGCAGCCTCCACTCCTCCATACTCTTGCCTAGGCCTATGCTTTGAAGGTCCTGGTGACCTCTCATGCATACACCACAATCCAGAAGGATCGACAGTTGCCTACTAGATGAGGTGCAGACACAATGATTTAGCTAGCGTGCATGTGAGATGCCTGCTCTCCACTAAATGGAACAAGGCTTGTATGCACAAAGATTCTTTCAGGCATCTAGGCCTGTAAACTCAATGTGTAAGAGCTCTGACAATACACTCTTGCATTTCAGATGAAAACACATTTAAGCAAGAGAAGGCCAGAGCACCACTCAAGGCTATTATGGGAGCATCATTTCAGTGATGCTCCCATAATATTGTCTATATTGCTGGAAAAAAACAAAACAAACCCCAAACACCTTGGTAAGGTGGCAACACTTCGATTAAACTTATTTTAACATCCTAAGCCAGGCAATAAACCACATCCACAGTGGGAAGTGAGAGACTCAATTTGCAACACTCAAGGTTGTTTGGATTATTCCATTACAGAGTTTAGTGTCAGACCTGCAGTTCATTTATGGATCCATTCTTCCACCATGTTGGAGGGTAATCAGACATAAGTGTCTACTTGAGTTCCACCTCTATATAGGTTTATATAGCACAAGCTGATCTTTTTTCTAGCCAACAAATGGTTTAATATGTTACTTGAAGAAAAAGCACCTACTGGCAATTCCAAAAAAATCAGATCCTTTTAAACACTCCTTCCTCTCAGCATTCAGAAACAGTAGAGGGTTTTCTATACTCTTTCCACAGCTGTCTTGAGTTAGACTACATGAATAAGCTTATTGGATAACTACCTAATGGCACATTAGCATGGAACCAAAACGCTTAAAATGTCACTTTCCATTTTCAAGACGACCGTTTTAATTGTTAACATAGTCCATGGCTGGTCATCGGGACAGTGGTTGAAATCCCAACTAGTCAGGAGAATGAAGAACAACGGGATTTTTAATTTTCCCCCCTCATTTCATCACTTGCATTCCAGTAAAAAAAAAAAATTAAACCTGCTGAAGTGACTAAAGCCTCTGTTTAGCTTGATTGGTGCTCAGATGTGAATTTCCTGAGCTTAGTTACTGCTGATGGCACAGCCTGATAAGGACACATGGAACCTCAGTACAAGGTTAGACCTTCATAGAATGAGGGGATTAAAAATGACATGTTGAAAGACAAACTTATTTTTACAACTAGATTGAAATACATTCTCCTCCCACACACCAGACATCACATGGGCAACGTTACTGCTTTGCACTGCCCTACACCTTTTTTTCCTCTCAAGTTCAAACTGTTTTCCAAAGGGGGAGTTGTATCTGAGTGGCGTTTAGAGAGACACTGAATCTGTTCTCTATGCAACAGTCAGTGGCAGAGAAAAAAGAATTTACTTCTCCTTTGTAGCTTTGTAGTCAAACATTTTCCAGACGGGAGTTACTGAACAAACCTGTTCAGGAAGAGCTGTTCTCTTTCTGCCCCCTTGTTTTCTACTCCTCTCAGGCTTACTGTTCTTTCCACTCTGCTGCAGACACTAACCTCTCAGTACTAGTTCAACTTGTTTTACTAGGGATAGAGGTTAATTTATGCTACAGAAGTTGCAAACATTACTGTTTTCCTTTAATGAGAACTGGCTCCATATTTGCTTTATGCCAATACCTACTACATTCTCTAATCTTGGTAAGATGGTTGTAATTCTTTTATAAATCAGCTGGTTGATCCCTACATGCATGCCTGTTCACAGGGTTCCTCTCTACTTTTCATCAATAGCCAACACTTAATTTGCTTGTTAAATATAGTGCCCCAAGCCAATCAGCTGAAGAGAAGCCTGCAGGAAGCTGTGCACTACCTGACACATCGTGGTGGCTCAGTTGATGGTGTTCTCCCCCAAATCAATGATCGTGTCAACGACTGTGCCCGCAGCAGGGGGAACTGTCTAACCTTTCAGCGATCAATAATCTTGCCAACAATGTTCCCAGGGTACCCAACTTCATTCAAAGTAGTAGAAAAGAGTAGTGCCTGGCCATCTCTGTTCCTTACATACTGGTTGTTAACTAGCATGCAATCACTTTGATTGGATAATGTTTCTGCTTCTCTTCAGCTGTCATCTATATTCATAAGCAATCTTATATGGCTGTCACTTCCCATTCTACACAACACTTTAATAGCCAGTAGCCCTTCCCAAGTACTATGTTAGTTTTTCAAGAGAGCAAAAGGGTCCTACCTATATTACATTTCATATTTTTGGCATAGCTAAGTCATTCAGGAGCAAGAAAAAGGGGCAAGATGTGATGAGGCAGCTGTTCTGACAGAAGCTCTGTGCAGAGGTAGTGGTGCTCTATATTTTGTTCAGGAAACTGCTCTAAATTATATCAATAAAAACTTTTCCATCAGTATACACTGCATCCCTACAAGGCTGGTTTACTGACATGGCTATACCAGCAAACTAAGGCAGGCCAGGTCCAGGAATGCTTTTTGCTGGTCTCTCTATTGGTATACCTGTCAGCAGAGTGCTCATAGTGTTGCCATGGCCTTGGGCGCACAGACTCCATTCCCTTGTAAACTGATCTTATGGCAAACCCTAGGCCCATGAAGAGATGAGCTGGTGCAATGATCTGTTACATGCATGCAGTCCTCAGGAAAAGAGGATCTTTAAACAGGAAATCTAAAATGAGAAAAGTGCCTTGTTAACTCTTTAGGCCCTGAGGCTTTGGCAATAAAAACATATGGTTGGGATTATTAGCTAAAGCAAAGCAAACAGCTCAATGTGGATGTTGCAATAACTAAGAAATACTTTAACCTGGGTCACAGAATTATAATTTCTCTTTGTATAATCAAACTTTTGGTTTTTAATGGAAACCATTATATTTCCAGCAACTTAATTTTTTCAGAGCTTAGACCTACAATGCTCAAGTTAAATGTTTCTCAAAAGAAGTAAATTATTTCTAGGGTTTAAAATATAAGATACTTCCTATCTTAAGACACAAGATCTACAACCCTGGTATTCTGAATCTAAAGAGCAATGCAGCACATCTTAAAACAGTCCTGTGGACAGTAACTCTTTTGATGGAGGGTTGAATTTAAAATGTATTGGAATCAAGTTCTAAATAGGAAAACAAACCTAAAGTGTACAAAAAGAAAGCAGATGCTTATATACAATTACATGGACTTCACCCTGGCAAGCAAAACAGGGCTTGTTCGATAAAAGTTATACAACCCAGCACTGGTGCAACTCAGTTCTACATTGTGTCAGTGTTGGATTTCAATAAAGCAGCAATGACTTGTTTAATTTTACACTGGTGTAGAAAAGGGTTTTTGGGTTTGGGTTTTTTGTTGTTGATGTTGTTTTGTTTTTTTATAATCCAGGGAAAAGAGGATGACTCCCACTCCTTAATAATGCAAAACTAAGATGTCCAAGGAGGATATACTTACTTCATTAGAAGCTAAATAGCATTTTTACAATATCTGGCAGATTCTTTTGTTCTACGGCTTTGTAATGGAAGTCTACATTACTCGTTCATAGAGGTTGCTGCTCTGTTGGCTCTTGATGCAAACCCTTATATCCCTCAGTCAGTGGGGAATGCAAAGCTTGGTCCCTGCCCTCAGGCAAAACATATGTTCCACTGTAACCTGTGTCCAACAAGGGTGTTTGGAACAGAATAATTGTTTTATGTTTATTAATCACCTGCGGGCAGATGGGTGCCAATAATAAAAACGCAGCTCCTGTCTCAGCACTTAACAGGGTATTAGAGGCACAGCCACCACACCTATATTTTGATGTCTGAAACAGTAAGTGCTTCCATTCAGGCCACAGTTAATACTTTGTTTGATATGCAGTGAAGAAAACATCACACTAGCTCAGCCAATCTGTAATGATGGCTTCTATCAAACAAAAAAAACACAACCCCAAAAAACAGACAGGAAACCTGCAAAAACATTCAAGAGCAGTGGTAAAATACGTTAGAGATGCTGCATATTAAGCTAAAAAAATACATTAATGCAACATGAAGGGTGAGATTTCAATCACAGAAAACTCAGAACATTCAAAGATAAAGGTTTCATTATAGTGTTAAATGTGACTTGCCAAAAGATGACAACTGGGATTTCTTCTCTTTGTGAAAAGTTGGAAATGTTTTTTAAAAAGCTGAGTTAAATTCAGTGCAAAGTTTCAGAAAGTTATAGGCCACTAGGCTCGAAATAAAAGCTGTTGCAGTCAATAAATGAGATAATTTATATACATTCTGTAAGGAATAAAAACTACAAAGCCTAACGAGACTGGAGCTCAACAAAATTCAGATAGCTAAGGATGGGCTAGACAGGAGGGATAGTTTCAAGGTTAAGGCACTGAGCTTTCCCTTAGGGGCAGGCAATTATTTTAGGTGGAGGGCCACTTACTGAGTTTTGGCAAGCCATCAAGGGCTGCAGGCAGCATGGGGCAGATAAATATTAATCTTCTAAAATTTTGAGGGGCCCTGCGGGCCAGGTAGAATGGCCTGGCAAGCTGCATCCAGCCCGCAGGCCACATTTTGCCCACCCCTGCTATACCTGGACCTGGCAGAGGCTTATGTAACTTTGGACAAGTTTCAATCCCCATACTTTAGTTCGCACTCTGTAAAATAAGAATTATTACTTTTCCGCTGTCCATTTAGATTAGCAGCTCTTTGGGGCAGGGCATCATGGTGACATCAAAACGTGCACAATGTACCCTTTACAAAAGTCAAGGCAGTTCAACATAGAGGCTAAGTACAGACAGTCAAAAAGCCCAAGGCTGAATCAATTTAGTCTTTGCAGGTTAGTCTAAGTTATGTAGATTGAACCAATAAGCAAGTGAACAGATATTTCCTTCTGATTCTAGAAATGCAGCCACATGCCTGCAGTGGCCCAGGCCAGAAGCCAGGGGCCCTAGAGTATGTCCCCCTGCTCTGCTGGAGCAGACAGCTTGGACCAAGGCTAGCCCGCCGACCCTGTGATGGGGGGTTTGCAGGAGAGCTGCAAAGCATCCTGGGATGCTGGGGGACTGTTTAAACTTGAAATCTGGAGGGGATCTGGGACAGAAGTTCAATAAACCGATTTAACTGAAATCAGTTAAGTCTGATACTATGTCCACCCAGGTTCATCTTAAACTGGCTTCAGCCATTTTGAAAAGTGGTTGATATGCATTGAACTTCTGGGTGAAGTACAGACATTTGGGGAGGTTAAACTGGGTTCAGAATGGCTGCCTAATTTTAAATTAGCTCATCCTAGTGCCGACCTTACACTTAAAGACCTGGTCTCAGTGACCAGCAATCAGTCTAAACCTGTAACTGTACAGAAGTTCCATGCACACAAGCCAGTCTAAAAATTGCAGAACCCAGTTTAAGATAAACCTGGGTCTATGTAGTATCAAACTTATTTGATTTAGGTTGAACTGGTACATTGAACTTCTATACACTTTCCCTGTGCAGACGTGGGACTGGAAAAACCCAGCCACCGGCCCCAGCCTTGAAACTGCTCTTCTCACAGCACCCCCCAGTACTAGGCTATTTTTTGTCCCCCACCTCCCCCTCAACCAGCCCACCCTCTCAACTCCCCTCCCACAAGCCACTCA
>NW_017729015.1:11127075-11135209 GCF_001723915.1 Gavialis gangeticus | reverse complement strand
CCGCCGACCCTGTGATGGGGGGTTTGCAGGAGAGCTGCAAAGCATCCTGGGATGCTGGGGGACTGTTTAAACTTGAAATCTGGAGGGGATCTGGGACAGAAGTTCAATAAACCGATTTAACTGAAATCAGTTAAGTCTGATACTATGTCCACCCAGGTTCATCTTAAACTGGCTTCAGCCATTTTGAAAAGTGGTTGATATGCATTGAACTTCTGGGTGAAGTACAGACATTTGGGGAGGTTAAACTGGGTTCAGAATGGCTGCCTAATTTTAAATTAGCTCATCCTAGTGCCGACCTTACACTTAAAGACCTGGTCTCAGTGACCAGCAATCAGTCTAAACCTGTAACTGTACAGAAGTTCCATGCACACAAGCCAGTCTAAAAATTGCAGAACCCAGTTTAAGATAAACCTGGGTCTATGTAGTATCAAACTTATTTGATTTAGGTTGAACTGGTACATTGAACTTCTATACACTTTCCCTGTGCAGACGTGGGACTGGAAAAACCCAGCCACCGGCCCCAGCCTTGAAACTGCTCTTCTCACAGCACCCCCCAGTACTAGGCTATTTTTTGTCCCCCACCTCCCCCTCAACCAGCCCACCCTCTCAACTCCCCTCCCACAAGCCACTCTGGGTGCAGCTGCTTTTATCAGTGTTTGCTGCTGCTGGAGCCGAGCAAGTAAGTCCTGCTGGGGGGAGGGGCAGGAGGGATGGGGGTACAGGTTAACTGGGGGAAGTTGTGCCTTCCCCGCCCACTGCACTCACAGGTCACACCTGCCCCCATCCTCCAGTGGACCCCCAATCCCTTCCAGGCTGCTAGACCCCAAACCCCCTCATTAGCCCTCCCATCCCGACTTACCTGATATATCAGGCAGCCATTTGGATTTAATTTAACCTCCCCCTAATGCCCCAGAATGTCAGTACTTAGCCATGTTGTGTTACAGATTTGAACCAGTTTCCGATAACTTATACTGGGTTGCGTGTAATTTCTGTCCCTAGTCAAAAAGCAATCTTCCTCAGTTATAAGAATCAAATAGGTAGACCATGAAGGCTGTACTATAGAAATTATACTCTGTATATGACTTTTCAAACATGAATTCTGTCTATGGAGATTGCATAGCACACTTGGAGAATCTGAAGTTATTTTTTTTATATACTTAGCAAGCAAAAATAACACAAGAAAGAGTAATTTGAACTGAGCATTTTAAATGATTGAAAACTATTTCAGCCCCATATTTAAGTTACTTAGAGGTTTCTGAATGAGTGTCCAAAAAATTCATTTCTGGACAGACTAAAACAAAATTCAGCAACAGACTGAAAATTATTTATTTGAGGCAGTTACACAACTGATACCGGGGGTGTCAGAATGGAGGCATCAACTCAACCTTTGACAGTTTAGTGATCACTCTCATAAAACCTAAAAGATTTTAAGTAGCAGGGAACAGTTGAGAGAAAAGTGCCCTGAAAAGTACAAACAGTAAATTCCCAAATGGGTATGTAATTCATAAACGCAATTCAAAGCAAGTATTAAAATGGATGCATCTTAGCACATGTTCTTCTGGGCATACTCACTTGTGAATTAAGAAAGCACCACATGATTCATACCAAAAATAATTCTACATTTATATTCAGGGTGGCTAAGAGCCAATTTTGCAAGCAGAAAGTATACAGAAGCCAACTATTATTTTCCAGAAATAGGACTTCTTTGCTGAATATGAATGCAGTAGTTCTCACAGACACTTATTGCCTAAACTTCCCCCCATCCCCTGTGTACATTTTCTGAAAACGTCTTTCATCATCAGTGTGGCTGAAACCATGACAAAGTATATTAAGACCTTTTGATAGGTGACCCCTTCATTACCAAATAAAATAAGACAAGTATTTGGAGATGTTTTAAAAGTGCAGCAAAAGAGTTTAATATAAACATATTTCAGCACATGCTCATTGGCTTTCAGGACTGTGATGGATAAATGATAGCTACTCACCTGCTGGAACACATGCATGGGAACGCTGGCATTAGAAGAACTTAGGGAAGAAATCTGGGTCATAAGAATCTGAAGGGGCTAAGAAAAACAGGAAGAGACCCAAACACAAGGAAGGAATCTGCAAAGCACATGGTACATAATGATTCCAAAATCTCTGGCTGCAGTAATGAGGACTTAAGTATTTTAAGAAACAAGAATTAACAGAATAAAAAGATAAGACTGGCTATATAAATGTCAATCTTTATTTGAATTATCCCAATGCAGTACATGAATTGTGCACTTCAAATGAGTAGAAAAACAAAAGACCTGAAGGAAACTGAGAGACTGATGCGGAACGATCCCGGGGTTAGGATGTCGCTTTTGGAAGGGATATGTTATCCATTTCGTGGATGCCATCTTTGTCAATTAAACGAACGCTGAAAGAAGGCAGGTTCAGGATAAAACGTTTCTGGAGCTGTTTAACAGGGAAACAAGGGAAGAGATTTGTTCAAGACTTAAATGAATATAGTTTGTTTATCAAAAGCGAGGAAGACTGAAGCATCTCTCAACAGCATTTATTTTATTTATTTTGTCCAAGTCGGTGTCTTGGCTTGGTTTCTCTGATAGTTCCAGACTGCAAAACTAAAATGTCTTTCATGTTCAGGAATACTTGAGTGCTACAAATCTACCAATTTGTGAAAGATCCTTAAGAAACAAAATAGAAACTGCACCGTTAGAGTAGTCATCTTAAAGAATCATGTGGACTTTGAAGGGAGTGGGGAGGGAAGGAAGAGGGAGGGAAAGGAATCACAGGGAGCAGCATTTTAGGATTTTTGACCTATATAAGCAAACCATTTCTTTTCAGCTCTTGTTTTTTATGGAGCACAGGACTCCCCCAGAATGCCTTTTAAAAAGAAATCTGCAATAGGATGAGAAAGCTGCATAAACTGCTCCTGCATCCAGTGATGCAATATATTGGGCTCGTTAAGAACATAAAACTCTGTCATGCCCAAATTTATCTGGCTATACAGCTTAAAGAATTTGTCTTGAAGTAGTACCTAACAAGAGAACAGCTCAGATAAATTAGCTTGACTGCACCAAGGCTATTTAACAGGTCCCCACTGTACACACTGCTTGGGATATAAACTTTAGTCAATCGTGCATGGTATGATGGCAGCGCAGGCTCCCTCTCCTGCAGTGCCTCTTATTTCAGTATTAATCATCTCTAACAAGATTTTTGGTTCAAATGGAGAACCTTAGTCAGAATTCATTAGAATTGTTTTGTTCATTGAATTAAGATACTGCAGACAAATGTCTTAGGGAGGTCCAACCTCCTCCATTTGTGCTGTGTTTAAGTATGTAATTCTTCCCAACCCTCACAACTAACATTAGGGAAATCCAGACTTTTTTATGCAAATACTGACACCCCCTTTTAGGGTAAGACGAGTGCTCTGTGCACTGATGAGCTCATATTAGATGGTCAGCAAGCTGTACAAAGAATATTTACTCTTCCTGCCTAGCTTGATAGTAGAACATCTTTAATTCAATGTAGTATCATTCATCCTATTATTAAAACAGAACTGGACTGAATACTGCATTTTCATTTTAAAAATTTGTTTCTTTGTTTTGTAGGCAATTTCCTGGGACTGCACTAGAATCACAAGCATTTGCAACATGGTTTTAATTCTTTAGTATTTTGGAGGTACTATGGCAAATATATATATATTAGCTAGATGCCAGAGATCAATCACTCAGACGAGAAAAAAAGTATCAGCAGGCAGGCCTGTATGGTAATGCAACCATGTCTCTTTCAATGATGCTCATGGTCATTCTAGTTTACATGCAACTAAAAAGCAAGTCAACTTGTGTAAGAGATTATTTTGCAGGTCTTGAAATACATTTAAGTCAGGATTCCCAGATTTATGGATATTTCCAAAGCATAGTTAGAATGGTGTCTCAGGCTAAGCCAATTCATTCATCTGGGTAACATAGTTTCTGGAACACAATAAAAGTTGACTTAACTGTAAATGACAAGATCACTGTGTATCTATCTGGCCACTTAGCTATCATGTCAGACCAAGTTTTCAACTGACAAGGTAGAAGACATGCAAGGAGTTAGGCCACATACTGTGTTTGACAGAAGTCTGAAAAGGAAGGAGCATCAACTGAGGTATAATGGACATGGCACATGTGAGGAAACTATACAGCACATCCTCTTTCAGGTACTACCCAATCCTAAATTTATCAAATCCCCTTTGAGATGAATGACTGCCATCGCTGACTACAATTAATCAAGATGTCAACCTCCAAAGTAAGTTTTTTTTTTGCAGCAGACTCTCCCCTGCCCCACAGCACCACCCAGGTCTCCAGACAAATTATAAGAGTCCTGCTCTAGAATGAGTTATGGTGTGAAGATACTTGATGCTGAAGTTGTTGACCAAATCCCTAATGCCTAAGGTCAAATGTTTATCCAAGTTAGACTTGGCTATCCATATATGAACTGGGGGTGGGGAGAGTGGCTTGGCTTAAAAAAAAAAGAAAAAAAGAAAAAAGAAAAGTGTAACAGAAAAATAAACTTACCAGGAACACAGGACAAATACCCCAACAATACAAATATTTTAGGCAAAACAACATAAAAGGCAGAGTTAAAGGCTGTCTACATCAATATTATCTTAGAGATGGAAGGACCAGAAGTAAGGAACAGCAATTAAGCCTGAAGTTTACATTCTGGAGGACATGAACCATGCTAAGACAATACAAGTACCCACAAATCCTTTTTCTCAGTAGCTGCTCCACATCTGGCCAGCATGTATTTATTACCCCTTCTGGTGAGGATGGGGAAAAAGTGCGACAGAGGAACAGGAAAAATATCAGCAAACAAAGACAAACAAACATTTCTTTCTTAAGTGCACATGGACCCGAGTCTTTAGTGACTCACCTCCTCTAGACATTTCTTTAAGAGTTCCACTGCCTCCTCACGTGAGATACCTGAAGGAGAAAACACCCACAGATTGCTTTAATTAGAGGCCATCTCTCTCGACTTAAAACTTTATTAAATTTAAACAACTTTTCAGCTGAGCACTGCAAAGCTCTCCTTCCCAGCTCTCAGAAAACACATTCCATATGTACTGAGGATGCCCTGCACTGAAGCGCTCACGTTGCAACAAGCCATTGAGAATCGATTTGTTACACTGAATGGGAAGCATGACGGAATTTTGCCTCCCATGGCCAGAGACTGGGCTTCGGAGAGGTCCAGCCGCCTCTCTCTCCTCGAGTTTATTACAGTCCTAAATCAGCTCCATCTGTCCGCAGCCGGCTGCAAGTCAGTGAAAGTGGGCGGAGACCTGTGTTAGTGCTACATTCCCTGCTGGGTATTAGTTTTAATAATGGGAAAGGCACGTGTGTGATGCCCCTGCTGTTCTCACACATTAGGATAAAAACCAGAACTCAATGGGGATGGCAAGCGATGACAATTTATCGCAGTTTGTTTTTTTGCCTGTCGGAGGGAGTCGGGAAGGAGAAGAAAGGCCGTGTCATTTGCAGGAGACAAAAAACGAAAAAGCTAGATCTGTGGTTAAGGGACAGCCTACTGGTTTCAAAGGTTTTTGTTTCTGTCCTGCACCCGCTGGTCAGGTGCAATAACTCCATTCAGAAGGAAACTGCCAGATTCCTGCTGCATTGGTTGCAGGCAGCAGATTGAAAGACACAGCTAAGGAAAGGTGTCTGTAAAGAGTCAGCAAATTAAACTTTGTGCACAAAATCTTCCTACCAACACATAAGGGATTTTTGCAACTAAGAGAATCAGAGCTCAACCCTGGGGACAGAGACAGTGCTTCACTTTCCTGATCTGTAAAATGGAACTAATGCTGGGGAGGGAGGGAAGGAAGGGTTTTAACCATGCAGATGTAATCATGTTTATTATCTGCATAAGCTAAGATTATAAAAGCAGTAAGAACAAGCCATCTACCCTCAGGTCAGCTAAGGGATAGAAGAAACAGGCTGGGTAGAAGTGTCATTCATTCTCTGGTCTCTAACAGATCTTTGAGCTCATACAAGATACAGACAAATAAGAATTGAGACTGCCCTCTAAAGGTGGGCATTTTGGGAGGAGTTATACCAGTATGCATGCTTCGTAGCCACTAAACTAGCAGTGGAGAGAGATCTGAAATCCTGTCTGTAAAGCAGGTGTTACCTAAACATATTTCCTCACACCACTGCTTTGTTTTGAACACCATGATTTAACCACCTTTCTTAAATTTCTTTGGCTTCTGAAGATAAAAAAAATACAAAATATATTAACAGTGAATGCCTGGGGCAAAAAGTCACTAGTACCAAAACACTGCAGGAAAGCCATCAAAACACTATTTAACAGATAAGGGCTGCCAGTAGCTAACAGGTCAGCAATTTAGAATAAAAATCTGTTCATGCTCTAGATAAAGATTAACCTCCTTTCCTTTACGATGATTTCAAGCAGGAACTGCATGCACTTCAAAATGTGGTACAGTTTAACAGTGGCTTCCATTCCTCCTGAAATACAAATCTAACTTTTTCACTGTTAAGTAGTCACCACAGAGATTTGAAACTCACAACAGCAGTAGTGGACAGAGGGATAACTTAATTTACAAAGAAAAGATACCATGTTGAGATGCATTTACAAGTCGGCAGAAGAATTCTTTCACTCTTCACTTACTTGGCTTATAATAGCGGTCAAGAATGCTGAGGGTTAGGAATGCACCATATCCATGTGCTGCAAAAGGAGCTTTAGCCAGGGCTGCAAGATAATCCATATAGTAAAGGGCAGGACCTTCATGGTCATCATAGCCAGCCAAGAGGAGGTTGACATGGTAAGGAGTCTGCAAGAAAAATACAACAGTTCCCCTTAATGCTGCAACATAGATCCATCTCCCTTCTAATGCTTCCCATGCCAGGCACAGACCTGCAAAAAACTGTCCACTTTCAAAATGCTCCTTTGCCTACAAAAAGCACTGGGTCTCAAACCCAGAGAATGGCTCAAGTTTTCTTAGTAGGAAGCAGAATTCTTTACCGCCCTGCATTCCTTTAAGCAATACAGGCCTTTTCCTTAAGTCTACACTAGGGACATGTTAACAGCAAGCTCTTCAATTCTAAAAGGAGGACAACTTGTACTTAAAACACTTTCACACCAAGTTCCTTCATCTCAGTATAAAGTCTACGTTTTTTTGCTGTCAGCATGTAAACACAACATGGACTTCTCTGCACTGTACAAAAACGTCTTTGTTAATTTAATATAATGTTTTCTCAGTTGCACTGTAGTTAGCCATAAAGCATTTTAGTGAGTATGAAACCATATATATGGCTTTAAAACAGCGTGAACATGTTCATACAATGTTATTCTGTAATATTAACTGCCAGTTATAATTTTATTGCATGTAACCATACTTAATCTATAAAAGTCATTAAACTAACCTGAATAATCAGGACTAGTGAGGTAGTCTATAGAGCTGCTTTCATTCAGAATCTGGCCCATTTCTAAAATTAGAAGATCAAGACCATACCAAAAAAACCATAAAGGCTTTTGCTTTCTGCAGACATTTAAGATAACCATTTTTTGTCTTTTATCCTTCAGAAATAGCTTGACAGAGGAAGAGAACTAAAAGTCAATCTGCTTTAAATTATATCTTTCTTCATTAATGGCTTGCAAAGTCTTAAAACAAGAAAGAAAACATGGAAATATCTTATTCTTTAACCAAGACAGACCACCCATTTCTGCTAAAACAGACTTTTTACTGTGTTCTACTCAGAGATCCAGCAATTCCTCAGCAGTTTGCTTTGTCTTTAACATGGTTTCTCCTTTTTCTAAAACACTTGTCCTCTTATTACTGCATTTTCCACAATGGAGAGAGCGATCTTGTATACACATTATTCCAAAACATGTGACATTCATTTGAGCATATACATGTATGCTCAAATGAGCATACAAAAACCTCATTCTGAGGCACAGGATCATACAAAGAATACACAGAATCATCATATGCCTGTTTTCAAGATAGTACAGAACTAACTGAAGTACAAAAAACTGATCTCAATACCTGGTATTAAATAATATCTGTCATTAAACAAAAATATCATAGTATTAATATTCTGAAAAATGTAGATCAGCAAGCCAACCATCCCAAGTAGGAAAGAATTAA
>NW_017729015.1:11121469-11122075 GCF_001723915.1 Gavialis gangeticus | reverse complement strand
CACTAAGAGAGCCCAGACATAGGTGCCCGCCCAACTGGCGGGCAACGAGGGACACTGTATGCTTCCGGTGTGGGTGGAACAGCCACTTTTCAAGGGAATTTCATAGTCACCCCACCGAATGTTGGCTCCCCAATAACAGGCCAAGGGCACAAATGGAGAGAATTAATGGCACATTACCATTAGTGAGAAAAGAGAAAAAGTAAAAGCTTTCTAAAAGTCCTTTATATGCAGTTAGGTAAAGACTGGGCTTCAATAATACATGCTTGCACACAATTTAATTCTTTGAAGCAAAAAAACCTGATATTCCAATACTGTCCCGCCTATGGACACCTGTAGTTATTCTGTTACATCCATCCCTCTGTAAAATGCTATTATAAAGCTTTTAACAAAATAAAGGATTAGTATGAAATAGCCTGGATAAAATATTTATATGGTGAAACTGCACTAACATGACAAGAAAGGATATTTCAAACGAGGTACTGTATAGAAATAAGAGATGAAATATTTCATGTTGGTTTTCAAATTACAGCAGCATTAGAGCTGCACACCCCCTTCACAAAGGAACAACTGAACAGTTTGGGAAGAGATACAACCTGACAAACAAAC
>NW_017729015.1:11116190-11116469 GCF_001723915.1 Gavialis gangeticus | reverse complement strand
GTTCAGGTCCCGCAGTCTCTCACTGTAGGGTCTGCCCTGTTGTCCCCGGATCATGCGGGTGGCCCTCCTCTGGACCCTCTCCATGTTGTCCACATCCCTCTTGAAATGTGGCGCACAGAACTGGACACAATACTCCAGCTGTGAGTGTAAGTTGACAGTCTTCCACGAAAAGATATTTCAAAGTATGTCAAGATCAAGTTGTTATCCAGCTGTATTAGTTTAATTAGTCTGTACATCATCATTTATTTATGCTTAAACATCTCTCTCTATCTCTCTCTC
>NW_017729015.1:11114977-11115389 GCF_001723915.1 Gavialis gangeticus | reverse complement strand
AAAAAAAAAAAAAAAAAAAAAAAAAAAAAAATCAGTCTTGACAACCAAATGACTCAATATTTTGGCCATTCTATTTCACCAAGTTGCTTTAATTTATACATAATTTGAAGGGTTGATCGAGCTGACAGATTCAAACTCCTTGTACCCAGACACTCCAGCACTTCTCTCTAAAGTGTTTTTTTATGTAAATTTTCATCAGGTAAGAAGGAAGGACAGGCTCATTTACACCTGAAATGTAATGTTCTTATTCATAGATTCATAGATTAAGGGTCGGAAGGGACCTAGTAGATCTTCTAGCCCGACCCCCTGCCAGGGCGGGAGAACAACAAAAGACCCCAAAAAGAGAAACGGGACTCAAATGAGTCCAGCCAGGTAGGCATCCAGCCTCTTCTTAAAGACCCCCAGGGTAGGG
>NW_017729015.1:11105953-11114674 GCF_001723915.1 Gavialis gangeticus | reverse complement strand
CTAGGGGAAACAGCGTCTCCCCCAAACCCTTCTGGTCCCCCCTAGTGAGTCTATAGACTGTCACCAGGTCCCCCCTCAGCCTTCTCTTATGGAGGCTGAATAGGTTCAGGTCCTGCAGTCTCTCACTGTAGGGTCTGCCCTGTTGTCCCCGGATCATGCGGGTGGCCCTCCTCTGGACCCTCTCCATGTTGTCCACATCCCTCTTGAAATGTGGCGCACAGAACTGGACACAATACTCCAGCTGTGAGTGTAAGTTGACAGTCTTCCACGAAAAGATATTTCAAAGTATGTCAAGATCAAGTTGTTATCCAGCTGTATTAGTTTAATTAGTCTGTACATCATCATTTATTTATGCTTAAACATCTCTCTCTCTCTCTCTCTCACACACACACACACACACACACACACACACACGTTAGTATTTAAAAGCCACGACACGTGGCACAGAAGATAACTCACAAATTATTGTGTGACTTCAAATTGCCAACTTTGGCATGTGCGAGATGCTTAAGCAAAAATAAATGGTGTTACACAGACTAATTAAACCAATACAGCTGGGTAACAATGTGCAGTTTCTGAAATTCTTTGGATGATGCTTTATGAAACATCTTTTGCTCGCTTTAATTCTGGATGTAAATAATGTTTATTTTGGGACACCTTGCTACACAAGAAAGTGGGACATAATCACCGGAGAATTTGAATTTACATTTTTATTTGGTATTTCCTCCCCTCAAGCTTCTAACTGAAGAATATCCCACCCAGAAGATGCAGACAACTTGTGACCTGTTAAGAGTTTAGGGTTCCAAGGAAAAAACAAAATATTAAAAGGATGTTTTCATGCATCAATTTTGGAGAGTAATTCATTCATCTTCAGTGGAAGATCTCTTAAGTAACTTCCCTTCTCAATACCTTAATATGCATGCAACCTGCCCAGAGCGCGCACTCACCACTGGAATTTAATTTGCCATGATTTCTTCCAATGTGGCAAGATCCAAGCCTGTACACAATACACTCCAGTTACAAGCAGTCATATTTTGTAACACTCCATAGCAATGGTCAACTAATCATTTGGGAGTTTTGCTATAACACTTCATATTTTCAAAACTTTTTATTTTTGTATGTGAAAATTAATGTTTCATCTTTTAAAAAGTCATTTAAAATACCACGATTTCTAGAGCAAAAGGTAGCACGATGATTTTGAGACAAATGCTCAACTTTATCATTCCATTAATGCCTGGTGTTACAGTTCTTCCAGCTCCCAAGGCTTAAGGAATCAGTATCTGAAAGTACGGACTATAAGAAGATACCAAACTCCATATCCATTAAAGTTGTGTCCCCTCAACCTATAGACTCCTTTATATTCAAAAGAAGTTTAACCCACTCTACAATTTTCAGTTACATAGCATACACCATACAAAGTGCGAGTCTTAGCTTATGCAACTTCTTGACACTTCCATGCACCCTGCCAAATAAATGAAATCCTGCAAATTAGCCACCTCAGGCAAATGTTACCCTTAGGGCCCTTAGGTCAGATGTTGGGTAATTAGGCACTTATCTAGCTTTAAAATTCTGGCCTTTTGCACCTCCAGCAGAAGGTCACTAGCATAGATAGTAGAGAGATGAATAGCATTATAAAATACTACAGTAGAAACACCAAGTGTGCATACATTTTTCTGCTTTTCTAGTTTTTGCAGAATGGATGGAAATGGTAGCAAAGTGGTATTAAGGAATATTTCCCTTCCAGCTCAACATGGGGCTGCAGCATCCCTGTGATTCTAGTAGTGGTCCTTTCACTCACTCACCTTTTCTAATCCAGCCCTCCTAAAGGGGCTCTGACAAAACACTCTAATCTTGACCTGAGGCACCCCCAGCGATTCATGCCTTAGCTGCCAAACACAAAATAATCAAGCCAGGCATTTGCCCAGTACTAAACTATACCCAACTTCAAGAGACATCCTGTTACAAAGAATTTCAAATACAGCCCTGTGATTTAATGTGCTCAGTCTTCAAACTTTTTAAGTATGTTTCCATGACTTTAGGTTTTTGGAGTAGCAGCTAACAGAAAACTCAAAATACTGCTTTTTTTTTTTTTTTTTGGTCTCAAGAAATACAAACTTTTCGGGGGGGGGGGGTTGCAGGAAATATATTCCAGCCCCAACTAGCTTTGCACTTTATGCTGCTTGATTTAAAATAACTGCAGTGATTAAGAGCGTGAAATTCTTCAGAATTTACAGCTGAAGAGAACAGTTGTGATAAATACACCGAAACAACAAGCTCAGCGGTGGGAGGCTGGGCGGTGACAAGCAGCGGTGTGACATCTGGCGGAAGCCAAAGTCACAGCAAGGGGGAGAGAGGTGGGCGTGAGGAAGCATCCTGCCAAGCGTGGACAGCAAGAGAGGAACTGACAGCCTTCCTTTGGACTGTGGCCAGACCCTGCCACCTATAATTAAATGCAACAACACAATGCAAAGCTGCACTTTAGCTTTTCTCTTAAAAAAAAAGTTAAATGTACCAAATCTTTCCACCTGCATTCCCAGCAGGCGAGTCATCTGGAAAGTTAAGGAAGGTAGTTCTTCTCTCAACCCACTACAACAGCACCATTTAAAATGGGAACTAAAGAAGCTAGTGTTATAAATTTGGGCTGTGGCAGAAAAACAGAAGTTGACAAAGGATCCCTTCAGACAATCATCAGAAACATACCCCTCATGCTTTAAAAGGGGGAGTATTTCAACAGCCATGGACTGATGGGCAATGGAGGAGCAGAGGGTTTCCAGTGGTACAATCTGGAAGAGCTTCTGAACATAGTATTAGATTTACAGTGTACAGAAGGAGGGCAGAGAGAAAGGAAAAGGAGGGAAGAGAATCTAACATTGCAGCAAAGAAATACCTGAAGCCTTAGGAGCCTCTATTTATTAAGAAAAATAAGTCAAGGATACACTCAACCAAGTTACTCCCCATCAGAGAAGTCCTAGGCCTAGTGTGACAAGGGCTGCAGGTCAGAAGGCAACATTCAAAAGGCAAAGACTTGCTCACTATGTCGTCAATCCAATCATGTCTGAATATGTAGGGTATAGCACCCGTTTCATTCACATGAAGGCCCATATAAAAATGTTGAGTATGATCATAGGGCCTTTTCTGTAAATGGCAATCAAAGCGTGAGGTTTCATCTTAATGGAAAAAGTGGGACTTCTATTCTATATTTGGCCAGACCGCCACAGTTATAAACCAGCGTCCTTCCACTAAGCCAAGGGTCTTCGTTGTCATGTTTTGCCACCTCATTTCCACACAAAATTAAAAGCCTTTTCTACCCAAAACCTTGCACCATTGAACTGGCGCAAATACCCATGTTGCAGCTTTAATTTGGTTTTGAAGTACCTGAATTCAGTTTATTTTAAAATGAAATAAGCAAGCCAAAACAAGAACACTGACATACAAGCTTTATACTAGTTCAACTAAATAGGTTTTAATGACATCTGAAGTTAAACTAGAACAAATTCAGACCAATCTGAAGCCCAGTTAACCAGTGAAGTGAGGGTGGAGAGTTTTGGGGTTTGGAAGAGTACAACTATAGTTACCTTATGTTGTACTGTAATTTTACACAGGCTTGGTGATCAGCATAGGGACAAAGTAATCTTATCAAGTGAGTCGCATGCAATAGACAGAATGGATGATCTGATCCATCTACAATCTGGTCCAATAAAAGTATCTCCCTAAGAAATCCTTTCCTCCAAGTAGCTCATTTTCGAGCTGCTTGGGAGAATCTCCTTCAGACCTAAGAGTTTCCAAAGAACATGCTAGTAATAAGTGCATCACAGAACACCTTGTCTGTAGAAGTAAAGGGTAACTATCGTCTACAGTCATACAAGGTCCTTAAACGCCATACCATCAAAGCAGCAGGCCTACTACAACAATTAATTTTCTCAGTGCAAGAAACTTGCAAAAGGTGGCTTAAAATGGGCCTACCAATTTTTCCCCAAATCTTTAGTCTTTTCTCAGCTTCTGGTACCAGCAAGTGATCCTTGCTGATCCTTTGTCTTATTTAACTAGATATAGCACCCTATTCACAGAGTTCATGCAACTTAAAAAAAATATTTCATCTGCCCAAAAGCAAAGGCCACATATATATATATAAAAGCAACTTGAGCAAAAGATGTATTCTTAGAACACCAACTAAATACTGTGCAATAAAGAAAAAGATTGGCCGATGTACCTTCCTGCAGAAGCAATGCCCCAGACTCAGTGCCTTTGCCAGCATCCTCCACTGTGCTGCTCATCCAGAGGTCTCTTCCAGTCTTAAATTCCTAACTACACTTTTAAGGCCCCAGTACACATTTACTGGGGGGAAGGAGGGTGGTGGGGAAGAGAGAGAAAGCAGGCAAAGAGTTGAAAAGGGAGATCTCAGTCTTAAGCCAGCACTCTTTGTAGATGTACAACAGTTAAGAGGCAGGCCCTGTCCTTGTTGCTACAATCTATTTCATACGCTGGAAGCAGCTCCAAGTTTGTATCTTTGTTAAAGCTGCAACCATATTGTAATTAGAATGGTTTCAAAATTTAATGACTTAGACATGGCACAGATGCCTTATTATACCAGCTAGTTAACACAGTATTTGTTTTCTCCGTTAATTTCACTTGCCAATACAAAATGCTGTTTCTACCCAGCAAATAAAGCCCACCGATCAAATCACTGACTGTCCAATGGCAAAATGTCAACCATGTGTTTATTAAAACAGAATGTTTTTTTTCTTTTTTTTTTGCGGGGGGGGAGGGAAATGAAAACTGCTTTTGGTACTGTGCAGTAGATTCCATATGTCAAAATGAAGTGGCATACTGTATAGGTAAATGTAGTGAGCTATTAAATGCTAAGCACTCCGAAAATATTAGATACACCAGTAACTATGATTGCAGAGCCTTACATTAATGCTGGATCATCCAAGACAGACAAGTGAATTCAAACCAGCTCAAGTGGGGATGGACACAGATGGTGGTTAATAATGTAGAACAAGCTTCATTCTAGGTTGGGTTGTAACACTGCAATACCCTGAAGGCTTTCATTGCAGTATAGCCCTTCACAGACAGTGGAAATTATCCTTTTCAACTGGGGAAATTTCAATAGTGCAGCCCCAGTGCACTGACATGGCTCTTGTTCTGTACTAGGCATAACATGGGGAGCTGCAACACCAAAAAAAAAAAAACTGCAGAAGGGAAAGATAGTTATATGGTATATCACTACTCACCTTTTCCCATAACTTCAGTCTCTAATACTTTGTATGGCTGACAGCACAAGGGTGGGGAGAGGCCAGACAGCAGAACCAGAACTGAACTAAGCAGTACACTTGCCCCTCTTCCCCCCCTCCAGAATTAGCACAAGTACCAAGTGCACAAGCCCAAGAATTAGTTAATACTGCTCAGTGATCTTCAAAAAGGATCTGGGAGTCATTACTGACTCCAAGATGAACATGAGTCGGCAATGTGGGGAGGCGGTTAGGAAGGCCAACTGCACCTTGTCGTGCATCCACAGATGCATCTCGAGCAGGTCCAAGGAGGTGATCCTCCCCCTCTACGAGGCACTGGTCAGGCCGCAGCTGGAGTACTGCGTCCAGTTCTGGGCGCCGCACTTTAAGAGGGATGTGGACAGCATCGAGAGGGTCCAGGAGGGCCACTCGTATGATCAAGGGACAGCAGGGTAGGTCCTATGAGGAAAGGTTGCGGGAGCTGAACCTGTTCAGCCTTCAAAAGAGAAGGCTGAGGGGGGATCTTGTGGCCTGTTATAAACTGGTTAGGGGGGATCAGCAGGCGCTAGGGGAGTCCCTGTTCCCCCGAGCGCCGCAAGGAGTGACCAGGAACAATGGTCACAAGCTGGCGGAGGGAAGGTTTAAGTTGGACATCAGGAGGCGCTACTTCACGGTCAGGGCGGCTAGAGTCTGGAACCAGCTTCCAAGTGAGGTGGTGCAGGCTCCCACCCTGGGGGTTTTTAAGAGGAGGCTGGATGACCACCTTACTGGGGTCATTTGACCCCAGTGCTCTTCCTGCCATGGCAGGGGTTCGGACTAGATGATCTGCTCAGGTCCCTTCCGACCCTAGAAACCATGAAACTATGAAATTCCAGTGAACAGGTCATACCAAAAAGGTACCCAAAACCCAAATGCCAGTACTGGGAAGAGGGGGATGAAGGACTCCTGCCTTTGCAGCATCATGGATCCACTTCTGCATCTACGATACAGTGCCAACTACCAGTTAGGAGAGAAGACTTGACACCTGTGTTGCATTCCAACCCACTCCAGCCTTTGGAAAGTGAACTCCATTCCTCTGCCCCTACACTGCCCCTTCTGTACAACAGGAATCATGTTTATTCCCCTTTCTGAAGTTCTTGAGTACAAGGGCTGAGTACTACAATAAACATGAGCAAAACTTCACCCCCACACACCACTCCTGGTACTGATCTGTAAGGGTGCACAGGCAAACTGTTCAAGCTCAGACCGTAATTTACTCTAGGTTACCTAGACTAATAAAATTGTTTAAAGGCTAGTGCACATTAATGAACAAAAGGTCTCTTTCGCACAGCCAACTCCTCCCATTCAAGCTTATACCTTGTTATACAGGTCAGCCAGCAAAGCTGCTGTGGCTGAAGCATCTAGATGGGGTCCAGGCCCCTTTTTGCATGGGGCTAGATCATAAACTATTTGCAAAGAAGGGGTGGAACTGAGAAGAATTCTGGATTTAAAATCACCGATGCTTAGTTACAGGTACTAGGACAAAACCACTCCCATTACCAGATCTCAGTGGCTAAACTAAATGGGTTTTTTTCTGTAGACATGCTGATCCATGAAGTTACCTATCCCAGTTTCCAGAGCTAACACTATTGAATTAATACAGTTGGGTGGCTAGTGTCAAACTCCATAATAAATTGGGATTCAAAAAATTAGGGCTGGAATAGACCTAAGCGGTGTTTTAAGAAGGCCAAGGGCTTTGATACATGCCTCCAGTGGGACTGTTTAGCACAGAAACAGGGATTTCTACTCTCAGCAGGCACCTAACTGGATTGCACACACATAGTCTGAGTGAGAAAACAAACACCTTCTCACATTCGATCCCCTAGAGAGGGGAAGGGGATTTACACCTGAAAAACTCATAACTGTATCAGCACTCCGATGGGTAAAATAGCAAGCTTAAAAAAAATCTGGTTAATTTAAAACCAGCACCACTCAGTATTTTAACCACACCATGTTACCAAAACAGGAGAGTGGCGATTGAGAGCTATACCCAAGGTCCTCTTAACAAGCACGCCAAAGCCTCCAAAAAGAATGCAGTTAAATGTAGGAGAGGACTTTGGAGGACTAAGTAAAAGAGGCAGTGGCAGAGATCAGGAAGCACTGCTCTCCAACACTGCAGCAAGGTTGCACCAGAATATAAATTCTACGTTTTCTAACATCTTGCCACTCTAAGAGGTAAGAAGGGAGGACAAAAAAAAGAAAAGAAATTGAAATCCAATAGTTCTGTCTTGTATGTGTATGTATGTGCATGTATAATTTTCACACACCCTTCCCCAAAGTTGCAACTTTTTAGTCTTGTAATAGAGTTTCCACTGTTAGGTCCAGACAATCTACACATACGTAGTCACATGCTTAAAATACCCACTTGCATCAATATAAAGCAAAGCCCAATGTACAACTCAGATTCAGGCAGAAGCAACTTTCCAAATGAAAAAATGGATTGGATTTGGCCAAGACAAACTACTTAACACATTCCATCATTAATGATCCTGAAACCCCTTTTATGTTATCCCGCCCATGTAAAGTGTTACCAAATCCACCAGCAGCCACTGGTCTAGGCTCCACTCAGCTTGCAGGCAACTGCCAACATATCCCCGAATGCACATCAAGATGAACATACATCTTTAAAACCAGCAGGTAAATTGACCTTGCCCTCCTAGTCTTCTCCCTCTAAGGGGTCAGCATTAAAGCATAGGTTATTTTGGCAAGTTTATTATAACTAATACCAACAACATTAAACGAATACACTCAGACCTTCCTACAAGAGGAAAATAGATATCTGAAGATCCACAGTCTGCATTTTTCTCAATTCTAAAGATATTATGACAGCTACAGAAACAAATATCTGAAAAGCGATGGCACGAAGGAGGAACGTTCTGATGCCACAGCATGCAGCTTCATGTTGGAAGAGCTGTACTCTCAAACAAGCAGAGAGAGTTAGATTTTAAAAGATGGTAAGAGTTCTTCCTACAGCACAGGGATCCTGGTAGTGTGATAGTAGTGTCAAAGTGCACCATTTGCTCGGGGGCACTGCCATCTGCATCGGCACAACATTTTGTCTCCGGTAAATAAACACATCTGCCTTTGCCAGTGTCCTCCCCACTGTGCTGCCCATCTGGAGCAGGTGAGCTGGAAGGCAAGCGTGGGCACAGGGAGGAGGGGTGATGCAGGGAGAATCAGGCCTCAAGGGACATGGCACATAGAGGAAGACGAGAGTGCCACATCATGTCACATCCTGCTAACTGTGCTTGCCAAAAAGCATGTTAAATTACCCTCGTTAGTGATATTTTTAATCATATGTAACAAATGGCTGGCTGTGCTTAAGTGGGCAGGACAGTCAAAGTCAATCTCACCTATGCCATCTGCTCGGAGGGGCACGTGACCTCAAGACAAGTAATCAGTCTCTCAGGCAAATGACAGACAAGGCTGTGCTTGCACACGGGGGGGGGGG
>NW_017729015.1:11103423-11105915 GCF_001723915.1 Gavialis gangeticus | reverse complement strand
TATAAAAAGTAAACGCCCCCTCGGGAAATAGACAGGAAAGGGTGGGCTTGCCCCCGGGGGGGGGGGGTGGAATCATCTCACTGTTTCTTGTGTCAGGCAGGGAGACTGAGAATAGTTGCATGCAGACACACATGCACATAGACTCCCCTTTCAAAAGGAGAGCACCCAAAGAAAAGTACTATTACTACTGCTTACAGAACTGTACCTTTGCACCAATTGGACCATTTCATTTGCAAGAAATATAACTCCTATGTTAGTGGAATAATGGGTGGTCTGAACAGGGGACAAGGAGCGAGAACCTTTGCAGTTTATCAGCTTGCTGGGTGAACTCAAGCAATTCAAAACCTTGCAGAGCCTCAGGTCTCTATCTGTGCAACAAGGATAATCCTTTAACCCCATCCTTTTTTTTTTTGTGGCTTGTTCTCCCAGACTGCAGGATCTTCAGGGCAAGAACTGATTTTTACCACATGTATGTACAGATCCCAATTACGGCATTCATGGCATGTGTATACTGCACTGTACAGTGGGGACATGCCAGTAAAGGTGGCTATGTAACTTTTTTAGCATGAGATGCAAGCAGAGCAGGAGTAAGTGGGTGGAGAAGGGTGCTGCTTATCTCCCTCTGAAACCTTGTACATGCCCTGCATGCAAACTTTAACTGCAAGCCCAAGTAATCCTTCAATTACCCCACCAGCAATTAACCAAGTTTCATTCCCTTCTTTCCATTGTTAACAGATGCGTTTAACTAAGTCACACCATTAATACTGCTTGGCTTTCCCCTTCTATAAAGACAGCACTGGGAAGAGTGAAGTGCTCCCTAAACTCATATTTTTAAACAACAATTTATGCTTCCAGTAAAGAATATTAACAGTTCTTTACAGACCGTGAATGAAGACTCCTCTGCTGGTAGCCAAGAATAATCTACTTGCATACAAACACCAATTTTACAACTGTGGTAAACTGAGGTACAGAAAAGCTAACTTGTCCAAAGCCAGGTAACAAGTTAGCAGCAGAAGCAAATATAGAACCTAGGAGTTTTGAATTCTTCACTATAACTGCAAGGCATCACAGGGTAGCCAAACAAGGCAGCTGTAAAACGACTGATGAGACATCCTTTATTAGCAAAGCTTTGAAAAATTACCATGAGGAAATTGGTAATTGCAGTTTGCTAACTTGAAAAACACAGCTTCAACTTGGTTTTGATATTTACTGAAAGCTTCATGTCGCTGTTTACAAAAGGGACTTGTTTTGCTAAGTACATCAAACAGCTTTGCTCTATTAAATCATTTCGGGAGAAGATTAAACGGATTCAGTGCATTTGCATGAAAACTGACAGCCTTATCTCGATTTTAAAGGGGCTTAATTCAGTTAGCTGTTGCTGGTACTTATGACAAAATGTTTATTGGGCCCAGAGCTGGAATCTTAAGATGCATTTATATTTGTTACTGATAAGTGACCGGCACTTTCTAAATAAACTATACTTTATATTTTCACAAAATAAACCTTGTTGATGAGGATAATAGTTAAAGACAGAACAGACCACTTTATCAGATATCATCCACTTGTAAATGAAAGTTCTCCTTCAGCAGGACATGAGTCATTGGGAGATACTTGGTCTTACTCAAGACATTAGGCTGTCATGTTCCAGCTCCTATACCACATTTCTTTCCCCCAAGGCAATCAATCAGATCAGGGTACTTCTCCAAATAGGGTCTTTAGATCTTCAATAATAAAGAATTTTAAGCCATAAGTCCATATCCTACCCTTTACGTTACAAAACACTCTTGGTTATTCAAATTCCTTGGAAACCCCCCATTGAAAAGCAGTTTAAATAACTGAAATTTGTGGAATAAGTCTAAGTCACAAGTTTACTATATGAAGTTCAAGAGTAGACATGCCCCATGTATGAAATAAAACTTAAAAGGAGAAGTTTATTACACAACTGTTTGTTACCAGTAGTTACAACTTGTTGTTTTTTTAAAGGTGCTATAGTATGTACAGTATTGTACACAAGTATTTCCTAATGGAGAATAGATAAAATCAGTATCAAAATGATACAGAACTGTACAGCTGTAGAACTGTAAGGCACCCACTTGCAAAAGTAGTCCATGGCACAGTTTTCACTGTTTGTTCTGTGTAGGATACAAATAATCCTGTCAAAAGTTAATAGTTCTAGTTCTTTAATGTGTAACATTTTACAAGAGATGTCACAGCGGTGCAACGTTCTGGCCTCAAAGCTAAGAACAACCTGAAACGGTGCAATAGCCAGTACTTAAATGATATAAGCACAAGTCTTGAGGCATCAAAGGTCTGCAGTCTTCCATCAATAAACAGTTTGTTAAAGAGATTAAAACAGAACTAGCACAAACAGACAAGCACAACAGGACTACAGTAATACTTTATTCATATCACTTTAAAGTTGTTTAGTGCATAATATAGTGTGAAAGAGAGTATAGGCAACCCCCGCTTAGCACTCTTAATTGGGTCCTGAA
>NW_017729015.1:11102315-11103412 GCF_001723915.1 Gavialis gangeticus | reverse complement strand
TGCCCCATGTATGAAATAAAACTTAAAAGGAGAAGTTTATTACACAACTGTTTGTTACCAGTAGTTACAACTTGTTGTTTTTTTAAAGGTGCTATAGTATGTACAGTATTGTACACAAGTATTTCCTAATGGAGAATAGATAAAATCAGTATCAAAATGATACAGAACTGTACAGCTGTAGAACTGTAAGGCACCCACTTGCAAAAGTAGTCCATGGCACAGTTTTCACTGTTTGTTCTGTGTAGGATACAAATAATCCTGTCAAAAGTTAATAGTTCTAGTTCTTTAATGTGTAACATTTTACAAGAGATGTCACAGCGGTGCAACGTTCTGGCCTCAAAGCTAAGAACAACCTGAAACGGTGCAATAGCCAGTACTTAAATGATATAAGCACAAGTCTTGAGGCATCAAAGGTCTGCAGTCTTCCATCAATAAACAGTTTGTTAAAGAGATTAAAACAGAACTAGCACAAACAGACAAGCACAACAGGACTACAGTAATACTTTATTCATATCACTTTAAAGTTGTTTAGTGCATAATATAGTGTGAAAGAGAGTATAGGCAACCCCCGCTTAGCACTCTTAATTGGGTCCTGAAAAAAATGAGTGTTAAGTGAAACCGAAAGTTTTGGACAACCCACGATGGCGACTACAAGTGTTTTTAATGACCCAAGATGGCAAGCACAAACGCTATAACGAAACTCGCTGAGCGCTAAGTGGAATTGGGTATCAATTTAAAATGAGTGTTATAGGAAAATAGCACTAAGTGAAACAGCATTAAGCAGGGGTCACCTGTACTAATCTATTGAAACCCCAAAGGAGGATGTAAACACGTGCATCTTAAAAGAGCAATACCTTGAAGTTTAAGACTCTGGGTGATTTGTTTTCAGATAAGGTGTTTAAAAAAATGGATTGAGGGGGAAAAAAGTTAGGCTAAATATGACATTGCTAAAATGATCTTTTGTGTCTTGTAATTCCAGGTTCTCTCTCGGTGCTTGAAGTGCATAACTGACACATGCAAAAAAGAAAAAAGAAAAAGAAACTCCTTCTCCATCCCTTTCACAGCCCCCTGCCCTTTCCTCAGTGGTACCAGCTCTG
>NW_017729015.1:11077076-11102304 GCF_001723915.1 Gavialis gangeticus | reverse complement strand
AAAAAAGAAAAAGAAACTCCTTCTCCATCCCTTTCACAGCCCCCTGCCCTTTCCTCAGTGGTACCAGCTCTGCACTATACACAGTGCACAACACATGGCTTCACTAACTCCAACCATATTCAAAATCATTTGCTTATTTCAGAAAAACTGAGATGAGGTTTGCCAGTCACATGCTATTTTATTTTGTGTTTTCTGCCCTGAAGCACTCAGTCATGTGTATGCACATGTTTAAACTGAGAGCCTGGGAAGATGGGAAGGGAGGGGAGGAAAATTTTAAAAACTGCCAAAAAAGCCACTGGAGTAAGAGGGGATATACAAGGGTGGGGTGGAAGAGGGCAAACATATTATTCATTTTTTAAAAGCGGCCTTGGTGACTCCAGTCATTGGTAACACACCTCAGGTCTTACTTACCCGACTCCGGAGGTAGTCAGCCAGGTTTCTGCGTGTAAAGTTTGCTGCTGCAGTAGGCGATAATTCATATCCTGGTGCAAAAAGATTAATAATACATAAATATTTGTGTTTTGTGATTGGAGTGCCAAGGAGTCTTAGTCTTGAACCAGGTCCCTACTGTGCAAGACAATGGCAAACAAGCAACTGAAGTGCAGATACACCATTATGTTTTACAACTTTTCTTTCACTACTGCTTTACACTATACAGAAAGGCAACATGGTTTAATGGAATTATCATTCTGACTCTGGCAGCTTTTTATGTAGCATAGTAGGTCTATAGCTTCCAGGTGTAAATTGGAAATATTTATACTACCCTACATCAAAACAGCATTAAATGCAACTCATGCCTAAACCTGGTGTCAAAATACAAAGCCTCAAAAAAATAAGTAGAAGTGCACCAATAAAGATTTTTTGGGCCAATACCAATGGCTGATTATTAATGAGCCATATCAGCTGATGCTGATCCGATTGCCAATATGCAGCCCACCAACTTGGAAAACAGCATCTGGCTGGTAAGCCTGTTGCAGGGGGAAGAGGCAGGGGAGGGAAGGGGTGTGGGGACAGATAAAGGCCCCCATGGTGAAGAAGGAGTGGGGCTGGGGCAGGTGCTGGGGTGGGGCACAGGATGGAGCCACAAGTGGTTCATCTGAGGACATGGGGGAGTGCACCCCCAGGGGAGACATGGGGGGCATATGCCCCCAGATCTGTGTGCAGGGTGGGTGCAGGCTGCCACCGGGGGCTGGGGCCAGAGGCAGCGCTGGGCTCTTCCGGACAGGGGGTAGGGCCAGGCTGCCCTCAGGATGGGCAGCGACACTGGGAGGGGGAGCTGAAGCCCACCCTGTAGCCCCCTCTCCCAGAGCTGCCACTGCCCACCCTGAGCACAGCCTGGCCCAACCCCCTCACCGCTGGGAAAAGCCTGGCACCACCCAAAGAGGCAGCCCACCTTCACCCCATGCACAGATGCAGGGGCCGCATGCCCCCCATGCCTCCACCAGGAGTGTACACAGCAGTAGGAGCCACACCCACTGAATGAGCTGCTCATGGCTCTGTCCTCTGCGCTGCCCCACCCCTGCTGGGCAGCGCCTGCCCCAGCCCCACTCTCTCCCTCACCACAGGGGCCTTGATCTGCTCCCCCCACCATGCCCCTTCTCCACAACATAATTATTAGATGGACACTGCTCACCAAGCTACCAAGCTAGCCATGAACGTGCTGAGGCTGCGCACATGCATGCACCATTAATCAGCGACATTATCAGCCAAATAAAGCTGATTACCAATAATACCAATTTTCCTTTTATTGGTGCCGAAACAGTACGGACCAAAACAATGGTGCACCTCTAAAAAAAATTAGTATTACTATGAATCTGATTCTGGCTTTTTCATATAAGTAATATACAAAAACATTGTGGGCATTAAATAAGTCACATAGGAACACTAGAGATGTTTGTCATTCAGAATTTAGAAACAGGGAAATTTCTTCACTCTACCACAAAAAGACCTTTCTTGACAGCAAAGACTGCAAACAAGAAGGATCTTGTCCTCACTGACATGAACATTAGAGGAGTATTTGGAAGTGAACATGGTATCAAACATTCTTTAAAAAATGAATAATTGGACCTGCAATTCCACTGTAGTTTGTTTAGAGGAAACAGACATGGTTACACACACACACTTTTACCACTTGTAACAATGTGAGAAAGAAAGAGCCAAAGGCAAACCGTTTCCATAAATAAACTTGAGACACTTAAAATTGAAAAGCTTTGCGTTAAGAGTAGCAGAGCAGGTTATTACATGATACTGTATGCTTGTTATTAAAACCTTTAACCTGCCCTAAAGCAGAAAATTTCTTGTAGCAGTCTTAGGTATTTTTTTTTTTTTTTTATAAGCAGTTACATAAGATTCTTGAACTATTGCTTCAGTTATTATTTATAACTGAATAAGTCTCCCAATGACTGACAAAGGGTGTTTGTGCCCAAAAGCTTGCAAATAACTTTTTTCCAACTATTTAGTTGGTCTAATATATCACATCTACCCAAAGAATCTTGTCTACCTATGTCCTTAGACCAAAATGGCTACAACCAACAGCACTGCAACTCTCAACAAAACACTCATGACATGCAGTCACAATTGAGTAACATCTACACATTGAGTATATAGAAGCAGAGTGTTCAGAAGATGAGTGAAATGCTTATCTTGCTGGGATCATTTGATCCCTGCAGACTTCCTGCCTATGGCAGGGGGCTGGACTCAATCTTATGAGGTCCCTTCCAGCCCCTAACACTTATGAAATCTATACATGCGACTTGCAGACTGCTTGAGTTCAAATCTTTGCAACCACTCTACAGATTCAAGCAGCTGAAAGACCTTAAGACTAATCCTTTAGCATTTCTGGACTGGCACAAACTGAATATTAGCATCATGACCAGAAGCAAGACTCTGCATTTGAGTCAATCCTGTGAGATAGGCACTGCTTGCAAAAACCAGGAGGGAAGATTTTCCAGTATACTATATTTCATTAGGTGATCTTACGTTCTGCAATCAATGCATAGTCCCTCAGTGAAGTACTGCTTCTCCTTTCCAGATGCTGCAAAGACCAATCTTTTCACCTGTCATTTTGTCCACGTCACAACTCTATGTCATTCCATGGACCTCGTCTTCTCTGTCTCATGAATTGTAAGTTACTTGTTTTCGCTCCACTCTCAAGACCATTATAACCTATCCCCACCTTCATCCTTCCAGTGTCTACTCCTTAAATTTTAAAACCTGTACTTGCATGCTTCCTCAAGTTGTCAGTCACACTTAGAAGTTAAGTTCCCCATAAACATTTGTGATGCCATTTTAACTGTTCTCTTTCAAATGGCTCCTTAAAATTAAAAAAAAAGAAAAATCTTCCTTGCAAAGGTATCTACAAAACCTTTTGGCACCATCACTGGTCTCCCTCAGCAATACCATCTCCCTGCATTTCCATGCGTTTGCATCAGCTGTTGTCTTGCCTTGCACTTAGACTAAGTTCTTTATGCATCGACCATCTTTTAGCTTGTATTTACACATCCTTTGGACGGTGGCATCTCTGGGTCATCTAAGCACCATGGTAATACAAAACAAAGAGGTTAGATGATAACTGTAAAAATAAAACAAACCCAAAAAATCCCCCACTCCACATAAGAGCTAGGAATAGAAAACTAGGAATCCAGGTTGCAAGTCCTTTTTTTCTAACAACTTTCCCTGCTTTGTACAAGCTAAACCCTGTCAACTTGATGAGCAGTTATACCATGGGCATGCTGCTGACAGGAGAATCAAAATATGGTATTGATTTAAGAAATACAAGTTACTGAAACAAGAACTGAGCCATTCACATGTATTATATAGGGAATCCCTTCGAATACATACATATGGATGTATTCAATGACAACCATTCATGCCCCTACCTACTTACCATGCCCTCACTAACATATTTACCTGAACTAATCCTAAACACTACACAGACTTCACACATGAAATCTAACATCTACTTCAGATAAATGCTGACTGTAAACCCTGCCTACTATTGTTAATGTGATAGAATATTTTGAAACACTATAATTTTAGGTCGCATTTCAGCAAGTAAACCATTAGTTCCATTTGCTTTTGTTTTTATTGCCCTTTTGGAACATGTATGGAAATACTAATTCAAACAGAAGAAACTAAGATACAACAAATAACAAGAACTCTTGTAAGAAAAGTTAAGAGGAGAAGAATGTAATTATAACATGACAAAAATTAACAAAAAGGTTCAGGGGCCACTGTAACATGAAGAAATGCATTTTGGTGCTTTTAACAGACTATCTAAGTAGTTAAATTGTAGTCTAAAATGCTTGGTACCAGATACTGAGCCTTCAACAACCTGCCAGAATATTTACCCACATTTGTATTATTAAAAAAAAAAAATGCATTTTTTTTTTTTATTACATGTTAAAATATTCCTGGGAAACAGCCATTTTAACTTTAGGTTCTGTACTCACCGTTTCTCATTTTGTAGAGCTGAACATTTTTTTGGATGTACTCTGCAAACTGGACAGTATCTCCAGCCTCCCCAACACAAAGGAGCAAGATCTTCTCACTCATCTTAAACATCTTCTCATGGTCTGTAAAAATAAAAAAAGAATAGGAGAAACACCACTCATCAGCAAGAGCACACTGTTTCACCAATAACAGAGTAGTTTCACAATTTAAGTGACAAGTTAAGAGATTCCAAACAGTCAACTGCGTACCAGGATACTAATCAAAGTGCCCTGAACACATTCCATATTTAGCCTCTCAACTTCCCAGTCCAGTCTGCACTGCTTAAGAGCCATCATGCTTCACAGAACTGAGTGCATTTCAGTGATTAATAGTGCTCCTACATAGTTTGTGACCCAGAGTAAATCTCAAACCTACAACTGGACTCATGTAGACAGACAAGGCACCTGCATTGTCCTGAGATAATCAGTAGAGCTGAACACACAAAAATCAGATAAATGAATTCAGCCAAAGAATCAAAATCTAACTTTGTGAAATGCTTGGGAGATATGACAGAAATAGAAGATATTACTCTGGCATCAATGATGGTTAAAACGTCATAGAGATTGGGGGGGGGGGGGAAAAGACAGTCATCTGAACAGTTTATTCAGAATTTAAATTTAACAATCCCTCATTCTATTCCTTTCCCCAAAAATAGGATATTCCAGGATTCTGATGAATAAACTACTACATTTTGCTCTATGTAAACACAGAATGCCTTCGGAGAAGTCTGGGTCTGCATAAAGTTGAGATGTGTGAATTTGCTAAGCAACAAGTCCTTAGAAGTGCAGTACTAAACAAACAGCTGTTTCTGAAAAGAGATATTTGACTTTATTACAAATCAGAGTGTTTAAAAAAAAGGCAACCAATGTTACAAAAAACCTCTAAATATTGGTAAGAGAAACAATCCTAGATATTGATTGCAAAAAAAACAGCCTGGTAAAAAGCCAAAGATCATTAAAAGAATGAGCTTGATTTTTTTCTCCTTTGAAAACGAGTCTCAAAACTGGTTTTCTGAGAGGAAAAAAAAAAAGAAAGATTCCAGTATGAAACTACAGAAAAACACAATTTTTAACTACCCTAATACTGTAATCTTATCAGACAACCAGTCTGCTTTACCTAGATAAGATAGATAAATAAAAACCTCGAGCAGCTTCTGATGCCTAGGGAAAACAGTTTCGCCATTTTCAGGTTAGGCCTGCAGAACAAGTCTAAATCTCCATATCTGAATCTCACTTTCACTTTCAATTTACTATATAGTGCTGAATAATCTCCCCTGGAAGACATGTTAGAAAGCTTCTGAAATATTGCAATCCTTTAATAGGATTTGGAGAGTATTATGCAGTTGTTAAATACTTTAAAAGTTGCTTGCGTGAGAATTTAGGAACTGTTGTACAGATTGATTTTCTTGCAATTTGAAGAAAACATTACCGAACACTCAATACTGTATACTCCCTATAAAAAGGCTATCACAACACATGTTCAGAAGGAGCTGTCAGTGTTGCCAGTCTGCAATTCTACGAAATGTTTCCTAATATTTGGTGCATGCTTGCTATATTTCTTAAAGCCTCAGCTGCCAAGCTTATGAAACTGCAGGTGCGTAGCCTCCCCCCCTCCCTTTTTTAAAAGAAAGTTCCTAGTAAACTGGGTTGCAGGAGAAAAAGAGCTTGAAGTGTTAACTGAGTAAGCTGTAAAGGCTCAAAAACCCAACTGTAAATTAAAAACCTTTTTAAAAAAGGCATAAATGATTTTTGAAGGGTCCGAAATAATATTTAGAACACCTAGACCTAAAAGTACTGCTCTAATTAAAGCACAGCCTAAGAGAAATAAGTATATGTGGTACATCGTTAGTTGACCGCATTCATTTGACATAGCTATATTAGATTGAAGAACTCTGCCCCTGTAAACACTCCAACTGACTGTCTGTAAGTCAGACAGAAATATATGAAAGATCAAACCCTTCCCCCCAAAAGTCTAGACCAGGGAACCTAAAAAACATGGGTTCACCTGAACCATTATTCAGACTGATAGTACTGTATCCAGATAAGGCTCTTGTTTCCAAATCCAGGCCTTCTACTAGTTAAAAACTATAAAAAGTAGGTTAATTAAAGTAACAAATAAAAAGTTAAAACCTTAGCTATCATTTATTTATATGAAACTGCTGAAGAAATAACTTGAGAGGATATAAGAAATTAAGTGCAGTCTATTTGCATGGAATAATGGCTCCAACAAACAAATCAGACTTGGAAACAAGCACTACCCACACTCTTCTCCAACAATTATATGGATGGAAGACATACACATCCCTGTGATCTTTATTGTCCAGAAGGCTCAGCACACTGTATCATTTTGAACAAAAAAAAGTTATACTGGCTTGTGTAAATCTGTTGGAAAAGGGTTTTTCCCCCTCATTTAAATAAAACTACACTTTACAATCAACGACCTGGTAAGCACTACATAAATATAGTATATCAGCAAACAGCTCTCCAGTACTGTTTCAGCTTTGAACTTGCATACACTCACCCTAAAGAACATACATAATAACTGCTTTTTATTCTCACTACGGTATTTCAGGTGAGCAGTTACAGCTATTTTTTCTACTTGAAGAAACTAAGAAATGATGGTGCAAACTGGGTTCCCAACAGCTAAAAGCTCCAAGACATGCATGCATTTGTTTCAATTAACATCCCTCAAGCTCTCCCTGACACTGTCTTTCATTGGGTGGGAGGAGCTTTTTGGAAGTCATTGCACTGTCCTCCAGTGCTTATAACAAACAGAACAACATCCAAAAAGAGGTCCAGAGTGTGCTGTTCTGTGCTGTCCTTACTGCTGGTCTAGTCAAACAATCCCTGGTTCCTTATCCTGCTGGCCTGCTCCAACTGCCTCTGATCCTCCATTTAGCCTATACAACATACAGCGTTTTGGGCCCCAAATTCAAGCAGCACATGGACAGTTTAGAAAGAATCCAGGGCCACAAAAATAATCAGGGGCCTGGAAGACAAAGGAAAGGCTGAAAGAACTAGGGTTATTTAGCCTGGGAACGAGAAGGCCAAGAGGGGATTTGATAACTGTCTTCAAATATCTTAAGGGTAATAATTAGAGAGAAGATGGGAGGGGGGCTTTTCTCTGTGGTTATAAATGTAACAAGTTGAGATGCAAAAGACTCAAGCTGCAGCAGTGGAAGTTTAGGATGGAGATGAGGAGGATGTTTCCAAGTATGAGGGAGGTCAGGTCAGACACTGGAAAGGGCTTCCTTGAGAAGTTGTGGATTCCCCATGCTCAGGAACTTTCAAATGCAGGTAAGAGAGACCCTCGGCTGGGATGGTTCAGTCAGAGACACTGCTGCTTTGAGCAGGGGCTGGGCTTGGATGCCCTTGAGCAAGGTTCCCTCTAGCCCTACTGATGACAGAGAAGGCCCAATGGGAGCTGCTAAGCCAGCGATTCTCCATAGGTGCCTTGAGATCCTTGCAACGGGGCCACGCAAGACGAGTGTTCTAGGTGAGCAACCAAGACAGACAGTGAGAGAGGCAGAGATTGGCAGAGGGAACCCACGGGGCTGTGAACCCCAGGTCGTGTGCCCACTGCCTGACGTCTCTGCAGCACAAGAGTTGCTCCACTGCTTCTCTGCAGTTAAAAGTAAGGAAGGAGAAAGGGAACTCCACCCACTAGGGGGCCACGGGGGGCCGCAGGGAGGCCCCCCATCCACCGGGGCGGGGGGCCGCAGGGGGGGGGGAGGTCCCCATCCCCCGCCCGGGCCCGGCGCTCACCGTGCTTCATCTGCACGATGCTGGAGGCCGCCACAGTGTCGGAAGCGACGAGCACGTAGTCTTGGCCCTGGATGCCGATGAGATACTCCATGGCGAGGGGGAAGGGGGGCGCTCGCTCTGTTTCAGCTCCTGCCCGACCCGGCAGCCGCTTCCGCCCCCTCAGCGGCGCGACGTGACACAGCTAAGCAGCGCGCACGCCCAGCGCACGAAGGTGGCGTCAGCGCCAAGTTCTCGCGAGAGAACCGCTCCCCCAGTGCCCAGCCTAGGCAGGGGTCACGTGACTGCAAGCCGCGCCCCGGGGTTCCGCCCGGCCCCTTAACCCCTTCCTCGCCGCGCTGCCACCTGTTTCTGGGGTTTTCCCGCCTTTCCGTCCTCACGCGCCAGGTCCAGGTGTGTCACAACCCGCCCTGGGGTGCAGCCCTCGCCTGGTGCTGAGTTAGCACATGGGGGCATCTCTCCCTTGCCCATAGAGTTGCCAAATCTGAAGCTATTCCAGATGTTTTTGCTCCCCTGTGACATGACATCACTCATTGCAGTGTACATGAGGTACGATGTCATTAGGCTGCCAAGGGAAAGACATGCGATCAGATGACACCGTTATGTTTTACACCCGTCCATATATGAATTTTGTGCATTCATCCTATTCATTGATTTTTCTTAAAATAGCTGATTAAAATCCCCCGCGTTGCTTTCAGTCGTCACCGAGATGGATGCCGATCCAGGTGGACTGGAGGGCTGGCAACCCTCCCTGCCCAGCTTCAGACCAAGGTGGCACGTTGCCCACCCTGCACGATGCCCAGGGCTGCGGGGCATTGCCCTCCTGGCAGCTCCTGGGGAAAGGCTGGAGCTGACTTGCCTGAGCTGGTCTTCCTCGGGCAGGTGGTTGCACGATGTGTGGTCCCTGCCAGCCTCAGAGTCTGGGGCCGCAGGGCCCAGGCCGCCACGCTGAGCAGAGCCACGTGCCTCTATGGGTCCTGGTGCGCTGTGGGCAGCCTGGGGGTGGCTCCAGATAGCTCCCACGCACCAAGCAGGGACCATCGGTTAAGGTTGCCAACCCTCCGGGATTGCCCTGGAGTCTCCCGGAATTAGATATAACCTCCAGGAGAGTCACACGGGAGATAAATGATAGGGCATTCATTAAAATAAATATGAAACGTTGAATCCAATTTATACAGTAGTCTTTAAAATGTCATAGCAATGTGCATTTGCTTTCCTGAGTGCAGTACAATAGATCGGTCATTAACGTCGTTCCATCATGTGATGAAGCCTCCCGGAACAGATTCAGAGTCGGGAACCCTGTGATCGGTACATGCGCGCCGAGCAGGCTATGGGCGAGCACGTGTCCAGGTGCCCACGTGGTGGTACATCGGAAGAAGAATGTGAGCCAACATGGGCACTGTTCCTGCCGTGTCTAGGGTCACGGTGGGTAGGCCAGAAAGAGAAATGTGGCAATAGCAGCCTGAAAAAAAAAGGCTGCTGCATGTGCTCAGCCTATATCTCAGTCCCGTATTGAGGGCTCCACACAGACATTCCGCTTAGGCATGCAGGTGCTGCGATCTCCTTGTGCCATCTTCAAATATTAGTCCCTGATAGATGGCAGACAAATGTATGCCGTGCTGAAGTGCAGTCATCCTCTAAAGGTACAAAAGCACAGGCTGAAGTGCCTTCTTTATTTGGTGATCCTGGGCCCATCTCATTGTAAAGATTTCCCTCTGCCCCTGCTACCTCCCGGGACAAACAAAAAAGACTAGGGTCTGAGAAGCCATTTTCTAGTTACTGCTACATCATCCTCAGACTACTGTTAAAACTTAGCAGACATTTTTTTGCAGTGGATGATGCATGAGACAGAGGACTCCTTGCTTAACCACCTAGGATTTTGTCTACTCAGATTTGCACACAACCAACAGAAACGATGCATCAAAAATCAAGGTAATCCCGGAATATATTAATAAGGACTTTCCTTAGAGGAGAGGCGGAGCCAAGGAATCCATCCATATGAGCATCTTTCACAACAGTAGGGCCATTCGTAGCTCTACATATCCATAGCTCTTGCATTTGCCCATCCTGCAGAGATGGTTGGAGGCAGGGGAGGGGCTGATCCTTTTCTCCCACCTCGTGTTTCATGGAAATTGCATTTTGAAGACTACTGTGCAAGCTCCATGTAGAGACATGTTGGAAAAGTGCATGATTTGCTTAACGGCATAACACAAGGCTAGTTCTAATTTCTTGCCTGCTGCTTACATGGAAACAAAAATATTGGTTATCTACAAACTGTGGCTAAACTGCTTTAAGTGCGTAGCATTTTTCAGGCCTACTGCCTACTTGTAACTTAATTATATTCTGATTAACTATCCTAACTCGAACTGTAACTATCCACTTTGTAACTAACTATACATCATTTAATTGTCCTAGAACAAGTGAGGAGGAAGCTGCTGTTAGCAGCCTTGAACATGACAAAATGAGGTCATTTTTATGGGTGCTCTTTCCCCTCATCCGCAGGAGTTGCAGTGGCCACCCTGAAACTACCTAGCTCCTGACCATTTTAGGGCTGCTAATAGAGGCTCCAAAACTATTAGAAATTCTGACCCTCAGGTACATTCAGTTTAAGAGGTTAAAGTGGCTTTATAGGGAGGATTTTTTTAATGCTTTTAGAATCAGAAGACTCTTAAGGACATAGCTGCTAACTCCACTTTGCTGTGAACTTGAAACACAGTGATACATTTCTTCTAGCTAATGCAGCTTCAACTTTGGCTCAGAATTCCTGGGTTTCTTTCTTTAGGATGGCAGTACTGCAAATCTTTGGGCTCCGACACTGTGTTTACACCCAAAATGCAGCATTGTCATCAATCAAAGCAAAATTACAGAGAGTGGTTTAAACTGATGCATACTTCTCAAAAGTATGAAAGTTTGCCAGTCTTCCATGCAAAATAAGACTGAAGAAGTTTGTTCACCTGAACTAGAAATATGAGATGGAAAGCCTAAATTTGCTTTCTGCTGAAGCACTGTGGTGCTCCAGGCAGAGCGAAAAATGATCAACTCTGCTTGTTAGAGAAATGTACCTTGGGCACAAATTCTTTCTGAAAGAAATGACTGGCGCACCCTCGTCTCCAATTGTTGTAGTAAAAAGGAAGTGAACTATGCAAAGAGACAGTAAAATCATTCCAAGAACGATGGAATAATTTATTGGATGCCCAGCTTTCTGTCTGAAATACCTAGCAGTGCCATTTGCGACCAGGAGCTAAACCAGAGGTGTCCACATGGGTTTCTTAGTAACTTTGTATGTGGTTAATAGTGAAAGTGGTGAATTAACTGTAGCAGATGCTCAAAAGTGGCTACTCCCCCCGTGTCCCTGCATGCCCCAGTAGCACCTCAAAGACCTGCCATCATACAGAGACCTTACAACAACAGTCTGATACAGCTGTCATAGAAATCTGTGAGGATAGTCCCTCTAGATTCAATGAAAAATAGGCCATGCCCTAAATTTTGATCCATCTGGTTGTCCATCGAAACATTTTTTTCTGCTTAAATGAACAGAGCTGTGCTAGCACCAGTGGACAGTTTTTGGAGCAGAGATATCCAAAGGGATTGCTGTTTTAAATATCAGTTGCTGGCTGAGCAGTTTACTGCTAGAATCAGGCAGGGTTCCTCCTGCAAAGGTTATTTGTGTATCTCATGTCCTTGCCTTAACCTAAAGTAAGCCACAGCTGATGTTCAGCAAGTGGTAATTTAATTTCCATTGTTCCTCTCATTCCATTTCTTTCATTTCTCCTACCCTATGTATCTTTTGCTTCCTTCAAAGCAAGAGCCGTCTTGTACAGCGCCAAGCACACAGGAAGTTCCAGGTGTTCCTGTAATATAAATAATTAATCCCCATCATAACAAAATAAATGCTCCAATTGCCTGGACACTGAAATGCAGACAGTGGCTTGACATGGAGGATAACTCCAGCTGGCACTTGGTTTATTGATTAGACTCCATCACAGGCAGAGCTCAGGTTTAATATGCTCACTAAGTGCAGCTCCATAAAGATCTAGCAACACATTAGTGAAAGAACCCACTGAAGCTTTAAAAACCCTGTGGCAGTTGCCATAAAGAAAACTGCCCCTGAAAAAAGAAACTTGGATGCTGTGTTGCCTGGCATATGCCCAGCTGCACTTACACCAAGAAAGTCATTGTGTGGTTATGAGAACTGGGCATAATCCTTGTGGCTTAAAATAATACCAAATGTGCCAAAAAGCAGCAGCAAATTGTATTTAGGAAACAGTATAAATGAGAGTAAACAGCGAATTCACCATTTTGACTGTTTTCCAATTGCCTGTAGCTACACTTGTTAAATTGAGTGCTGCGTGCATAAATCAAAACAGGATGTTTTCTTTTACCTAACAATGGCAAAGCTCCATGCCAGTTTTTTAAGTGCATTTTCCTGTGTGGATCCAATTTGAAGTTTTAAACACATTTTCCCCTATAGATCTCTGTACGTATTGCACATATACATACAGCCAGCCAGTCTAACTTGGGGAGTTGGGGGGGGGGGAAGGGGAAGGTTTAAAGAGGGTTAATGAAAAATCAGCAACTACCATTCTTGTTGATTTTTATTGGGCCCTAGGGTGCAATTAAATGTTAAGGTTGTTATTGAATTTTCTTGACAGATTGAGTTTTCCTGTTTAGGAAGCATACATACATACAGTACATACCTACATTGCTTCACGGAACTGAGGCATTTCTGACATCATTGCATCAATATCAATGCCTTTATTGCACACTTGTGCCAAGGAGAATCAGAAAAAGTCTGATAGTTAGACACTGCCAAGACAGCTGCAGGTCTTAAAACTTGACTGGCTTTATTTTCCAGCCAAATGTTTTTTGTTTGTTGTAGATTTTTTAAAATTATATTTGTAAGTAAGGGGAAGGGAACAGAGAGGAACTGATGTGAGCAGCCCTGAATTGCTAAGCAACCTATCTAGATATTCTAGGTATTTATATGGAGCTGAAGTTTGTGTTTCCCTCGTTCTTAGGTTAGTACCCTAGCCACCAAGCTAGTTCTCCATTACTAACATTACCAGAAGTATTGCATGTTGGCCTGGATTTATAGAGAACCCTGCAATTAAAAAAAAAACCAAGCCTGTGTGACAGATTGAATGTTTGTGAATGATTTCACAGACTGACATGTCTGTCCAGCACTTGCAGGCAACCATACAATGTCACCAACTTACTATGCCGAGTTTTCTTGCAGTAAGAAATTTAGCCAAGCAGCCTGGGTAGTCCAGAAGAACCTAAGTAGGGTTAATGAGTGGTGTTCAGTCAGGGAACTCTGGTTAAAAAAAGGAAGGATTGAAATGTAGGAAGAAAAACTGGCAAGGATGAATAATAGTAGTGTTGTCATTTACACCAAGGTGGATAGAACAGCTAATTGAACTGGAGAACTTAAAAGCCAATACAAGTCAGTTAAAAAAAGATAAAATACTACCATTTATACTATAGGGGTCAACACCAGAGAGTCAGATCCATAGCTGATACAAATCATCATAGCTACACTGAAGTCATTGGAGCAATCCTGATCTACACCAGCTGAGGATTAGGCAGAGGTAGCACCCTTTCATCCCTTCCAATGACATGGGTGAACCTGCATTTTCTAATTTAAGATGACATTTACAAAAAGGAAGAAAATCAAAATCTGTTTACTAGGTGCTGATTGCTCCAGCAGAGACCCAAGCACTAAGCAGCAAATGCAGAGAAGTTATTACATTGACAACTGGAAAATGATAGTGTCCATGGAGTCACACACTGACTTTTCAAGCCTTTCAGCAGCTCTTCCCCTCCCCGCCCCTTAACAAGCTGTCTGCCAAATATTACAGTTGTTATTTTTACGTTTACACAGCAAATTGACCAGTTTACCTGATCAGATTGCAAGCTTTCCCATGGTAGCTGTCCATCAGGTGTCTTGCTATCTTGTAAGCAACAGCCCACGACAGGGTGTGAAGTTATAATAGCAATACTCAGCCCTGTCTTTTGCATTTGTAGATTGCAAAGCACTTTAGAAAGGCTGCTCCGTGGGACCCTTTCCAGATTCTCTCCAGAGCTTTGTGCACTTCAGGACTGGTGGTACCATACATATGTTCCTGAAATAGAGACATGATCAGTATTGTATATGGGGAAACTGAGGCACTGAGCATTCACAATTAACTTGGAGTCAGGCAGCCAATCCATAGCAGAAAGAGCACCCATGTCTTGGGACTCCTAGCTCCTTTCCCATTGGTTTAGAAATCAGCACTTATTCTATACCTCTACCCTGATTTAGCAGAATTTCAATGAGGGGGGATGCAGCCATTATCCTAATAGGTGAGGCCTGTTACTTCCCCCACAGGAAAGGGAAGACACCAGAGGTCCCCTGTTGCTTGATAATTCTTGCTTTCTCACTACCAGCCTGTGCTCTTTTAGGGTCTCATTCTTGTCCAGAGGCATGTTGCTGTACCTTACTGGATGCAGCACTGTGCACGTGGCACCTGTCAGGCACCTTCTAGATTCCTAGGGTGAAGCAGAATTTCTTTAGGTTGGGGCCACTACCTGGTGCTAAGAATTCCCTCCCAAGTCCTACCATGGGTGCAGGCTGGTAGAGCCCACGTGCTGCATGCCATACAGTTTTTAATTTTCCATAGGAAACATTTATTCTGATGACTAGGAGGTGTCTTTTATTAATGCCCTGCTAAAGGACTTGATGACAGCCCCTGCTACTTTAGTTCAAAAGCAGAACATGCTTCAGATTAAGCATTCAGTGTAAGCAGGCAAATGCATGGCCAGCAGACTTCTGCATTTCCCTTTGCTCACTGTATCACTGAATCTGATCCAATGCTCCAAGCTTGTCAGTCTATCCAGGCTAGTCCAAGGTTAGAAAGAGGTGGTTGGAGTAGAGGATAGATATCAGATTGCTTGGGTTCACTTCCAACTTCTGTCACTGCTTCACCAGGAGGCTCTGGGTTTATCACTTAATTTAGCTGTACTTAAATTTGCTCAGCTCTAAATGGATTAAATTATCTGCCTTACTTAAGGTCTGTGGGGATTCACTAATGTGTATGGGACAATTTAGGATTATTAAACAATGGGCTTTTTAGAAGTGCAAAGTCCAGTGATTCAAGTTTGCATTTATAGATGATTTGAGTGGCCTTTGCAACCTTTGCTGGCGAGTTATATTTGTGGTGACAGTTTTATAATTATTGTAATATTTATCCAGCATTCCCCATTGAGGATCTCAAGCCCTTAACAAAAGCAAAAAAGTCTTATCACACCCCTGTTACAGAGGGAGGAGATAAGGGCTCCAATCAGAGAAGTGACTGACTGAAGATCAGATCACACAGCTAGTTAGTGGAAGAGCTCGGAGTAGAACTCCTGATTCACTTAGCCCTGAGCAAAGAGACGTACTTGGACATGTTAGTTTGAAGTCAAGTAGAAGGTTGCGTAGGTTTGCACCTTGTAGATTTAGGAAAAGCATTTGATTAAGTGAGCTGAGAATATTTATCCATTCAAATGGATTACCAGCCCTGCAGGAATAAACCATGGGGTGTTCCAGTCTACAATGCCAAGGTCCCTTTTCCCTGCACATCACCTGATTTTGCCCAAACCCTCTGACCTGCGTGAACAGTGCTTGTCGAGGTTTCACCTGGCAAGGTGTATGTTGCTGAGCATTTGTTTCATGTGCTGTTTGTTTTGATAGATGGGTGTTAAACACTGCCTAGGTGAAAGAGTTTTGTCAGGTTATATTTAAATCATGAGTTCAGCTGTCTTGCGATGCAGAGTGAACTATTACTGGGATGAAAAGCAGCTCCCTGCAACTCTTGCTTTCATGCACGCAGCTTTGTGTTGGGAGCCCTATGAATATGGAAAATCTGCTCCTGCCCCCCCATAGATCCCCAAGAAACAGCGATTACCACTAATATGGAGTGAGTACAGTAAATCTCTTTCCTCAGGCCCTGACCTCCCACTGAAATCAAGGGAAAATATCAGTGGGAGCTGTAAGCTGCAATCACGTGAGAAGCTGCACCACTGTCCAGCATGCAATGGGTTAACTGCCTTCTCCGGTGAAGCTATCATCTTTTCCTGGTCTCCAGTCATTTGGAGAGTGTTTACTTTCCACCTGTGATGGCAAGAATGGGGAATCGATTGGAGTTTGCAGGTGAAAATGGATTGTAACCTGCTGTCGGTAGTGTCAATAGAGCTGATTAGCACTTGCGTCTGTCCCCAGTGGCTTGATCTCGCAGGTGAGAATTGTTCAGACCAGCTGGGACCACTGCTCTCCTGTGGGTTGCAGCCTCACAACTGATATCATTGTTTTGCTTGTGTAGACAAGAGAGCGGTTCATTGCAAGGAGTGCAGGATGAGTGAAATTTGTACTTCGTCTAACTCTGGATCACAGGCTGGGACGTGAGATGCACCAGTGATATTGCATAGGATTTGTTTCTAGGACTCCCTAGTAGCACAGCGTGATGCATCCTCTCTCTGCTATGTTATAGCTCAAAGTGTTAGTCTGAAGCCAGGCAGAAGTCAGGGTAAAGGTGTACTGTATAGATTAACTGACTCGAAGATGCCTAAACTTTTGTGAGCAAGAGCTATGAAAGGACATGCAGAGAAAGGACACCCTTCGTCAGGCTGTTTGTGTCCGAAACCTTGCTAAGAAGAATTTTTCCAACTATTTGAGTTGGTCTAATAAAAGATGCATTGGATTTACCCAAAGAACCTTGTCTGTCCATGTCCTTAGACCAGCAAGGCTACAACCTACATCAACTTCCATAAAACTTTTGTCAGGAAGGTGTCTTAGCTCCAGGATGGATTTTCAGGTCAAAACAGCATGTACACAACTGCCACCCTAAAACAGTCCAGCAGCTAGGGCACGTATATGGCATGTGGAAGAACAGAAGACAGCAGTCCAAATGCCTGTTCTGCTGGTCTCTCCCATCCCAGTAAGTGCTTTTATCATCAGACTCTGGTTTAATGAATATATCTATAAAAAGGAACTGCTTCACCAGGAGAGAACACCAGCTTCCAAAGGAGGCAGTAGGCTGGTGTCTGGGACTTTCAGCAAGGATGTGATCAGACACTGGTTCAAATCTCTGGCCTGAATCAGGCACAGTGGGGACATGAAACTGGTTCTGCCACATCGTGGGACAGTGTCCTAGCCATCGGGCTCCTGTGCATCACCCTTCAATTTAGTTTTGTGAATGAGTTAGTTACCAAGGTGCCATGCTGCCCTGCTTTCTGTCTGACTTCAGGCTAACACAGCTAACTACCTCTCTCAGTTCTTATGAAAAACTTTGAAAATTATCTGTTTCATCCCAGTGCTGTACAGGAAAAAAAAAGAAATCTCAAAAACATCTTCAGGAGGAGAAACCCATGTCATGATCAGCACTGTGTTTTAACTCAAAGAAGCTGCACGAAGCATGTCATCTGAATTTTCTGGTTCTGCTTATTTTCATTGCATCCCCCAGTCTGACGTGTGTGTCTGATCTTTTGGGGGAAGCTGGGAAATACAGCTCACAGCAGGCTGGTGCTCCCAAAGCTGCATGAGATGAAAATAGTTCAGTGGGTCCAAATTGATTTCCAGTTGTGAGCAGGACATAACAGCAAAGGCCTAGAGAGAGAGACCAGTGGAACGATGAGTTTCAAAATGGGTTGCTAATCTCCAAATCAGACCATAAGCATAGAAAAACTGCTTCGTGGTATTTGATCTTTTTTTTCCCCCATTGAGAACAGATGAGACAGGAAATCAAGACTCAATGAGCTTTTAACGAAATAAATGGAGACTTCTCTAATGCGGTAGAAGCTTCCTAGACAGCAGCAGCTATTCAGACCTTCCTCCTCCATTTCTCTCACTCTGTCCTTCTGTTCGAATTCCTGCTGGTCACTGAAATGGTCTTATCACCATTTCCTGTGTGCTTCAGAACTGGGGAAAGCACCGCTAATTTGTCATCAGACTTATTTGATTAATTACTCACTTAGTTACTTATTCAGTTCATTAAAAAGACTCTGCCCACTGTCAATTCTAAGGAAGTTCAGAGGGGCAGGCAATGAGGAGACAGGATATGGAACGAAATGGGCCATTGCTCCAATCCAATGTATAACTGTTCTTTATATTCTTTCATCTTTGCCGTGTCACCTCTCGGCACAGTTCATTAAGGGTTTTGGGCAAATGCAAAATGAAAATCAATGTTTGGTGAGAGATTGGTATTATATCTTTGGATCCATTTCATTTCCATCCAAGGATACATGGAAGATCAGGGTGCATTTTAAGGATGCTTTTTTTTCTGTTGAGAGAAATGCACTGCTCCACAGGTCATAAGATGCCTGTAATTATGACCCTGAATAGATAGAAATGTTGTTTCTTGAGACAAATTCTATCTGACAGTTTTTACAGTACGTTCGTTCAGAGCAAAATGCCCTGTCCCCTGTCACCCGGATTGAAATTATTAAGAAAGACAGACATTTCACTGACAACTCTAGCCTCAGGGGGGAAAATATTCCTTCTGTTCCCCTCTGAAGGTCAGAGCTCACATAATGCAAAAGACTTAAAACACGCACATACACATGCTCACACACATACACACAAAATAAAACTTTCTCTTTACTGGAGCTTTGGGTAGATTTGATGGAAAACAGGAACCCATTTCACACACATTTAACAGGAAATTCAGTCAAAAAAGATGAGCCTTACAATTTTTCATGTTAAAGCTCATACGGTTTCCAGAATAATTCTGATCTTGCTTGGTTGCTTGCTTTTTTCCATCTGTCTTACTGCTGTATATGTGCACGCACACACACGTGTACACACATATATTTGTAAATGTATGTGTATATATAATTATGTTTGCACACATGTATGTTTTCCTACTCATATACATGCACACATACAGACGTTTGTGTGTGTGTATGAATAAAGTACATATATAAAATGAACAATTTACTATGAATTTTTCCACTGGCAAATTTCACCTGGAAGCAAGTCACATTTTTTTGGTATTGATTCATTATTAAAAAATATTTGGTGGTTTATGTGTTTTTGCCAATAAAAATCTGTTGTGAATCGTATTTTCGGTTTACTAATCAAATCGCGCCACTGACTTTTGATCAAATTGTGCCGTTGACTTTCGATTGGCCAAGTCAGTCACATGGTATTGCTTCAATGACACAACTAGATGAAAGCATGTGTGTTTTCCATATGAACACATCGTCCTGTGTCTCTGTATTTGAGAGGCTATTTGTTCTGGAGGAAAGGCAGGGCATGGTCCGATTGTATGTGTTAATATGAAGGTACACAGCAGCATATGAGCTGTCATTCACTAAACCTTGTGTGGGGATCACTCAGCTCACATAATTTAGGCCTGCAAATTGGACTTGTGCCAAGGTTACCAGAGGTGCGAAACTAGAGCTCAGTTCATTAAACTCCTTCCATTGCAAAAGTTAAAGCAACATCCCCAGCTTCCAACTCAAACTGGCTCTTCATCACACTTCTGCTGTCCACAAGTCTGTCCTCTTGGCTTTGCATCATGTATACTGAATATCCCTGAACCATGGGTAGGGGCTTTTGGTCTTCCATTCTGAACATTTTCAGGGACTATCAGCCTGGCTCACAGTATTCAATTTAGATTTATGGAGCCAGTTTTGCCTGGAAGGAGATACAAGTTGTTGAGCTACCCTCTACAGCAGGGGTGGACAATTATTTTGGGCAGAAGGCTGCTTACTGAGTTTCGGCAAGCCATCAAGGGCCGCATGACAGGCAGCCCAGGGCAGATTAATATTAATTTTCTAAATTTTTTAGGGGCCCCGCAGGCCGGATAGAATGGCCCGGCAGGCCGCATCTGGCCCCCAGGCCACATTTTGCCCACCCCTGCTCTACAGCTGGACTGGTATGTTGTGGTGCTAATGCTCTTGTGTCTCTTGGGATTGCAAAGCTCATTCTAAATCTTAATAAATTAAGATGCCTGGCTCCTTTGTGATGTAGATTAGCTTCATTATCTTTACCTTATGGGTGGGGAAGCTGAGGCATGCAAGTGTTTAATGGCATGCCCAGAGTCAGAAAGTGAGTCCGTGACAAAGTAGGAAATTAAACCTTGGAATCTTTGGCTTCCAGTTCTCAACATTAGACCTTGCTCACCCGCAAAGCCAGGAGAAGTCAGGGCCCTTTACTCTGATCAGCACATCCCGCTCTCTTCTGAAAGCAGAACCTAAAAAGAATCCTGTCTTTTAGATTTATGTTCTAGTCACCATATCAGGCTTCTTCTGGGCACTTCATAAAAGGTCTCTTGTGGAGAGCAAACTCGTTTGCAATTCTACCATAATTATTCCACTGGAGATTCATCAGAGGCCAGGGTCCCTTCTGTCCTTGGTATCTTCACATGGATATCATGCGCATTCCTGCGTGTGCTAGAGGAGAATGGAGGTGATGTTAAATGTGGTTCGAAGTACCAGGCTCACGGTTTGGGCTGGCGTTGAGAATGAATCTCTTCCAATGCAAAGAGTCCCAGCTTCATGCTGGGTTTTACATCTGATTTTAGGGTGCTGTTGTTTTTCCTTGAGCACCATTGGAGGGTGCAGTGCTTTGTACGTAGAAAAAGCCTCTTTTCTGAGGAATTTGCAGTCCCTTAAGGACTCAGTCATACAGGGTGCTGAGTTCCTGCTGGAAGCCTGTGCTCCATTTACATTCTGGGAGAGAGGGGTGCTCTGCTCTTCCATGGGACTGGGCTCTAAATCAGACTGATGGGATTCATGGGATATCAGCTGAGATACAAGAAGTTGAGGAGCTATCTATGATAAGGAGAATAAGGGACAGCTATGGTGGGGTTTGAAAGGAATTGGAAGGAGTTTCTGGTGTGGGGATGGGAGTCCCTTGCCAAGGATGGGGTTAGGAATTTGAAGGAAGTTGAAAACAAACTATGGGAGAAAGATGGAGTGAGACAAATCAGAAGTTATGGGAGGGGTCCTAAGACTGACACCGCAGTGATCCAGCCCTGTCTCCTACTCACCTCTACCAAGGAAACCCCAACTTCTTGCCAGCATCTTCCTTTCCAATTTGCATGTAAAACTTTCCATTTTTCTTCCTCTCTCACTCAGTTTCTCTCTCTGTCTTTTTTTTAAGTTTAATTCTGAACAGCCGGCTGCGTTCAGCCTGACTGGTTTGTTATGGCTTATAATTTGTGTTAGGATTAATTAACTAATTACCGACAAATGTCCGTTGGCAAGATTCTGCTTCTGCTTGTCAACTTGAAGTATTTAATTATTTTAATCATTTACTTTCATCTTCAGAATTTATGCTCTTCCAAGAGCGTTTCTAGGCATCTTTTAATTATTATTCTGGGGGTTTTTTTGTGGGGTGGTGTTGGGGGGAGGGACGTGGGTTGGTATAATTTCTCATTAACTATTTCAGCAAACCAACTTGCTACAACTGAGGATCTGGTTCCAGCACTTTTAAATTGTGGGAGAGAGAGAGACAGGAGGTGATGAGGTGTGCGAGGGGAGACAAAAACTGATCAGTTGTGTAGAAGCATGTTGCGGCTCACCCCCATAATATCCCAAATCCTGCTACTAAGGAGCTGTCCTTTTCCTGGAAAAAGATTGGCCACCCCAATGTCCCCAGGTGCCCATTCTGTGATCCTAGTTGAGTGTGGGCTTATATACATGCTTGATTTTAGTCACAGTGAGTAACCCATTGACTTCAGTGGAATGCCTCCCAAGGTGCATCTACACGTGTGCTTTACTGCGGAGTGGACTAATTAGCTCCTCAGTAAAGCGTCACCATCTACACGTGAGGGTTGGTATTAGAGTGCAGTAAACTAACTCTGCCATAGGACAGTACTGTCTTATGGTGGAGTAAGTAACTGCACTGAAACACACATATAGACAGTGAAATGGGCTGGCTGAGCCATGACGTTGCTAAAATGCAAGGGCTAGCTGCCACCGAGCTAGCAGCTCCACACTCTCAGCACACTTGTACCCCAGCCAGCCCCTCTGCCTTTCAGTGCTGCCATCCAGAGCCCAGGGCTGACTTCTCTGTGCCCCCTACCAGCCCAGCGCTGCTCCACCCCAGCTCAAATTGCCGTTGTCCTGGGCACATGTGTAGGCACTGTGTCCATGAGCAATTTTCTCCAGCTCAAATGGCTGTGGAGTTTATTGTGTCACACTAATTGTACAGGTAGATGCACCAACAGTGTCTTAAAGTTAATCACGTAGATCCCCCTGTAACAGATCAAAACCCAATTGTTTTTGGACTCCAAACCAATAGCCTTCTCCCTGGTAGCTATAAAATAAAAACAGCAATTCATGAAAAAGGTTATTGATGCAACTCCTTTCATCTTTAAAGGATGCCTTGTTTACAAGCAACCACTCCATTCCCATGGTGGCTGTTAACATTGGTAGGGGATTGTTATTGTCCTGGTCCCCTCCTAGGAGCCCCTGCATTCAGGAGTGATGTACTGGTTTAATGAATCTAGTCACTAGATTCTAGTGGGAAAAATCCTGGTCCTTCCTTTTGTTTGATTTAAATACAGAACTACACACCTTATTTTTGCTTGCCATTATCAGACAAAGCATGTAGTCACACAGTATACTTCTGTGCACACAGTACATATACCAGTGCCATATATGCACACATGCCATGTGGTTGGATAAAATATATCTGTCTAAGGTATTTACACTGCACACAACTAATATATATATGTATGTATGTATGTATGTATGTATATATAATGTGTTGTTATAAGCAACTCACTCCTGTTTGTAACACAGAGAACACAAGTTGCATGCCCAGATGTGTGTGCAGTATACTGCTACATATACACAGATGCACATGGTATACAGAAGCACTTACATGAGCAAAGGTCCACACAAGCACAAATATGCATGGGTGTATAGTGTCTGTATATATGCCTCTCATGAAAAGTTAGTGTTGTCCAATCGTTAGACTTAAGCAGCCACAATTCCTATTCATATCAGTGGATGTCAAGGATACCCAGCACCTTTGAAAATAAATACACATACACAGGACCTACAGATAGGTAAATAAGAAACATGTACACTCACAGCTAAATGGATCTAATCTGCCTGTCGCTTTCTCTCTCTTTCTCATATCAATGCCAGGTTTCTTCTGTAGGATTAAAAAACAAAAAGGGGAAATGGTGAGCTGATCAAAGACTTATAAAAAAAAATAATAATTGGCAGATTGTTTCCCAAATACTGTGTGCGCCAGTGGGTCAAATCCTGACCTCTGTGGTGAGTTACTACACTGTGGATCACAAACTTGCCTGGAGTAAATCAGGATAGCACCACTGCAGTCAGCTAATTTATGCCACTGAAGAACTAGTCCACTGACTTCAATACGAGCCGTTCCACAGCAATGACAGCACAGGATTTGGCCCCAAGAATATTTCTTTTCAGAAACAAACAAATCCCTTGGATCAGAGCGCTGATGAAACTGTGCTATTTAAAAGGTTTCTTCAGGGTACATAATTATATGGAAAATAATTAGGGACAATGAAGCAATATTATTACTTCTTATCATATCACTCTAAATTTAATCTAGAGTGATATCTGGAAAGGCACTGGGGGAGCAGAAGATAGATCTTACTTAACTAAGGTTACTCTATGTTGCTGTCAACTAACTTGGGGGTCTTTAAGACAAGGCTAGACAATCACCTTGCTGGGGTCGTTTGACCCCAGTACTCTTTCCTGCCATGGCAGGGGGTCGGACTTGATGATCTGCTCAGGTCCCTTCCGACCCTATCAACTATGAAACTAGACCAATGAGGGAGACGGAGACCAATTTCATTCTGGGTGTAACTCCACAGAAACCAGTGGGCTTACATGAAGGATGGATTCACCCCTTTTTCCTGTAAGGCCCTGAGACAGAGTCATGCTGAGCAGTCTCAATTCCCAGTCACCCAGTGGAAATTGAAGGCGCCCAGTCCCTTGCAGATTGGACCCTAAAGCCAATGGGAGCAGCACTACACTAGTTATAGTGGCATTTGAGTGTAGCTGCTACTAGTGGCGCCTTAGAAAAACTTCCCCAAACAGGCATTTTGCTAACCCCTTGACTTCATTGGATCTGCACTGGTTTAAAACATAAAGCTAGCCTAAGGGTGTATCTGCCAGTCAGAGAGTCATACAGCCACATCTTCTCATTTCTGCCTATGAAACTGCAGTCCCCCAAGTAATGCTGGATGGAGGAGGACCCTTCCAAAGCATGGGGCTAGTTGTCATCACCTTGACAATCCATTGATGAATCCTTTGAAATGCAATGAGAGAGACAGGAGCTTGACATTTTGCTGGTTCACTTTGGGTTATTTTTTTTCATTTGCCCAGTTACCTAAGAACACAGTGGTGAGCTAATTTTATCAAATCAATCAATCAATGCCTTGGTATCACAGCAGGCCACAGACTACAATTTAGCTCCATGCAGCCTCCAACAAATACACTATGATGTATATTGTAGTTGACATGCCTTTCCCTGTACTGTTTCCTTACATCTGTGTTTCAGAAAAAACATCACCCCCTGCCCAGCAGACACACTTACTGATTCACTGCCCAGAGCCTGTCTGGGATGCTCACAGGAGTCCATCAGTCCTATGCAACGGTTTAAGCCAGGGGTGTTCAACCCCCAGCCTGTAGACAACCTCTGGCCCATAGGGCTTGCTAAGACTCTGGAAATTTGGTGGCAAGGTGTGGTGGCAGTAATAATTGCTGCTTCCATCCTGCCAAATTTCTTGACCCACTAGGAAGCCTTGGGACAGATAATGTGACCCTGTGTGCCAGATCATGCCAGCGCACGGCCAGATCTAGGCAGGCAGGGTCAAGCCGGCATGCAGCTGAATCTGGGCATCTGGGATCAGGCTGGCAAGCAGGTGGATCCAGTTGTGCAGGGTCAGGCTGGCACACGGCCAGATCCGAGCATGTCGGGTTGGGCCAATGTGCAGCTGGATTTGGGCACATGGGATCAG
>NW_017729015.1:11065336-11072076 GCF_001723915.1 Gavialis gangeticus | reverse complement strand
GGCCAGGCCCCAGAAGCAGAGGATGCAGGAGGGAAGAGATGCAGGTGGATCCAGTTGTGCAGGGTCAGGCTGGCACACGGCCAGATCCGAGCATGTCGGGTTGGGCCAATGTGCAGCTGGATTTGGGCACATGGGATCAGGCAAGCATACTGGATCACACCCCACATGCAGAATCCAGTCCGTGGACTGACCCTACACCACTCATCTAGTCAATGGGCTAAAACATTGGGCACCACTGGTTTACGCTGATGATGAATTTGAAACTCCTTTTCCAAGCCCCCAGGAAGGTGTGGACCTAGTGCATGCCAAAACTCCATGCTGGCAAGGAGTTTGCTGGATTGGGAAGCCAATTCTAAATGCCATTATTATTACAGCCTCGTTGCTAAAGCCTCTGATTCCTATGGACAGTGCAGTGCAAGGTTGAAATATAATACTGGGGAGACTGTATTATGCATAGTATGCAATGCATACTATGCATAGACATAGTACGCATTGCAATGAGCATACATTTGGGGATTTGTCAGTCTTTTCAGATGACAGCTCAGGTCCTTGCTTTGATGCATGACAGACCTTGCAATGTGAACTTGGAGGGTTAATAAAGGAGGTGCCCTGGCAGCTCACTGTTGTCCTGGTAAACTCTAACAGAAAGATCTAAATGAGATTAGAAAGATCATCTTAATTAACTTCAAAATCCTGTTAATTAGAAGCCTCACCACATTAAAAATTGCTTCAGTGACCAGACTGAACCATAAGTGAAGGCTGCTGTACACACACAGCATTGCAGCACAGACAGAGGCTGGATTGCACCCAGGTCTGGCCTTTTTCTAGTTTGACCTTTTAACTCCTGAAAATAGCCCAGGACTTTTCTGCACAAAGTGGCATTTGCAATGCCCAGGAGGAAGAGGGAAATCTGCAGGGCATGTGCTTTTGTTATCTGTTCTTCCCCTAAGGCCCGAGACCCACCCTTAGAGTATCCCTCCCCAAACAAACTCATAGATTTAGATGTTCACACACATATAGGCCCACAGAGCCCACCTCTGCATACATATGGGCATCTGCACATACATACACCTACAGAGAGGGGTGGACACACACTCACAGAGGGACATATTCAGAGACCAGCACACACCTACACACACACACCTATGCTACCCATACCTATACGTATACATTTTATCATGCCTTTATCATGCCTATTCTTATTTATATCATCTCAAGACAAGAGAAGACAAACATCTTTTTTGCAAAGCAAGCAGTAGATCTGATAGGCAACAAGGTGAAGGGGGGTGGGGGGTGTTGCACAGGGCAGTGAAGCAAAAGGCTTTTGAATCTATAGCAGCGGTTCTCAATATTTTTTTAGACTTGAGGCACCCCTCGGAAAATGCCAGTTCTTAATTTTCACTTTTTTTTTGGACTACAGAAAAAAAAAGCAATTCTTCTGTTGCAAAGAACTTCTTAGGTATTTTAAAGCTTATGCCCTTTCTGCGGCATTCATACCTGTGGGGAAGTGCAAAAATTGTTGCGTAGTGGAACCGGGCACTCCATTCCCTTTAAAGAGTGTAAGAATTTCTTTAAGGAAATACTCAAAGGAGCACCAGATTAGCAGGGGAATCAGGGTCCAGGTGCTAATCTGACAGTGAGCTCCTGAACAAAACTAAAAGCAGCTGTGCTGGGGGTCTGGGGAAGGAGAGAGAGGGTGGGTGGTAGACTGGGCGGAAGAAGTGAGGTGGGGAACCTGTTGGACTAACAGCACAGCCCCAAAGAGGAGGGTGGGAGATCCATGTACCAAGTGGAAGAAGTGTAGGAGCCCACGGTGTAAGGGAGGTGCTCTGGAGCAGGGCTGGGATGCAGTTACTGGTCGTATGGAGAGACCTGCCCATATGACTGTGCAACCCATGAGCGCAGAATCCTTTCATTCAAAGGAAGGGGCTCTGAGTCCAGAGACCAGGAAGGAGGAAAACTTCTGAGAAACTAGGAGCTGCAGTGGGATTATTAGCATTGCTCCTTAGCTGAGGGACAACTGGAAAAGGCCTGGAACCCAAAGCCCTGGAAGAAGCCCCAGTGATGTGGGGAAATCTGAGCCCAAAGGGCCAGTGGAGACTGCATTTTGTAGACTTCATGTGTTCTCTAGAGCAGAGAATCCTGCCTCTGTACAGGTGGATCAAGTAGATGACCCTTGAGGTCCTATTTGATCTTCTCATTCTGTGATTTATACCCTGAGAGAGACTATGCTGCTCCAGCCACTCTAGTCTGTGAATAAGACCCCAGGTGGGAACTGTGAGAAGGGTGCTCTGAAATGGCACCCTGCCACAAATGACACGATTGCCACCCCTTTGACAAGAAAACTGAGGCCTGGAGAGAGTAGGCAGTGTCCTGTTCCAGGCTGTTGGTGAGACAGGATGTGGAGCGAGGAAAAGCACCTTAATTTCTCGGCTCCCATCTTGTACTATCGCTGCACTTCCCTTTGCCTTCAAAACCAGGCATAGGGAAGGTATAGTGGGATTGCAGGAATCCTACGCTCTCTCTTATATAGAACTCCAAAAATCACTGCAGTGCACTGAGGTGCACAGATAGCATTAGATTTGAAGGATGTACAGAGGGTTTCTTGTAGGAAGGAATGCCTTGCCCTATTGTAGGCTGACAGAATGAACTTCAATTTATGCCCCTGGCATTTTTTTTACAGCTCAGCTATTCCATTTAGGGTTTCAGAGCCAGTGGAAGGAAGCTCAGATCGCTTCACTGACCAGCCATAACATCTAGCCAGTACATTAACTGCCCTGTTGCCCTGATCTGATGTGGTTTTACAGACAATAGCTACTGGCTATTTAGGCAATGTATAAATTAACATATTCTGCACAAACTAGGAACATATTTAAATTAGGGGAGAGTGCCCTTTATTTGTCAATCATTTTACATCCACATTTGAACGTTCCTTGGAAATGACAATTCCAACCTTTCTTCATTGTACCTTAAACCTCCTTGCCTTCACAAGGGGCAAACACTTGACGGATCAACTGTTCCTGCAGCCTCCCTCGCCTCACTACGCTGGCCCCCACCCCACGTCTCTGCTTTAATTAAAACAATAACAATCTGCTCTCCTGGAATTTCTTTCCCAGTTTGGCTCAGTAACTTCTGACCTTCGAGTCAGAACACCTTTATTTCTGATCATGCTAAAGTTTTCCTGGCATGCCAGGGTCACAGATGCAGAGATAAAGAAGTCAGCTCACAAGTTAGCAGCCAGAATCTGGATACCTAGCAGGGACCACAGGATACTGTAGATGAATGTTGGGCAGATGAGATCATTTAGGTTCTTTTGGTTCCAAACTGCCCCTATCTGCAGCCATGCTAATCGTCCTAACTAATTTAGCAGTGGAGCTGGAAGTGGCCTGAGATGGGACTTGAACTTGAAAATCTCAGAGGAATGGGCACAACCGAACATATACCAAAGGACGAATCCAAACTGTAATGCTTTGCAAACCTAGAACAGTCCAGTATTTGCCTGTGACTGAGGTGTCATTGACAACAGTTTAGTTTTAGTCTGGTGCAAAAGCCAAAATAGTATTTGTAGATACAACCCTGGAGCTTCAGCGCACTCTCAGGTTCTCCCTGAAATCTAAGAAGGATGGGTGTATTTAAACACACAAATGATCTGTAATGGTAAGGCGCAGGGAAAGGGCTGAACTGCCTACAGTTGACTCCCCCGCTGCCTACCCTCAACTAAAAATGATTGACCCCACCTGTACATGGCTACCAATCCAGCTGCCCATTTTACCTGGTTCTGTCTATGGGCAGGGAAGTGGATCAGATCAAGGTTCAGCAACACACAGGCACCCTAAGACAAAAAGGCAAGAGTTATCAGCATGCCAAAGCATGTAGACATTGCCTTCTTTCTAAGGCAAAATGCACACGTAGGAGTAAACTGGGTTCCAAGAAGCACCACCGATAGTCCCTAGGAGCATCAACAAGCTGGATCCTGTGCCTTTGTTTCCAGATGTGTTGGAATTCAGGATTGGGAAGGTGCACTGTATTCTAAGAAGTACTGGTGTGCGAGCGAACACCAACATGGCGGTCCACATGTCACCAGCACTCCAGGACATGCAGATATGCTGGTTTCAAGGGCACACTGTCTGAGTCGCAGACTTCTGGGAGTCTCTATCATTTCCTTGCAATACCAACTCCAAAGAAGAGAATTGTGACATCTCAGCAAATTATCAAAGGGTCTTTCCTTCCGCAGCAGCTGTTACAAAGCACCTTCCCCCTTTAGATAATCTGACTAATCAACAGCAGTGTACAGAAGGATGTTCAGTAGGATATATCACATTTCCACCTAGATTCTCCTGTGATGATTTCCCTTTGTGTAGAAAACACAGTTTAGGGGAGAAATGCAGATCATCCAAGTCTCTAAGCCCTTTATGACTGGCCCACCCTGGCTTTTTCTAGATATTTTGCTCAGCTTCTATGCTCCTATGCTGACATAAGGCTAAAACAACAGCTGCTGGGGGGAAAAAAAGAAAAGGAAAGAAATGTACACTTCACAAAGTTTGTCTCCTCTCTTTCCCACTTGTCCTAGTGCTGACACCTTGTGCCACCCTTGCAAAGAGGGGATCCTGTGTTTATGTAAGATCAAAATCAGCATTAATCAGGATCTTTCAATCATTCCCCTGGAATAAACTGCTTGGGATGCTAGCAGCAGGTTTGGTAGGACAAGGAGGCCGTAATGGAGGCATGCTTGAATGAGCTTGCAGCCATTCAACTAATAGCCCCAAGGCTGGGATTTATTTATTACTACTATTTAGAAAATAAACTTTGTGTGTATTTAAAGCAGTTGAAATGGGGCTTCTCTTTAATACGGGTAACTATGTCTCGCTTCTCTTTAACACAAAGAATCCTCTTCCAAACTGTATTGAAAGTGACTCTCAGCCCTATGTCTTTTCAGGCTATTTGTGGAAAGCAAATCAGAGCCCTGTTGTGAATGATTTTCCCCTTTCTGAAGCAGTAAACATTCCAGATCTGCTCCTAGCCTACTGGCTGGCTTAGTGTGAAGTGACCTCAGTCCTTGGGTTCAAGGTGCCATTTCAGACACACAAGACTGATCAGTGCAAGAGAGGTTAAGCAAGCATGTGCCTCTCCTTTTATTGTATAGGAAGGGAATCAAATTGACAGCCCAGAGGCTGCAGGCTGGTGGTGCGCAGTAGAGCACACATGGTGTGGGCAACACACGTGGCAGCCTCCTACTCGTTGCCCTGCCCAGTCCATGTGTCCCATCATGGATTTACATCTGGTTACATTGCATTGTCCATGGAGTTTTTTTTAGAGACAAGGGGATGATGGCTCCATGTTGTTCCCACTGGTAATATCCTGTTATTGGCACTTATCTCCCTGACACCTGCCAAGTTGCTTTTATAGGCAGCAATTCTATGGCTCCATCAGCCATTTCCCATGGAGGGAGCAGAGAGGTTATGCCAGCCCTGCGGTTAGAATGGCCTTTGCAAAGAGGATTACTGGGATCTCTCCAGCATGCAAACCAGCTATTGGGCTATTCACGGGAAGTTCAAAATTGGCTTAAAGGGAACTTCTTCCTGTTCAGCAAATTGTGTCCTGGCCATACTGGTCTGGGAGTCAACTCACATAATCTCATGATGGGAGCCAGGGAAGTACTTAGACCCTTAGCTAGGACCACTTGGATCTGAGCAGCAGAGTAAAGGGAAGAGGGCACGAGAAGCATGATGTGGATCTCTTCAAGCTTTGTAGGATGCCCAGATACCCCAGGAAAAAGCACATCCCAAATGTCTGACAATAATGGATGATTGCCTACTCATGGCTAGTTGTTACCAACAGGTCCAGAAAGTTTTACCCCAAAAGGCTGTAGGAGATACCACCCAAACCAAAACTCCAAGTGCATTCAAAGTGTCAGCTCCCTTCTTCCTACTTCCCCCCACTCCATTTTTGTCATATTTTTCTCATGCATTGAAGGCATTTGTGATTACACCTACTTTAATGGTGCAGAGGAAGTGTCCCACAGCAACCACAGTGCAGAATCAGTGTGGTCTTGTGTTGCTCCCTGTCCTGCACGCTGGTCCTTCCCCAGGTGGCTTTTGCTTTGCAGTGGGAAATGGAAGGTATAGACAGGCCTGGCCCTTGTAGCTGTTACACGGCAGGCTCCAGGCTGCCTATCCTGAGGACTCAGTAGGTTTTCTAGGAAGTCTGTTTGTAGAATAGCCCCCTCCATGCCTAACTCAGTGGCTTGCCATGGGCGAGTTCAGTGTGGAGCCTTACTGGGAATGTCTACATGGCACAGCATGGGGACATGCCAGGGTAACCAGCCTAGCTCTGAATGGGCTTCTCATAGAGGGAAATCAGCCCAGGCAGTAGTCTTCCTGGCTACTGGATGGCTCACACTGCCTGTCATCTTTGGTCACCTTCTGTCATTCTGGAAGCAGTGGGTCCTTTGTCTCAGTCATCTGTCACCCTAATTTTCTCAGCACCCGATATGCTAATATGTGAAGCCCAAATCAACATGAGATGTTGCATAAGTGCTTCTGTGGCTCTCTGACATTGCAATCTCTTTTGTTCTTATTGCATGGGTTAGGTTTGTCCTCTCCCTGTCACACTTGGGATATCCTTTCTACCCCAGTTGCATTCATGGGGTCCTTGCTTCCAGGAACACAATCTGGGTTGTTATCAGTTGCTAAAGCAGGGGTGGGAAAAATGCAGCCTGTGGGCCAGATGCAGCCCACCAG
>NW_017729015.1:11042015-11060336 GCF_001723915.1 Gavialis gangeticus | reverse complement strand
ATCCAAATACTGTCACCCTAATTTTCTCAGCACTCGATATGCTAATATGTGAAGCCCAAATCAACATGAGATGTTGCATAAGTGCTTCTGTGGCTCTCTGACATTGCAATCTCTTTTGTTCTTATTGCATGGGTTAGGTTTGTCCTCTCCCTGTCACACTTGGGATATCCTTTCTACCCCAGTTGCATTCATGGGGTCCTTGCTTCCAGGAACACAATCTGGGTTGTTATCAGTTGCTAAAGCAGGGGTGGGAAAAATGCAGCCTGTGGGCCAGATGCAGCCCACCAGGCCATTCTAGCCAGCCTGTGGCACCCCTCAAAAATTTAGAAAATTAATATTTATCTGCCCCTGGCTGCCTGTCGTGCAGCTCTTAATGGCTTGCCAAAATTCAGTAAGCGACCCTCTGCCCGAAATAATTGCCTGCCCCTGTGTTAAACCATCACCAACACATAAAAACCCTTTGCATTTGCAGCCAGCGATGACCCGTGCACCATTGCCATCCCAGCAGCAGTGGGAGCACTTGCAGCGTAAGGGTGGGAAGGAGGGTAGTGTGGACAAAGTGCAAAGGAGCTGAGGGGTGCACAGCGATGTCTCATGGTGTCTGCTGGAAGACAGCTCTTTTTTCCTTCAGCACACAACATGCTAACAGAGTAGGCAGCAGCTGTCACCCGCCTGCAGTGAGAGCACTGATGACCCAAGAGGGCCTCCGACAGTCACACCAAGCTGTCTCAAGGTGATCTGCAAGCAAACGATCCTCCTCTGGCAGAGCTCCTGATGCACTGTTCTCGGGGGCTGCAGACTGGGGCATCTATGTGAAGATGATGCAGGTTCTGGTTAAAGTGGCCATTGCTGTGTGCAGGGGGCAGAGGGAGGAAAGAAAGGTAGGGGACCTTTCCCCAAAAGGAGATGTGCCAGGCATGTCTTCCACCCACACCCACCCACACACACACCCCAATTTTAGATTATTTGGCAATTTGATGTTTGACTTTTTGCACGATTTTTATAACCATCCCCCACTACTGAAAGCTGTCTTTTATGAGGGCCTCACTGTCAGATACATGAAAATGATATGAGCATTTTCCATTGTTTAAAAAATTGCAGAATATTCTTGAAAGATGTATTTATTCTTTTACAACCTTTGTCATTTTTCACCAAAAAAAAAAAAAAGAAAAGAAAAATATGGCCACCTGAATAAAAAAAACCCTCTTTTCTTCTCCTCAAAATGTGGACCAGTTCTAGAGATTATACCCTGTTCTTGTATTTATTCCTAATCCTATCCCATTATGCAGGCCATGTCCTGGTTGTCCTGTGTTAAACAATTCCCCTCCCCTGATGCTTACTCCTTTACATCCTATAGCTGAGGGGCAGACAATTATTTTGGGTGGAGGGCTGCTTACTGAGTTTTGACAAGCCATTGAGGGCCACATGACAGGCAGCTGGGGCAGATAAATATTAATTTTCTAAATTTTTTAAGGGCCCCACGGGCCAGATAGAATGGCCTGGTGGGCCGCATCCGGCCAACAGGTCGCATTTTGCCCACCCCTGCTATAGCTGGAGCCTGGATACTACAGTGAGGGGTGGGCTGGAAATGTAATCGAGCATTGGAAAAATAGTCCAATTCCAGTGACAAAATGTGGGATGCCCTCTGCTTGAATGAGAGCTTCAGTAACTGGCCCAAGTTTGAAAGGTGTACTCCTTCTGGAGCAAACCTACCGGATACCCCTGTCGATATTCTCAGGGCTCTGGTCTAGGTGCTTGCTTCATTTAACAGATCTCAGTGTCCAAGGATTTGTGTGAACACAGAGGAGGTACATCACACCGACTGTGCAGTACTGGTATCCTGTCCTTCAATGCGCCAGATATACACTTTGAAGCATCTTGTTCTTTGTTCTTCACTTGTACAACACCTGGCACAATAGGATTATGAACCATGACTGTGGTTGCTCTGTACTGTTATCCTCCTCCACGTCAGGTCTTTGGAAGGTGCCATACAATCACTTGTCTACACTCAGGTTTTTTACTAGTTTAATTCATTTCAACAAAGGGTATGATTTTCTTCTGAAATAGTTAAATTGGCACAACTTCCAGTTTAGGCACCTAGACCAGTATAAGGGCACCTTAGTTTGGTATGGTCATGCCGGCTTCCCAACAGGAACAGCTATTCTATCATTACAAACACCTTTATACCAGTATTGCAGTCCCCACACCGTGGGGACTCCCTAGTTAAAGCAGCACAATGTGCTTGTGGTGGCACAGCCTCCAGCTATATTCTGTTTGAGTAGTTTCCTCCACTCCCTCATGCTGCCAGACATCTATGGCAGTGTATGTGGTTAGTTTATTAACCTTCTTGACAGGAGAGTGCTTTAACCTTTCACCTTCTCGGTAATGAGCACTGCAGCTCAGTCCCATTGACTAACTCTTATTATCTGGTACCACTCATCTGTGCCTAACTTTGTTAAAATTATCAGATGGGGAGCCAGTTGGATAATAGTAAATCTAGATAATTTACCCACTTGTGGGGGTCTGGAGTGCCAAATTAAGCTTTTATCAGGGGGACAGGAGATTGCTACATGAAATGCAATCCAAGTTGGATCATGTCAACACTGTAAATGACTCTTTATTATAGTTGTAATTACTGTAAACATGAGGAAACAGATTTGAGAACAACTAGAGATCGAAGAAGGGGGAATCCTGAGTTTTGATCCAAGCTCTGGGAGGAGAGGGGAGGGGAGGGGAGTGTATTGGATGGAGACCTGAGCTTAGGGACAGGACTCCAAGATGCAGTTTCTGGCTCTCAAAGGAAAACATGCATCGTTGGCACTGATTTTGCAGCCTTAACCTTCAGGCATTTTTCCCCCTCTGCAAAACAGGGCTGATCAGTGATCACAGTAACCTGGTTTCGAGGAATTACATCACTATTCTCCCTGGACATCATCTCCTCCAAGCATGTCCTGGCACTCAAGATGCTTTACAAATTAGACAAATATCATCCCCAATGGTGAAACCAAGGCACAGAAAAATGCAAGGATTTGCAAAGTTTCACTGATCTATTCTCAGCAGAGCTCTGAGTGCCCGAGTTTGCAGCACTGTGAAACAAATGCAGTGCAGACACGCACCCAAACTTTAAGTCTCAGAAACACTGGGTGGTTTAAAATTCCTCTCTCAAAATCTGGACCCATTTTCTCCCCCTACCTCTTTCTCCCTGTCAGTTGTTAAAGGACACTGTGGCCTCATGTTGCAAGTGGCCAGTTCCTAAGTGCCTTTAGTGCTTTACTATGTGGTTGACTAGTAAAATAAGGAACTTCTGTACCAGTTCAGTGCTGTCACCCACTGCCTTGCAAAGGGGTACAGGAGAAAGATGGGGAAACACCTACACTCTCCCTTGCTTTGCACCAGTAGTTTTACAATTTAAAGAAAAAAGGGATTAGAGAATAAATAGGCTGGGAGAGGAAAAGCAGGGGCAGCGAAAAGCAGGTGCTCCATCTCTGGTGCCTGCTTGATAGCACACTGTCTTCCTGGGCTCTGTGCTTTTTAAACAAACCCTCTGGAGGTATAATGAACATAGAGCCTTTGATCACCCAGCTTGCTGGGCCAGGGCACTTAGGGGAAATTGCTATGTGCAAAATGATTCACAAGCAAGAAGGAAAGAGAGAAAGCCGGGTCTACCTCAGTGGGCCCAGCTGATGCCCTGTGCATTTCTAACGAAGCAGCCCACTCCCCCAGCTGCAGCAGCCTCCCTGCACCAAGTCCTCTGTGGTGGTGGATGCCATTAATTCCCAATTACCATACTATTCTTCACCCTCCCCTTGTACAACTGACAGAGCCAGATGTGGAAATTATTTTTCCCAGTGGCAGCATCTGGCTCAGTAACAGATACCAAGGGGCAATTTTGTGGGTAGCTTTTGAGCTGCCCGGGGGATGATCAAGCAGTTTTGGGCCCAGGCGCTCTCCTTCTCCCAGACACCACTTTCTTTGCATCAGTCTAAAACCACAGGTAGCATGTACATCATGCTGCTCTGTTTACCCACATCTGTCTGCAATAGCTAATGAAAGCTATTCAAAGCCTCCAACCCTAACCTTGTTTTCCTCCTGCCAACTCTTCAGGGAGGGCATAGCAGTGAAATAATCCCAGATGCCAAGAGAATGAAACGCAAAAGGAAGGGCATTTCCAGCCCTGGAAAAAACTGCAAGTGGCAAGCACTGGCTTAGAAGTTAAGTTTCAGGTTTGGGACTCCTGAAGCTATTCTAAAACCTCCTGAACCTGTCTGCGGATACTGCCTGAGCTCCCAAACTAAGCAGATTCAATCCAGGGCAACACTTGGATGGGAAACCTTTATGAAATGGCAGAAGTGATAGGACTTGGTATACGCAATTCAGCATGGAAGTTTCTTGCTTGGGATCAAGTTTTGACCCCAATTCCCAGCATGGTGATGAGGTTACTGAGGCTGCCGGGATTTTTTGAGGGAGCGGGATATGGGGAAAAGTGGGGTCCTGAGTATTTAGGGTCATCCCATGACCACATGTTCCCCATGGGAAGTTTAACATGGGTACCCCTGCCAATTTTGTAGTTAATTATACCCAGTGCTTCCAACTGGATACAAGATTCTCTTCCATTTGACATCCCAAGCCATCACTTTGCAGTGACAGCTGTGTGCCATTAATGACCTGCTATAGCGTTTTCAGAAAGGAGTTGGTTTCCAATAAGGGGTGAAGTGTTACGGGATGGGCTGCGCTGTGTAACAAAAAGTCTTGCCCTCACTAAGAAGTCTTTTCAGGTGTAGCTTCTATTTCAGGTTGAGGTCCAAATCCACTGGCTTTAGCCCTGGCTGTCACCCCACTCTTTCCCTGCTTAGCCTGCTCTGCCACTGCTCCCTATCAACTTGCAACTTGAAAAGCCAATTTGCTTCTCATACACCCGCCTGGAACCTGCAGAGGCAGCATCACAGAGCTATGGGGAACAGACAAAAGAACAGAGCAGAGAAGCATGGGAGCAGAAGGACATTAATCACCTTGCCCCGATTAGGGGCTCACTGAGCACAGGCTGCCTCGGGGCCTTTCTGCTCCCGTACCTCTGAGTGCCCGAGTCTGCAGCACTGTGAAACAAATGCAGTGCAGACACACGCCCGAACTTTAAGTCTCAGAAACACTGGGTGGTTTAAAATTCCTCGCCCAAAATCTGGACCCATTTTCTCCCCCTGCCTCCTTCTCCCTGTCAGTTGTTAAAGGACACTGTGGCCTCATGTTGTAAGTGGCCAGTTCCTAATTGCTTTTAGTGCTTTGCTATGTGCTTGACTAGTAAAATAAGGAATTTCTGTAAAAAAAACATGATCATTTTGCATGCACCTCTGTCCTGCACCTCTCCAACCTCACCTTTTAGGGCTGAGAGTTATTTTCCTGTGGCTTAGCACAGGCATGGGTGTCTTTTTGGGAGCCAAAGGACTTTCAGCAGAGAGTACTAGCTCCTGGGGTCCAACGAATCTCTCACTGAAGTCAACAGGACTGGGAGTCCTTGCCTTGACTTGCACTGGATTGGGCCCCAGGATAAAGCTCACTGAAACCAGACACAAAATTTTGCTCGACTTCAGCAGCAGTGGCATGTAGCCCATGCCCAAGAGCCAGTGTCATCAGAACAAAGAGCAAGCCCACAAGGGGCAATCCTGGCTCCACTTAATATCTGAGGATCAATGGACCCGGGTTTCATCCAATGTGTATATTTTAGAGTTGGCACCCAGTCTTCGAAAGACATGTCTAAGATGTTGTGTGTCTCAGGCCCTAGCTTTAGACCGGCACGTGGGACAGGGTAGGGGTTTGTAGCTGGTCCGTGGGGAATCTTTTCATCATTGCTCTTAGAACAGAGACTTAGGGCTTGTGAAAGGTGGGTGTGGAGGCATGAATACTTAAGGCAGGCAGCTAGGCCATAGCAAAGTCAGGACCAGAATGCATCCTAAATAAAACAAGGTAAAACATGAGACCTGGTAGCTGATGAAAGGGAGGAGGCTTGAAAGACGAAAGGGCAACAGAGAAAGGAAAAGGGGGAAGGGCCATGGGACAGCAAAGCTGAGGCTGGGGAAAGAGGGACAGAGCATAAACTGCAGAGAGAGGGAGACCAAGCAGGAAAAGCACTGGGAGATATGATCCCAGGAAGCACTACCCATCTTGGAAGGATCCTGTATCAAAAACGCATCAATGATTTCTTTGCTGAAAGACACAAACTCGTTTGCTCAGTGCCATCTTTTTATTGCATGGAGATGGATGTATATGCACACATTATTTTAACTCCACAGTTTTCACATCCATACCTGAAACAGCCCAGGGAGCTGAGGTTGATTCATCTGTTTGCTACAGAAGATGGATCAGTTAGCAAATTATTTTATTGACCCGCAGCTTCGCTCAAGGTCATTTGTTTCAGTGGACAAGGCAACCTGCCTGGCATGGCAAACAGGAGATGAGGAAGAAATCTCCATCTACAACAGCCTCAGCATGTTTGCATCTGCCTCGTTACCAAGCACCCCCAGTCTCACACTGGACCACTCAAAACCCAGCTCATTCTTCTCTGCTTAAAAGACTTTAATGCCATGATGCTCTCACATAAGTTGGGGCTCCTTATGAATGGTCGCTTCTGGGATGTAAAATCTCTTTCTTTTATAAAAATAGGTCTTGAAAGACCTTTTTTTGAAGGGCCACAAAAATCATTTTGGAATGGAGAGGGCTAAAATAACAAAACGGCCTAACTTTCAAAACCAAACTCAAACTAGATAACAGCAATCCATGGGGTTTAAGGCTTGAGGGGACTACTGTGATCATCTAGTCTGACCTACTGTATAGGATAATCCAAAGGTATTCTCTCTACAGTAAATCCTGCCAGGAGAACTCAGCCAACGGCCTTGTAAATCCCACCCAAAAATCACTGCTCCCAACTCCTCCTGCATGTTAATTGGCTCATGGACTTCTGCACTGGCTTTAGCCCTCAGCCTGAATACAGTTTAAATTCAGCTTGGTTCTAGGAAGGCTGTCATTTTTGCTCTGTTTGAAGATTGAGGTTGATCCCCTGCCTCAAGGGTGGATATACTATAGTCTACATGCAATTGGTTCAAAACCAGACCTTGTTACGTAGTGCAAGGGGTCAAGGAACAGCTGGGCTGGGATAAGGGGAAAAGTCAGTAAAAGCAAAGTTATGGAACAGACAGACCATCAATCAAAATATTAAAAGCTGCTACACTTCTTTCGTACTCAGAGACTCAACCCGCCTCCATAGGGCACAGGTGCCCGTATCACCAAAATCACCCCAACAGAAGAAAAGAATTGGCAGACTTAACAGAGAGCCCTGGAAAAGAAAGGATCATGTGCATACAAACCAGTACTGACCCCCTTTTATAATTCAGCTGTGTACTTCATTCCCAGGACTGTTCATCTGACACCCAAAATCCCTTGGAATATTATTTAGGGAAGAAAAAAGCAATATCCCTGTGCCAAGTGGTGACCTTTCAGGGTTCTCCGTTGCAATGAAGACTTCTTCTGCTTCCCTGTTGCACCGACTTCATCACATCCTTTTGAAGCTCCACCTGTTTCATCCTGGATGGAAGAATCCAGTCATTTCTAACCATATACAGGCTTTAGTGGCCAGCACTTTGCTGCCCAATAGGTCCATTTCAGGGCTTCCTGACCACCTTTATCCCATGTTGTTCCATCTGAGTTCTTCGTTGAACCAGTCTTGCTACCTGCTCCGCTTTTAGCCAACACATGGCTGTAGGGTTACCGCAGGCTTTCGCTTGCATTTTGTGGAAATTAGATGTCCACTGAATATCCTCACATGAACTCCTGCCATATTCCCTTCAACATTCATTTGGTTCTGCATCTGTTGCTCTCGCTGTTGAAGTGGCTTTTAAACAAAGACATATGGGTCCCATTAACACAGTGTTTTGCTTGTTTAAAGAGCCTAACTTTAGGCAACACTGGTTGATTTCAACTTACGGTGAAATTCTGAGTCCTAAATCTCCGCAGCTGAGCATGCAAGGACGTACATATGCAGAGGATAGGTGTATGCAGTTACCATCGGTAGGACAGCCATGCTACTCATCATTGGTCTATGGAATTGCATCAAGTTCAGACTGAACAGTTGAGAAGGATCATAACAGGATAATTGTAGTAAATGTATTGCTTGTACATGTACATGCACATAATTTTTTCTCTTTTATCTTAGCTTATAATAGTTTATAACATCTTTTTTTGTTTTTTGTGGGGGTTTTTTTCATTTGATGGACATTAGATGCAACTAAATGATGTTGCTGCAACACAATAAACGGTGAAGCTGGTAGTTTGTCTCTCTTGCATGACTTTTTAAGGAATGGGTCATAAGTGAGAGCAGAGACTTTCCCGGTGGTGGGAGACCCCTCCCTACCACAAGGATAGAAAGCCAGTGTAGCTAACTCTGGTGCCAGCCGCCTCTGCCTACCCCAATGTAGGGACCATGATGTGGAGAGAAAGGCATGCTTGAGGTGAAATGGAGCTTGGTACTTCTATGGCAAACCTCCACTGACCTACAAGAAATCTTATGCTGTTAAAGTAATAGCAGTCACCTTATATCCATGCTGCTAGTTGGAGCAGACTTTAGGCCAGGGGTGGGCAAAATGCAGCCCGCGGGCAGGATGCAGCCTGCCAAGCCACTCTATCCAGCCCACGGGGCCCCTAAAAAATTTAGAAAATTAATATATATCTGCCCAGGGCTGCCTGTCATACAGCCCTTGATGGCTTGCCAAAACTCAGTAAGCGGCCCTCCACCCAAAAAAATTGCCCGCCCCTGCTTTAGGCTGCTCTAACTAGCACTGGGGCAGGTTGGCACCAAATCGGAGCGCCTTAAATGGCTCTGACATCTGCACCATCCCACCTGCTGCGAGGCAGACCTCAGGCACAGGGGAGAACCAAAACCCAAGATTTTATCATTAGAAGGAGGGCCCTAACGTTGTGCCACGATACCTGGGCAGCCTGCTTGCTATTTATGTCCATAAAAGTTCAGGTGTTTTGGCAGTTGCTGGGTTTCAGAAATTGCATGTCACAACAGTTCTGGCTCTGGGGTAAACAGCAGATTGCTGCTACATTGACGGCTGCCATTCTCCTACAATGGGAAGCTGGCACTAGTTTAAAATCTGTATTGCCTAAGGAAGATCTTGTCTCACCTGCTGTCTACTTAAATGATGGGGATTAGAACTTTGAGTAACAAAAGGACTACAGAGACTCGCTGCATTGGCTTGTGCTCAAGAAAACGCTCCAAATGAAAACTACCTGCCTGGGATGAATAACAAAACCCTAGGAATAAGCAGATTGCATTCTTCTTTGGAAGCCTTATAATGCCATGTGATCTGCTTCCCTAAACACCGCTGCCCTTCAGGAGGTGTTTGTAAGGAGCTTTGGAATAGGCTGGTGGAAAAATGCCTATCTTTCACCCAAAAAAAGGTCGAAAGAGTTGGTGGGGTTAGTTTTGTGTTCGTCTGAATTTCCAGCCAAACATGCTCAGGGCCTACAAACATTTTATCTCTTCAAATTCTGCTTTTGGTAAGGAAAAAGTTTGTCTTTGTTAAAAAAAAAAAAGAAGTCTGCTTCTAGGATGCTATGAAATACTTTATCTTTTAGCTTGCTTACTGTCATTAAAAATTCAGTTGAAAAATGATTTTTGTAGATGAAAATTTTCATTTCTGACAAACAGTATTTTTCATCAAAATGTAGTCTCAAAAGGAAAAATGGAAACCAGCCCCACTTTTGGTGGTTTCTCCAAAATTTCTAAGTGAATTGGGAAGCTAGTTTTACATTTGCAACACCACCCAGTTCCCATTCATTTTAATGGAAACTGAGGGTCAGATCTGGCTACCTTTGAAAATATAACTGTTTCCAGGAATGGAAGTATAGCAGAGGGGGAAAGTCAAAGGCTCAGAGCCAGGTGTGGAACTTGGATTAATTGCTCTTGCTCAGTTGAAGTCAGTGGTGCTGGGACTGTTTCTGCCTGCAATGGAAAGGCCTAGGAGTTGACATGCACCCAGGAGGATTATCAGGACTATAGGACTGATCCCACATGGCCCTGGATCCTGTCTGGTGAGTCACACATGTGACAAATAGCTCACACCAATGGTGAATCCTAATGTGGGGACATTTTAAACCCTCTGTGCACAGGTTTAAATACTGATCTAATGTACAGCAGGGTGCTAAAGAATCTGGTCCTATGGGTCACATTCTAGAGCGTCATTCAGGTCAACTGGGAGTAGGGCTTGGTCCCTTCTGTACTAGAAACAGAGCAGAACTTAAATCATTAATAATCCATCCAACCAAGTTTGGCCCTGACTTAAACTGGTGCTGTTCTGAACATGATGGGAAAGGTGCCAGTTTGTATCAGCACTGCAGTTAGTTGGATTGAAAGATCACTGGTGCAAGAATGATATTTATATTGTATGTACATACAGCACATGGCAAAAAAAGAGACTCTGATCCATTAATGTGGGTCTTTGAGTTCTACTTGAAGTCCAGGGTCTATCCCAAGCCTAAGGGACTCATGGGGCTATCCTGGTTAAGGTATGCCTTTGTCCATAGCCAAAGGGAAGAATGTAGCCCGCATCCCATCCTGCTGCTTTTGGTTTTCCACTCAGATGGTCAGGTGCCTATTTACACCTGGGTTTACTGGAGATGACCATCAGCACATGCTGAAAGCAAGACTCAAACTCAGGGAATTAGCCCCATAATCTAACATTTTAACCACTCTGCCACTGCCATCTTAGATGCTACTGCACTACCACACATTACAATAATAATCCCTAGCACTATCAGCCTGGGATGCTTGCAACACTTCTGGCTCCCACAACATCCAGATACCAAAAAACCTGGCTTCCTTATGGGCTGGGGACAGACATTACACATAAACTGGTTTAAGTGATCAGAAACTAGTTTAAACCTAGTGCACATAAACCAGTTTAAAAATGGCTGAAACCAGTTTGAGATAAACCTGGTTGAATGTCATACCAGAATTAACTGATTTGGGTCAAACCAGTTTGTGCAATGTCTGTTTTAGAAATTCTCCTACCAGCTAGGAGCAGACAGTGCCAGATCTCTTCAGTGAAAATAAAGTACTGTGGGCTAGAACGAACAAGAAAAGTCTTAACTAAATGTTTAAGAAAAGTTCATAGAAAACTCCTTCTAGAAAGTTAAAGAAGTTTGTGGGTTGCTGAAACTTTTTACCTCCTTTTTACCTTGTTTTTTAAAGACTTGTCCACCCATTTCTAGTGATTGTGAGTTTTCTTCTGTGAATGCATCACCAGTTACTTATAGGCCATTTTAAAAAAAATAGACAAAGAGGTAGATAGATAAGGGTCAATATTTGTCTGTGTTTTCTACAGGATTAAGCACTGCTGCTAAACAAATAAAACAAAAAAAATGAGAGAAAATAGAATTTAATTGGTATTAAAAAAACACCTCTCCAAAGAAGCCAGTTTTAGCCTTGTACGTCCCTGCCTCACAGGGATGTTATCAGAATGAATTCATGTTTGCGAAGCACTTTGGGATCACAGGGAGAGGTGCTAAGTATCAGTCTGTGGAAAGTATTTCACAGGCCGCCTATCCTTGGTGCTTTCAGGAAAAGGCTTCCCTGCCAGTCAGTTCTGTGCAGCAGCAGGAAGAGCAGAGCTAAGTTCTTGATCTGTCCCACTTCATCATTTCTGCTTGCATTTGGGATGACCTAGAAAAGGGTTGTTTTCCTCTCTCTCTCTTGAATTAGACCATCCGACTTTCCCCCAAATCAAAAATTTCTGAGCACTTTCTGTGTAGGCAGCCAAGATCTTCAACTCTATGTCATCTGCCTGGGTAATAAGCTACAGGAGAAAGGAGGCAAAAAATAGATGGGAACAGAACTGAAGCTGACCACATCCTGATCCATAGGCACCATGTGGCACTAAAGGGAGCCTCTCTCAGCTGAGCAGAGGTTGTTGCTCTGCTGCAGTTCTCTAACGCAAAGCAATAATCATATGCAACAATCATCTGGCATGTCAATATTACTGAAATAGCAGCACTTCAGCTCCAGGTGAACCGATTCCTACCCAGACTGTCTGCAAGGCATTTGGAGATCCTTCAGGGCAGAAGGAATTTGAGACATAATTAACCACCACTTTTCTTAAGCACAGCCCCAAATGCGTGGACGGTAAGGAACCATAAGTCTGAGCCGTACTCTCAAAGTGCTGTCCACAGCCCAGGGTATGAGAGTCCAAAACTGCAGTGATTCACATATTAGCAATAGTCAGTTTGGATTTATCCTGGCGAATTTACCTTCTGAAGACTAAATGAATGCACTGGGAAAATACAAAGGGAAATATCTCTGAGCTATGCCGACTGCAGAAAAGAGCGTGACATTGTCCACCAGAGTTGGCACTCCTGTGGGCACCAAGGACACCAGTTAAAATAGGCTGGAGATCAGCTACGCTAGCAGGCAAAACCATGAGGTATTAACAAGCCTGGAAGAAAAGACTGCTTTGTGGACATGTCACTACTACAAGACAGACCATCCTGGGAAGAGAGGAGAACAAGCTATGAGAAAAATACAGGCAACCCCCCATTTAGCGCTTTTAATTGGTTCCCAAAAGAACAAGCGTTAAGCAAAACCCATTTTCCCATAATAATTAATGTAAATAAATATATTTCATTACCAGGGTGCCCAGCAGAAGCAACATGAGTACCTGGTAGCTCTGGACCAGCTTGACTGGTGCCATGCCATTGCTGCCCACCTGGGCCCGGGCGGTGAAGGCAGTGCTGTTGGTCCCCTCCATGCTGGGCGGCGGGCAAGGGCGGCAGTCGCAGCCACAGTTGTGGCCACTCTGGGCGGCGGGATCAAGGTGTGGTGTCCAGGGCTCTCCCAGTGCAAATTGTAGCGCAAGTCATAGCCCTGCTGCGCCTGGCCCAGGCACAGGCAGGCTAAATCACACAATGACACTGAATGCTGCTGATGCGCTGCGGTGCTAGTGTACACTCCCTGCTCGATGCCCATGAGTGTTTTATAATGAAACTTGCTGAGCGCTAAGTGGAATCAGGCATGAATGTAAAATGAGTGTTATTGCAAAATAGCGCTACACGAAACAGCGTCACGCAGGGTTTGCCTTTATAACAGAGTGGACTGGACTGCAGTGACTATGGTATGGCCTGAATGAAAAGGAAGGCAGTAATGACAACCTCTGGCTCAGGGATGTCACCCAGTCAGCCTCCACAAGCTTGCATGCAGGGGACCCGTGCACTTATTGCCTGCAGGCGACAGGATGCTGAGCGTTTGCGTAGGGGTTGCCATAGCGGGGTGGAACAGATGACCTCTTGCAGTACCTACCTTTCTGTAATGCTAGGTGTTCATCTTTTGAATCATGGTATCACAGAGCTGGAACGGACCTGGAGAGGATACTTAGTTCAACCCCCTGCACAAGGCAGTCTTCATCTTCCTGTCTGCTGATCAGGGCTTTGTAGAAACTACTTCTACCACAGTTCATGGGGAGAAGAGAAGAGTGGCTAGTGGATCCTGGATTATCTTGACCTACCTGTCAGTACCCCCCAAATGGAGAGGAGCCGCAGCTATGGGGGAGGGTTCCCTTCCCCCTGACTGCCACAGTATCATCATATCCAACAAAAATTTATGAGGCATCTAAAAGCCTCCAGAGATGCTTCAGAGCCTTAAGTGGGAGGGTTTAGAGTCAGCATAGTCACTCCTGCCCTGGAGAAAGAGGGAAAGCAAAGCTTGGGGAATGCAGGGTAAAACCCTTGTCCCCAGGGAGAAACAGTGCCAGGGAAATGACTTGGGGAACTTTTCCCTTGGTTTAGCAGAGTGGCTTTGGACCTGTGGCAGAACAACACGGAGCCATATGTTCACAGAGAGAGGGAATCAGTCCCCGCGCCATCCACCTTCCCTCTAGTCTCGTACATCTTCACATGGGTCCCAGGAAGCTCACCCAGCCAAAGAACAGAGAAGCCCTTTCCCCAGCAGAGAGCACCCAATCTTACCTCCTGACTCACCTTCAGGGCAAGATAGCCCCCTGCAAAACCATTTGTGGTAAATGGATCTAAAATAAATGCTGGGCGCTTTTTGTTTCTCCCCCCCACCGATTTTCACGCCTTTTAAAAACGTTACGAATGTGCCGGAGAAAGAAGGAAAGAAGAAAAGGGGGAAAAAAAGAAAAAGTAGCACATCCCTTTGTGCAATGCTTTTTTAAAATCCCTGTTAAGTTCCTGTACATGCTGACAGTTTTACAATTTACATGACAGCTGGCTTGCTTGGAGGAGATCTCTGTTAATTAAAATAACACAAAGGGAAAGAAGTGAAATCGTGTCAGCGGATAATTAATTCGGAGCAGGGCACCAAGCTGCGCGCTGATCCCGCTAACAAAACTCTGCAGGAATTCACAGTTTAACAGGGCACAACTCAGCTACACCTCCCAGAGCCGCCCTGCCCGTGGTGGTTAATATCCTGCACGCTGCAACGCTGCTGTCATCGTGGCACAGACCACGCAATGGGGGAGCCATTTCCATAGCAGATAGGCCATGCTCCTCTGCATCTGGCATGTCAGTGAGCCACTGCAGAGGGCTAAGTGTCACTCTGTTACTGTTGTTACTATGATGTATTTACACAAGCTCCAGTGTGCCAGGCACCATACACACATGTAAGTTGAGGGGACCAGATCCATTGATGATTATTTATCAGAGTGGTGCCTGGGGCTCCCATTATGCTGGGTCCTGCAAAGGCATACAAGAAGAAAAGTCCTCTGCCCCAGAGAGCTTACAAACTAAATTGATAGACAACGGGTGGGAGAAAAGAAGGATTTTTATTTTCATTTTATGGGGGGAGAGAAAGAGATTGAGTGACTTGCCTACAGTCACACAGGGAGTTAAATTTAGATGATCTGAGGTCCAGTCCAGGACTTTCTCCAAACAGAAGGCCCCGTCTACCATCCCGTTAGCTCAATGACAAGAATCCTACTGCAGAAGCAGAGCCCAGAGCTCAAAACTGGGATGGGGGCAGAGGGTCCCGATTTTGGACTGAACTTCCCCAGACCTCCCTAGTGCTCAGTGCTCTGGGTAGGGTCTAGGACCAGCACTAATTCCTTCACCCCTGATCTCCTCTATTCTTCTCAGACTCCCTGCTGTAATTATCTCCCCGGATGTCACAGCCCCTCCCGGCTGCTCCCCAGCATCCATGTTCTTTGGCCTCCATTTGGGAAGTCAGCAGCCAGAGAATGCATGAGCCCCATAAGAGACCACCCCATCTGGCTTGACTCGATATTGGCTCCAAGGAGGGGAAACTCAGCCAAGCTGCTCCATTGTTCTACTCACTGGTCTTTTTAGTGCCACCCTGAGCTGGTGGGGACCTGAGCCCTGGGCCAGCTACAGAGAAGGCCAATTGTGTTTCTTACAGCAGACTGGCTTGGTTATCTCCCTTTTCCAGAACGGATCATCTCAGGGAAGGCTATCAGAAGTTGATCCAGGGGATGCTGGAGCTATGCACTTGCAAAGATGTGCTGTGTCCTTTTGGCTGAACTGCAAATCTTCCAGGGTCTGCTCTGCCCTGCATCTCAGGACGGCAGGGGCTCCCTGGTAGTGGATTTTCAATGCGGGTAGTGGGAGCACTGAAGCGCATGGTGGTCTCCACATGCTGTGCTGCACCCAAACTGGGCAGCACTGGGCAGATTTGTCTGTCTGTAAGGATGCCACATGGATACTCTGGGTGGTATCTGGCTGGGGAGGGAGAGAAAGTTGGGCAGATGAGGCTGTGGGGGAAAGGGCAGGCACAGTGACTGGGCATCACTCCAGGGTGCCTCTGCTGAACAGATCTGAGTAGGCCTGTGCTGTGTGTGCCAGCAGAGGCATTACAGAGGGGAAAAGAGCTCCTGCAGGGAAGCACGAATAATGGGATTGAACCTCCGAACTAAGCCCATTTCACCAGGACCCTGGGCTGCCTGCCAAGCACAGGATCAGGGGAGCTGGCTAAATGCAGCCTTTGCAGAGGCACCACCCCTTGCCAGCTTTGGGCCAACATGGTGCTGCCAGCCTGTCTTTCACTTTGCATGCTATCTGCTGTTGTAGCCCTTTTGCCTGGTGCATGCCCAGGAAGCTTCCTCCATTCTAGCACCAGCTCCCAGGGTGGCAGGGGAAGGCAGCGCTGCCATCTGAGATTCTAGCGCACTCTCAGTGTCCCTGTATGTGCTGGGCAGAAGAGGCAAACATTGCCAGTGCCAACATCCAGGAATGAAACCGCCTTCTGCAATTTGATATGATGGGATTGGCACCTGGGCTTTGGTTTGGGGGATAATTTTTTTGTGTGGCTATTTTATAACAAAGGCTGCAGAAACAACCCAGGTGCAGGTAAATACTGGACAATGTTAACTGTGAGACTGTGCTGTACAGCTCAGTTTTATCCCATAGACCTTCCCCGACCATGGCTATTCCAGTCCCAAATTATTCCCCTCACTCCCCCAGCTCTGCCACTTCACAGCTTTATTTATTGCTGGATTTCTAACTTGGACCTACATCCTCTATCTCAGCCCTAAGCTGAGACATTTCTCCCCCAGATCCCCAAATATTCATTTGCTTCTTGCTGAGTGCATTTACACGAGACAGCCATTGCGCAGTTGTTACTGCGCAGTCATTTAGTATTTATATAATCTAGTACTAAAAGTAGTGTCCTGGCACAGTCGCCTAGTGACACTTACTGCACAGTAGCTCATTACTACTGTGCAGTAGCATCGTGTCGTGAGTTGTGCCCGGTGATGCTACTGCGCAGTAGTAGCGAGCTACTGCACAGTAAGCGTCTTGTGTAGACGTGGCCACTTTAAGCAAAAGTAAGAGATAGTGTACTCCCCCCTGCATTTTGGACTCTTGGATTTGCGTTCTATTAATGTTCTAGCCAAAGAGTTTGATGCAAGACTAAATATTAAGCAAACATTGCGGAATTACATTTCATATGGAAAATTCTGAGCGTTTTCATTGGAACTTGAATTCTAAGAGCTGTGCTCGTCCAATCAGGGATCAGAAAGGACACCCTATGACCTATGTGCCCTGTCAAATCAGCTTCTATTTTAATTCAGGCCATTACATTACCTGTAAAAAGGAAATATGAAAAAGTAGCAGGAAATTTGCAGAGAGGCAAAACTGATATGCATAAATTGTCTGTTACAAAGTATTTCCAGAGCTCCAGATCAGACCATTAGGGAGAGATGGTCAAAAGCATGCTGGACCATATTCTTTTCCACCTATTAGGAATACAAAGGGCCTCTGCACCAATGTGTGCTTCTTTTCTACCCTGCTCAAATCACTGAAAAATAATGAATGCAAAGGTGGATAGGTCCTCCTCCTCGCTGCTTCTTTGTGACTTACTCTTAAGCATAAGATGATGATGTGTTACAAAAGTTGTTGCTTTTCAGGAGTTAAACAAGGTAGGGTAGACCTGCCCTTAGGCACCTAATAGGTGGAATAGGGTCTGGCCCTTTGTGAGCAGAAGTCCCAATGAGAGGCAGTGGGACTGGTGTTCCTAATAGCCATCCTCAAGCTAGTTTTGCGGGTGGGTGGCACTTTGCACACATATACCTACACCCTTTACCCTTGCATATTCTAGTCCTAAAATCTAAGGAAGTCAGCTTATAGATGTCTTTCCAAAGTTCTTAAAATAATCTTACACCTCTGCAGGCTGGGAGCTCTGGGAAAGATCGCACCCCAGATAATATCTTGTTTCACTTCTTTTGCTAAAGCCTTTGGTATCTCTGGATTTTTCTCCCAGCAGGGATCTAACAGGAAAATAATTAAATAATGCCTAAGAGGACCCTATTAATATGATGTACATGTTGGATGGTATGTGTACACACATCACACAGGCACATCTCTCTCTTCCACACACACACACATTTGTACCACACTCCTCACACTCATCTACCATCCAGCCCTTATGCTTATCATGTGAATACGTTCATGTAACACACAAGTATGCCACCCCATCAGGTTCATCAAATGCACACCATCCAACACATGCACAACACATATTGCTCTCTAGCACATGCACCAGGACCCCAACCCATCCTCCCCATACATGCTGTCCATACATGCATCATACACCCTTCCTTATAGTCATAAAGCACATAAAGACATGCAGGCACACACAAACATTCTGAACACCCATAAAACCTTTCAGGGTTCATGGTGCTTCTGGCTGCATAGCAGGTTTGTCTTGAGATTTAGTGAGCCCATGCCACTGCCAGATACCCTTGTTCCCCCTGTATCTGTATTTTATGCAGCTCAGAATAGCTAGTTCAAACCCAGATGTCATAGGGC
>NW_017729015.1:11038184-11042004 GCF_001723915.1 Gavialis gangeticus | reverse complement strand
CCTTCCGACCCTTAATCTATGAATCTATGAATCTACAAATTGAATCATGACATTACATAATCCACCACAATCAATTCAGAGGAATTGCACAGCTTCCCAGAACCTAGTGAGCCTGACCGGCCAGTGGATGACTGTACAGCCAGACTGTGCTGGCTCTCACCAAATATACCCGATGCTTTGACTTGCAGGCCAAAATGTTCAAAAGCAGGTGTTACATTTTGAGTGCCCATCTGGTAACATCTGAGGCCTGATAGTCAGAATGGCTGACCACCTGCTACTGTTACAGATCCCAATGGGGTGTTTGATGCTCCTGAGCTGAGCAGTGGGTGCCTTTGGACTCGAGAGTTTTTTGTCACTCTCCCTCCTTCACCCTAGACTTTGGCCTCTGCCATTGCCCTGTTAGATTCCCCAGAGCCGAACTATAATGTTTGAAAGGACAGGTTGTGTGTGGGGATGGGCATACGCCTGAGGGTGCATCAGGGTTTGTGTCTGGGAACGCTGTCAGTATGCCTCGGTAAGTGTGTCTATGGGTTATGGCATGTGTAGGGTGTCTGAGTACTAGAGGGTATGTGCAATTGTTTCTTTGGGAAGCATTTGAGTATATAAATGTGTATGGATGCAGATGTGTGGCTTGGGAGAACCAAGAGTGATCCAGAGATCAGCATTCAAAGGTCAAGATTTTATCAGCTTGATTTCAACTAAGGCACCCCAAACGCCAAAGTGAGCCCTTCACTCAGCTCCAGTTGATTCTTGTTGCTTTGAAGTCTGGAGCTGAATTGATTTTTACACTGTGGTCTGAATTAAAGGACATGTAGCCACATGGCCCACAACACAGAAACTTGCTGCACGGTCATAGAAGATGTCTGGCTGTCTCACCCTGGGGAGCAACTCCAGGAAAACAGCATGCCTCTCAGCTAGGAGGGAGGAAGAAAGGAGCTTGCCTAAAGCTTGACCTCAATATATCAAGTCCATGTCAATGATATCAGTTTAGATGGGCAGAAGCTGCACAATTTAGGTCTTCGTTCAGTTTATACACACCCCAAATATAGGGGTGGTTTGGTCCCCTCCCATTACAAAATTCAGCCTCAGAACCCCATTTTGAAGGTCTCTCAAATACCAAGGTTGGGTTGGGACAGTGCATTTGTTCTGGTCCATTTCCAGTGACAAGACCCTCACTCTTGTGAGCACTGAATGCCCTTTTTGCCACTCCAAAGTGGGGTTATGGCAATGGCAACTGGCAATGAGGTATACCTGCTAGTGCCAGAATAGAGAGGACTGGGATGTCCCCATTGTGCTTAGCTACATGGGTGTGTGTGCGCGTGTGTGTGTGCGTGTGTGATTTGCAACTGGGCTTGGGAAATGAAACCCACATTCCTGACAAGCCAATCTTCCTCCCCTCCCTCCACTTCTCTGTGTTTATATCAATACATACAAAACTGGCCACTCAGCAAGTTGGAGTTAAAGTTATGCTTAGTTAACTATTCTGCTGCTTTCTCTTGCAGCCTTTTAGTGTGCTGATCAGGCGAGCTTAGAGATGGGGGAACAGGGAAAAAAAAACCAGAAAGGAAAGAGAACGAGAAGCCCAGGGCTCCAAAGCAGCTGAGGTGTCAAAGACAAAGATTTAATGAATGTGCCTGCGGTTCACCTGAACAGATGAGCACAAGCTAGAAGGAAAGAACGAAGTAAATGGAAAAAAGAAAGGATCATTTTTCAGATTGGCAGCTCCCCTCGCAGACATCTTTTAACAAGAAAAAAAAAGGACTCCCAGCCTCGCTTTTAAAGGGCCAGCATCGTTATTCTGCTTTGTGGCGGCAGGTAGTGTATTCTGGTCCAACCAAATGTGTTATGTTGCTTTTCCAATGATGGGGTAGTAGATCTTGGGGTAATGGAGAGGTGTTAGCATTTCTGATTTTTCCTGTTTGGCACTCTGATCTCTTGGCCGATTATCCTCATTCCTTCACTGTCAGGGACATCTTCTTAAGGGCAGAGAAGATGGACCGAGCCCAACCCTTCTTGGGTCTGGTCAATCTACACATGAGCATCCATACCTTGATATCAAGATCCAGCAGCCCAACTCTCATAGGTTATGTAGCGCTCTTGGGTGATAACTACTGTAACAGGGGCAGAATTACGCCCCCCAGGATGGCCAGTATGCATCACAGCAGCCAGAGCTAAGGAACCACAAGCTAAATAAGACTCATAGCCTCTGTGTGTCCAAGGACACATACACACTGGGCACGTCTACACAAGATAATTACTGCACATTAGCCTAATAACACTGCACAGTAGTGTGTCACAGCAAAAACCGTGCTAATAGCCTACTGCTCAGTGTTACTAAGCTGATGCACAGTAAGCATCACTAAATAAACTGTTTGCTGGTGCTACTGCACAGTAACTTTAGGTACTGGGCATTTAGTTAGTACTTTATTAAGGAAGTACTAAACTAAATGCGCAGCATCTAAGATGCATTAATGAACGTGTAGATGCGCCCACTGACCAGTGGGCTGTACTTCTACTGCTGGTGAAGGAGGAAAGATAGTCTGTACCAGCAGCAGCCAAGTGAGCTGCTTCTGCATGGAAAGGTTGATCAGGGGCTGTAACAGCTGGGAGAGAAATGTAGCAGGTTTCTTTAGTTAGCTGCTGTTAGAGCCCTCTGGGGGCTGTGGGGAATCACCCCTGAATCATTGGGGCAGGTGGGTTCATTGGACTCTGCTCTGAATGGAAAAGAAGTGGGAGCCATCATGTGGCATCTGGACCCTGAGGTGGGAACAGTTCAGTTTTGAGGATGGGCAAGGGCTGAGGAAGAAGCTTTGCCTGTGGCTCAGGCTGGAGCATGTGCAGTGTTATTCTGGAATGAGATTCAACTCAATAACAGCAACTCCCAGCCAGGGGTGACTTCCAGACTCCAGGCCAAGGACCTCAGTTTGGTTTGGGGCTGGGGGAGGACTCCAGAGGCATTTGCATGGAGGAGTGTGTCTGGAAGCAGTTGCACAGCTGCATTTTAGAGAAAGATAGCAAGTCACCTGCAGAAACTGCCAGCAAGACCAGGCAAACCTGCTGCCTCATTTATCACAGTGTCCACAGATTCCGCTCCAAGACAGGAAAAATGACAATAAATAGCCTGCCAGGACAGCTCTGCTGTATGCTGAGTATTTTCATAAGTACACCAGGTTTTCCAAAGGCCAGTGCAGGCCATTGGTTCTTCACATAGCCAAAAAATTCAGTTGTAATTTGCATGTGCAGTGATGTGTGTAGATATAACAATACACACATGTTCTTGCAGCCAGATCCACACAGTGGAATACATCAGTCGCTGGGTACATACAGACATCGCTGCTGCCAGCTAAGTGCAGGTGTTAAAGCAACGATGATTCTCAACTGTAGCACCCTGGGGTGCCTTGAGATCCCTTCAGGGGTGCTGCAGGATGCTGCACAATGTTAGCACTGTTAGGTGTGCAAACATAATTCACAAGATATACCCAAAGATTGCAAACAGGTAACCATTGGGTTAAAACCATTCTGTCTTGTTGAGGTCTTGCTGAGTTCTTTGCAATGGAAAAAAACTACTCTATTATTTTTCTGTAGTCAAAAAAGTGTGAAAACTAAGAGCTGACATTCACCAAGAGTGCTGTCGGTTTATTGAGGGGTGCCTGGAATCCATCAAGGAGTACCTTGAATCTAAAAACGTTGAGAACCACCATTAGGTAGAAACTTTCACTCCAGAATCACTGAAGCTAGCAAAATAGCCTACATTACACCCTGGTGTGTTACGGGTTTCCTGCATAAGCTATTGCTCTAGAGTGTAACACAGTCACATGCG
>NW_017729015.1:11032136-11033184 GCF_001723915.1 Gavialis gangeticus | reverse complement strand
TGTGTTATGGGTTTCCTGCATAAGCTATTGCTCTAGAGTGTAACACAGTCACATGCGGTGACCTGGTCTCTGCCTTCACTGGACAGATCACAATGCTGCGTGTGCTCTGTTTAGGAAGTAATATGGCATGCACAACTGCCTCCCACTTCTACAGGCACCCATGGAATTCATACTTCATTCACATACAAAGAGACCTGCATATTCCCACAGGCACAACCCCATCTTTTCTTGCACAAACACACATGCACAAATGCACATACTTGTATCCTGACAAGCAGACCCATTTGCGAGCGACATCAGCAATCCAATGTATACACATAAACACAGCCATGCAACTTCCCCTCACAGACACATCTATGGCCCAAAAGCTGGTGCTGGTTTTTTTTAATTCCTCCTGAAGACAAATGTGAGATGATGAGAGAGTTTCTGGTCACAAGTGCCCTTGCTACTTAACAGGGGAGGTCCCTCTCCCAGCGGCTCTTAGGAGATCCTTTTCCATCTTCTTTATAACCATTTCTCATAGATATCTTATTCTCTAATCAGTACCATATCCAAGTACTTGGCTATGATTTTTATTTGGATTTTCTCTTTCAGACGTCTAGAGGAAGCTATTTAATAAAACTATATTTAATGCAAAAGGTTCCAAGCCAGCAGTCGCCTTCCTTTTTTCCTGCTCATAATTCCAGCTGAGGCTACACAATGCAACTCAGGGAAGAGAGCAAAAGCAGCCAGAACCATCCTCAGAAATGCCTTGGTTTTGAGGGCAGTGAGACATCCAGGCACTGTAAGGTAAGAGTAGCACTTCCCATTCTTATGGAGCGTTGCATTCTTAAAGACCCCAAGGCAAATGAGAAACCGTGTTTACAGTGATCCGTTTATTCAGCTACCAAACTGCAGCCACCTCTGGTGTGCAGTGCAGTAACTCAATGCAGTGCTGTGTATCATAGTTTGGGCAAGGAACTGAGAATGAATGCTTTCGACATGAGCCTGTTCTCACTTAAAGCCCGCCCCTATTCTAGAAGTTAATCATAAGTTGTAGAAGTTAGAT
>NW_017729015.1:11009704-11027136 GCF_001723915.1 Gavialis gangeticus | reverse complement strand
GATCCATTTATTCAGCTACCAAACTGCAGCCACCTCTGGTGTGCAGTGCAGTAACTCACTGCAGTGCTGTGTATCATAGTTTGGGCAAGGAACTGAGAATGAATGCTTTTGACATGAGCCTGTTCTCACTTAAAGCCCGCCCCTATTCTAGAAGTTAATCATAAGTTGTAGAAGTTAGATATAAAGACCTGAATTGGCTGTTGTATTAAGGCATTGAGATATCAGTGTAAATTTGGACCCCAGAGCCGATTATGTTGGACAGGTAAACGAAGACTTTCCACAAAGTTGCTGAATCCACATAGAACTGATCAGACATCAGAAAATCATCAGCCTGGAGAAAACATGTTCATGGCCATCTCTGAGAAGACTAATTACATACATATAAAGCTCAAGCAATCAGATCTGCAAATGACTTAAAAATATTTCCATAAAGGTATATGTATATTATGCATATATATCATACATACATATGTATGTAGATATATATCCATACATGTACAAATTACACACATACGTATGCATCTTGTAATGTTAAACGTTCTGTGTTAGATTAATTAACATAGATAAAAGAATACGTGTGTGCACACACATTTTTACATATGTATACATGTGTATATGTATATGTAAAGGTAAGTATCAAGTTGCGATCAAGTTAAGTATAGAAGCGTTCATGCTAAATTTTAGAGATGGCCAAAACTGCCAATAAGGTTTTGAGAGAAATTTATTCTTTTTAGATGTTCTTTTGCCTACATTTCTGAGGAAAATAATATATTTCAATAAAAAAACCAAACCCCTTGTTTCAGTTTCCTTGTTTCCTTCCCTCTCCCGTTTTCCATTTTGCTTATTTGCCCACGACAACATGAGAGTGGGAATAGAAAGAGAAGCAACAACAAATGTTTAAATGATTTGGGGGAGGCTTTTTCAGCTTTTAATTCAAAAAGTGAAAAAATGTCAAGGGCATATATGTATATGAAAATGTGCCTTTTAAGAGAAAAAAGGACATTTTGAGATGAAAAGCATTTGTCACGGACAATTGGACAACCTCTATGAAGTTCTGGAATTGTGAGCATGCCCAATGTGAATGCCCAGACCATATCCTATATATTATATGGTATTACATAGACACATCTATACAGTGATCCATGGTTCTTTCCCTACAAGCTCCTGATCATAACATTGGCCGGCTACTTCCCTGTCATTGCAGTAGCACTGCATTGATAGTAACCTAATCTCCTCTGCTTTTTTTACCTATGGCATGTAGAGCAGAGGTTCACAAACTTTTTCTTATTGCGTCCCCTCTTCCAGATTTACCAGCTGTCTGCATATCCCTACCAGCATACGTTTTACATTTTAACACCTTAAATTCCCATTATTCTCATAATGAAAATCAAATCTGCCATAATACATAATACAAACATAATTTCTCTCGCGTGCCCCCTAGAGATGTCTTGCATACTCCCAGGGGAACCCCTGTTATAGAGTGTTCTTGGTGTTTTGGCAATTGGCCCTTATAGTTGTAGATAAGGGTCTGAAATGGTGATTTTGATGATTCCTTTAGTTAATAATTGCCTGGAACCCAGAGGGTTCGACACAATGGCCTAGGAGGCCCCTTCTAGTTTAATTTCCCTATGTACATCTCTCTGCTTAGATGGGTCCTGCCTGTATCCTGACAACATACCTCCATCCATACAGTCTAGATCTAGGTCATGTACATCAGGCAGTGTACCCATGTATATCGGGTACACACCATGTGCACACAATCTATGTACACCCAGAGGGAGGGACCTGGGCATATTGAGATGCCTGAGTCAACTCAGACTGAGCTGAGCGCTCACCCAATTAATGAAGAAATTCTGTGCCTCCTCTCCTGACAAACCTGACTCCCAAGTACTTATTCAACATTACAGATGAGGGAATGAGGCTGACGTGAGGCAGAAGATAACTAGCATTTCAAGTACTCAGGGCAGGTAAACACCTGCTTGCCATGCAGACCTCTGTGCTCCTTTCGAGTGATAATCAGCCCACACAGAATTACCTTGCCCAGAGGCACCCAAGCCAGCGAATGCCTTCCCATCCCGGAGAACTGCAGATACAGGTCACAAGGTCACTGCAGCTGAGCTGAGGAGGAACAAAGTCCAATCAGAACAGACTCACTCCACTTTAAACTCTTAGCTGGGTGTTTTGTATTCCAGGCTGGGCCCTGGAGCACACCTTCTGCGACAGGAGGTAATAAAACCTGTTTATTCTGGATGCTGGCAGAGTGGGGGGCTCGTTTTTAACGTACAGAATTAAAGGGCTTGCAGCCAGAGCTGCACAACAGGTTCCACGCATCAGCTAACACCCCACGCACAAACCAAAAGCTGCCTTTTAAGTGCACAAAAATTTCCCCCTGGCATTCAAGCAAAATTGCACCGGTGCAAGTGAGCCTTGAGAGCGCTGTTTCCATTTGGGGTTTGGGCAACAGCTGGTTCCCTTTCACACTTTGTACCCACTTGGCGTGGAAGCCAATGGCTGCACAGGTCCAGAACAGTGATGAATTTGTGTTTGTCTTTATGCCATCTCAGGGCAATCTGGGCCTGCTGAGAACTGGTGTCCATGAAGCCACAAAAACCAGCAAAGAGAAATCCAGCCTCAGTGCTTGCTTCTGCCTGATATGAACAAGACTCCAGGCTCATCCTGGCCTATTCTTCATTCTACCCAGTCATTTTAACTTGGTGCCTATTTCCATTTCATGTGGGTGTTAGCATGGAGAGAGTTACGCCATGGGTGCGAATGCACCCCGTGCTGTAATTTGGAGAGGATGGAAGGTCCAAGGCAAGTGATCTTGCCTACGGGAAGGGGGCTGGTAGCACAGCAAGGACCCACTTAGCAGATGTACATCATGATGCTAGCACCCACCTTGCCTATATGCCAATTGATGCCAGTAAGAAAGGTACCCATTAGCTAGTTACATTCAGAGCACTAGAGGTGCTCATCTGCTGGTTAAATTTTTCCCCTCCCTGTAAGTCACCCCCATTCTGGGTCTCAAAGCAACACGATGGCCAAGACCCCGCATGCAAATGTCCGCCTCTCCTCCTGCTTTGCTTTTGCACGGCCCGAGCATTGTTTCCTCAGTCTGTGCTGAGAGCGGCATACGGCTGCCACAATTAAGGCTATCTAGGTTTCTGTTTAGCTGCGGGACAACATTGCTGAACACAGGACTTTGATCTTATTTCCTAAGAGTTTTTTTTTTTCCCTTTTCATGTGTGTTTTTGCCCATTTTTTGTCTCATTACTCAGGTGAATGCTGATGTTCCCGAAGGCGCCCAGAGCCAGGCCCATCGCTCCGGTCCAATCCAGGATGCTGAGGTCCCAGTTACCTCCCCCCGTTTACTTACCCCCGCGACAACCTCAGCCACCGTAACCTGGAGGCATGGGATGAGATATAATTTGGTCTGCGAGCAAGTTTGTTTGTGGGCCTTTCCTGAGCAAAGGCTGCCAATTATATTCAATGTGCTGAACTCTGTCAGATTAGGTGCTTGTCATGGAAAAGAGGAGGGTGCTTTTTTTCCCCCTTTTCTATTTTAATAGCATTTCAGAGGGACCCTACAGACGCATTTTGGGGGATGGTGGTGAATGCTGCTTGCAGGCATCCTTCATGTTTCTCTCCTTTCCCATGCAACCTCCCCCAGACCCTCATCCCCTCACAGATCTCATGCATGACATGCATGCAGCTATTCTGAACGCGTGACTGATACATGTGCACACCATTGTTCTTTATGGAACACAGTCAGTGCCACTCGACTCCTTGTCCTAAACCAGTCATTCCCAGCCAGGTTCCTGTGGCACCCTGGTGTTCAGTGAGAGCCTTTTCAATGTGCTGCGGGGCGCTGCGCAATATAGGCACTGTTAGGTGTGCAAATACCAACACATGATTCACAAGATAAACCCAGAGATTTCAAATAGGACTCCACTGTGTGAAAAGCATCCCGACTTTTTGTGGCCTTTCCGAGTTCCCTGCAACAGAAAAGGGGCCCTATTATTTTTCTGTCATCAAAAAACAAGTGAAAATAGTTTTTGAAATGGGGTGCCACTAAATTCTGAAGAGCTATAGAGAGGGGCCTCGAGTCTGAAAAGGTTGAGAACCGTTGTCCTAAACCCTCCATTGCTTGCAGAGGTTCTGCTTCAGCTCAAGCAATAGCAGGTTGGACTTGGGAGGAGGGAAGACCTCAGCTCTTTCCACGGTGTCACTACAAACTTCATTGTGGCCAGAGTATACAGCACGGCGACAGTTAAGATTGGAGTTTTACAGTACAGCTGCAGATTAAATGCATCATCTTTCCCTTTGATATAAGGTGTGACCTGTGCCCAGATATATCTGAACTAGACCCTGCTTTCTAAATGATCAGGGTTTGATGTTCATGCCAAATATAGGAAAAAAGGCCACCAAACTGGCCTATCCATTCCTTCCAGGTACAGTGCACACACCAACTGCAGATGCTTCCTCAGCCTGACGAAGGGTATTTATACCTGAAAGCTTGCGAAGAAGACTCTTTCCCACTATTTGAGCTGGTCTAATGAAAGATATCAGATTTATCTTGTCTGCCTGTGCCTTAGACCAACACGGCTACAACTGACACCTCCAAATTGACTTCACTTTTACAGCGCACGTATCCTCAGGTGGCAGTTTCCTTGGCCTTGTTGTCGTAATTAGAGATGTGTTTCAGCTGTTGAAGGGAGACAGCTTTTGCTGGATGTTGGGGAGTGCATTGCTGGAAACTGTATGAATTTCGGGGAGGCACAGAACAAATGCTGTGCTTGGAAAGGAGTCAATGCAAGGCATCAGGATGTGACTGAGGGAGGAATCCAGGCCTAGGTGAGAGGCAGGAGGGTCTAGGCTTGAGGTCATTGAAATCAGCAGCCTAGAAGAGTTAGGGGATGGGTGGACAAACTGTTCACCACAAAGTAGTAGCTGAAGCTAAACTGTGGTCACGTCCTCCTCTTCCAGTGGGGACCAAGCTACTGCAGTTTAGCTTTTCTTCCTTTGTAGGGTAAAGGCAGGCACACAGGCAGTTACCAGAGAGCAGGTGATGCGTGTGGCCTTGGGTGGGTGGCTTCATCTCTGGTTGCCTTTATTTATATCCCTGTAGAAAGGCAGCTAATAACACCTATGTAAATGAGGGGGCATTGGAAGAGACAGAGAAATAAAGATTTATTTAGCCACTTTGTCCTTCATAGCACCTGCAAGCCTCACAATCCCATAACATATATGATAAATTCTCAGGACTACTCTTCTACCCATCATGGGCGTTATTATTGGCCCATTTTTCACAACTTATCTGTGAGGCAGGGCAGAGCTCTTATCCCCATTTTACAGATGGAGAGCTGAGGCACAGAGAGGTAAAGGAATGGATGGTGAGATGGGGACATGACCTCCCTGATCTCCCAAGACCTATGCTGCTGTCCTACTTGCTGGACCATCCTTCATCTCTTCTTCCAAAACAGTGTCCATCAGCAATGGGAAATGGCAACTTTTTGAATGCAAAGAACAATTAGGATTTTCCCAATTGTTAGCGCGTTCCATTTTTAAAGACTCCCTGAGCTAAGTTAACCACATTCATTAAATATCGGAAATTGCCTAAGAGCTTTGAAGGTTTCAAGTCCTCCCCCTCTGCATTCAAGTTGTGACATTTTCTTGTGTCTCAGTACAGTTCCTAGTGAAATTACACGCGTGGGGTTAACCTCCCTGGGAAGTCATGTCTTGTAGACTCAAGAATGTGAACCTCTGATGCCTGAGCAGAAAAAGCTGTGTCTGTTAGTACAAAGTCAGTAGCCAACAAATACACTTTTGTGCAGGCCAGCTCTTGAGAGCCGCCACTATACAATCCTGGGTTACTCTCTTGACCAACTTCATTGTTATCAGACGGATTATTTGTATGACTAGCATCATGGGACCCTCGCCGTAGACCTGTGCCCCATGGTGCTAGGCCCTGCACAAACTTTACAAAGGTTAGCAGCCTTCAGTTGGAGGATGACTACTCACAGCCAATGAGATAAGTGTTTCTGACATACTTAAGCCAAAGGAGGACAATGCGCAATTTTGGCATGTGAACGGTACTTGGCATTGAGCCAGGAAATCAAAGCCCCCTGCCCCAAATTCTTCTCTCTTTAAATATTAGAATTCCCTCCTTAAACAGGCCAGGCATTCATGCAGCCATAATCTCTAAGAAGACCAAGCTCTGATTAAAACTCTAGTGTCGAGTGAGGCGTAATCCTTGCCACCTCGGGGCCATTTTATTATTTTTTTAGCCATTAGAAACTGTTTTCTCTAAATGAAATAAAGAAAGGAGGAGGAGATAACAAAACTCATTGCTTTTTCATATATATATATATACACACACACACACATACACGAAAGAAGGAAGAAAAATTTCACATTTAAAAAAAGTTAATAAATGGCCAGGCCCCAACAGATGGGTGTGTATGTGCGGAATTTGCATTTTTCAGATTAACATGCACGAGCGAAGATAGAAAACGCACTCGCCCCTGGGGAAATAATTTGAGAAATCTTTGCATATTTTATTTAAAAGCATGCCGCGTTAGGCAGGGTAATAATGCAGAGCACTGGTGATTAGGTTAGGCCTGGAGGGATCACAGCCTGGGACTCTCCCTCCCTCTCTCTCATCCCTCCTTCCAACCCCCACCCCCTCCTTCCTTGTTTGACTCCCCCAACCAGGCTGGCTGAAGAACTATTAGACATGGTATAGATATTCCCATGGTTTAACACACGTCCCTGCTAGTGAGTATGGCCATGGGCTCTACCTAAGCCCTCTTTCAACTCCTAATAGAGGATGTAGGTGGGGGAAATACAGGGTCCTTCTATATGGAGAAGACAACATTTGTCTCTTTGCAGAGAGGTCAATGCAAGGCACAGCTACTACTTTTACCCCACATCAGCCCAGATTTAAATAGTGCTTAAGTCTTAAAATGGGGCTTCAGATGAGCCTAGATTTCATGCTGACCTCTGCTCCATGGCTATTTCACCCTTGTGTGAATGTTACATTCAGTGCCCAACTCTAGCCCAAAATAAGTGACCTAGGAATCCCTTCCTGTGCTTTTAGCTCACCAGCATCACCAGTGGGGAGGCCAGCTGAAACCAACAGGACTGACCCCAAGCCCTTGAGAGTTCCCAAGAGCTCATCTCGGCCTCTCAGCAGTCTTCAGCAGGGAGGGGAGCCTGGCACTGCTCCTTGGGAGAAGCTGAACTGCACGTGCCATTCATAGATCGTGGGGCAGGAAGGGACCTTGGAAAATCATCAGGTCCAGCCCCCTGCACCAAGCAGGAAAGATAACTGAGGGTCAAGTGACCCCAGCAAGGTGACTGTCTAGTCTCCTCTTGAAGATCTCCAGGGTAGGCGACTGCACCACCTCTGCAGGGAGCTTATTCCACAGTCTGGACACCCTGACTGTGAAGAAGTTTTTCCTAATGTTGAGCCTGAAATGGTCTTCCAGGAGGTTGTGACCATTACTCCTGGTTTTCTCCTCGGGTGCCCTGGTGAACAGTTGCTCACCGAGCCCTTGATGTACTCCCCTGACATAGTGGTCAGCTACTACCAGCCTTCTTTCCCCCAGGCTGAAGAGTCCCCAGTCCCTCAGCCTTTCCTCATATGACTTGCTTTTTAAGACTCTGATCATATGGGTGGCTCTTCTTTGGACTCTCTCAAGCTTGTCCACCTCCTTGTTGAAGTGCGGCGCCCAGAACGGGATGCAGTCCTCCAGCTGGGGTCTCACCAGTGCTGAGTAGAGTGGAAGAATCACCTCCTTGGCTTTGCTGGAGATGCATCGGTTGATGCATGCCGGAGTATGGTTTGCCCTGCTGGCTACAGTGTCACACTGCCGGCTCATATTCATACTGTGGTCCATTATTACCCCCAGGTCCCTTTCAGTCTTATTGCTGGCCAGTTTGGCGCTGCCAAGCCTGTAGGCGTGTTGGGGGTTGCTCGTCCCAAGGTGGAGCACTTTACATTTCTCAGCGTTGAACTTCATCAGGTTCCAATCCACCCAACTCGCCAGCCTGTCTAGGTCTGTCTGCAACACTCTGTAGCCTATCTTCAAGCGTGACCACGCTCCCACATAACTTGGTGTTGTCCACAAACTTGGCCAGTGAGCTCTTCCCCCCCACAACCAAGCCTTTAATAAAGATGTTGAAAAGTACTGGACCAAGCACCAACCCCTGTGGGACACCACTGCCAGGTTGACACGGATCCGTTCACTACGACTCTCTGGGTCCTATCCTGTAGCCAGTTTCTCACCCACTTGGCTGTCTCGGAGTTAAGCCCTCAATCCTCCAGTTTTCTCATGAGGACATTGTGGGATACTAGATCAAAGGCCTTTTGGAAGTCAAGATATACAATGTCTCTCTCGTGTCCAGGTGGCAAGTTACCTGGTCATAGAAGGAGATGAGGTTGGTAAGGCAAGACCTGCCCGCGATGAAGCCATGCTGGCTGTCATTCAGGATCTTACCTTCTGCAAGCTTATTGCAGGTAGACTCCTTGATGAACTTTTCTAGCCTTTTCCCTAGGATGGAAGTTAGGCTGATTGTTCTATAGTTACCCAGGGCCTCCCTCCTACCCTTCTTGTGGATGGGCACAATGTTGGTCCTCTTCCAGTCCTCAGGGACTTCTCCAGAGTGCTGTGAGTTGTGGAAGAATTTCACCAGGGGCTTCACAATGACTTCGGCCAGCTCCTTCAGCACTCTCAGATGAAGATCATGTGGCCCTGCTGACTTGTATATGTCTAATTTTTTTAATTGGTCATACACGAATTCAATGGCAATAGTAGGAAGGCAATTATTCCTACCGTGCTCATCCTGTACTCTATCTGGCATGGTTGTCCCCTTGGTCTGGTGAAAGACCGAGGTGAAGTAGTCATTCAGGAGTTCAGCTTTCTCCTGGGTACCGGTAACCAGCTCTCCTGAGTTGCTGAGCAGTGGCCCCACACTCCCATTTGTTTTCCTCCTGTTCCCTATGTGCCTAAAGAAGGACTTCTTGTTGTCCTTGATTCCTGTTATGATGCAGGTGGCAAATTTATGTCCAAGTGGTTACTGCACAGTAATGCACATGTAGACGCTTTACTGTGCAGTAGCCCCGTGTGTGTGGACTGACTTGGGATTAATTTTAGTCCAAAGTCAGTCCACACACAGCATTACTACACTGTAATGCCTGCAAGTGTAGACACCAGTGTAAAACCCACTTATTGCGCAGTAAATTACTACACAGTAAATGCATATGTAGACATGCCAAGTCAGGCACATGAAGGTCAGAACAAACCACCTTAAGCATTCCTTAAGAAGAGGCTGGAGAGGTCAGAGTTTCAGCCTTTGGATGGAACATTTGTAGTAGACTGATCTTGATATAACAACCCCCAAAATGTCCCAGATAGTCATCATCACCAGTTACTGCTTTGGCCCTGTCTTCCTGCCCCTGTATTATCAGCAGTCATTACTCCTTTGGTAAGCAGTGTTGCTGTGTCAGGTGCTGTATGGAGCGTGGAAACACACTCACATCCCAAGCTGCTTGCAAGACAAAGCAGTCAGGGCAACACCGGCTGTCACCCAGGAGCTTTCAAGGCTGTGGGGGAGTAAAAGGGAACATCAGTAGCTGAAATTAATTTTAAAGCAATTTAGTGGAAGCCCCCACATAGACACTCATACTTTGGCATAAGCATGGCTCCCTCCTGCTTAGCATAAACTGATTAGCAGCTAATCACAATTTTCACTAGCTAGCCTGGCACAACTTTCTTGGGTAAAGCAGATGGGAGGCTCTAGGACTGGTTCTCCGTTGCTTTGCCCATGTTTTGTTGTTCTTGTGCAGTGACCACTGATGGGGCAAATATGGACCATCAAGCAGCAGGGGAATGATAGGAAAGATGCTGTTTGCTATTGGAGGCCAATTACCCATCCCTTGCACAGTGCATGGAGGAAACTTCTTCAAGATGATGACCCCTATTTCCCCAGTTATCCAGAAAAGCAAAGCTCTGCTGGGGGCGGGATATAAAGACACATTCGAAGTAGAGAACAGAAGACAGTCTTAGTCCCCATTCTGTAGGCTAGTTCCACACCTGGGATTGACTTCCAGGTCTAACATATCCTATTCCCCTTTGGCATTATGCAGAAAGATGACTTGAAGCTTGGCTGATCCAGAGGTCAGAGAAACACATCATTTATATGTCTAGAGAGGAAATAAACAATAACTTAGCTCTGACATACCTGGATCTACCTTTGAGACACAGAACGGACACCAAAGCACCAGAGAAGCTGACAGCAGCTGTACCAGGATGCTCCTTACCCAAGGTGATGCATCCATTTTTACTTATACATGGTGCTCTCTGTATTCTTCTGAATGTCTCAAATCTTTCTGAGCACCCTGCTTCAATGATAGCTTTGTGACAGGCTGTCCCACAGTTTATGTTGTGTGTAAGGAGCTATTTCACTTCTAAAGGGGCTGCTTTTCAGTGTCATTGAGAGGTCTCTTGCTTCTAGAGGGAAATGTCCACATAATATACCACCCTTTGTTTTGTCGGGGAAAGACAGTTTTGTGTTTAAACCACCGAACTAGAACTGTGGGTAAGTGATTTCGACTCCAATTGCTAATGCAGATGTCCTGCGTGTCGCTAAACCACACTGTGCCTCAGTTTCCTCACCGATAAAAAGGGGGTGTCATCAGTCCTTCAGATTCGAGGCTGGGCCAGCCAATACATTAAAGGCCAATCCACCATCTCGGCCTGAGGAAATATATATCAGAGAGTTCTTGCAAGTGAAGTCCAAGGGAATTAGGGGACTTAGGTACACAAATCCTGTAGGTCTCTTTGGCAACTCCAGCCACAAAGTTCAGCTCTCAAACTCCAGCCTCCTATTCCCGCAGGACAATGAATCACAGAGGGAGCTGGGCTATCGTTAAAGCATTTGGATCATCTTGCCCCCTTTTGAAGTCAGGTAGTAAATCAAGGATCATCCCTTAAAATGCATCCCAGCTTTGAAATGTTTTGCGCAGAATATGTTTAAAAAACACACAGCCCTTTGTTGTGGGGACTCAGGCAGCTTAAAAAAAATGGCACGATCTCTCATAAACTGCTTCCTCTGTCCCCCTAAGAGCCCCACTTAGTGCTTTTATAGATCTTTAGAGCCTTTAATCCATAGATCTGAAAGCACTTGACAAAGGTGTTTATGTCTCCCCATCCCACAGAGGGCAAACTGCAGGACAAGAAGGAGACATGATATGCCCAAGGTCACAGATAAAGTCAGTGGCAGAGCTGAAACAAGCAGCTAGTAGGCAGTCTGCTCCCTGGACCACCCAAGAAGGGTCCGGAGTCCTGCGTTCTCATGCCCGCTCCATTTGCCATTAGCCCAGAGTGTGGCTCTGAGGTTTTTACCCCCCAGCCCTGTGCCTCAGCTTTCCCAGACCCAAAAAGGGGGATCATGGTACCTACTTAATCCCCTGTCCTGCGTCCCTGCACACCCTGCTAAAGCATCGGGGTGGGGGGATGAAATCCTCTCTCCAAGTACCTATGCCCTGTTCTGAAGTGGGCCCTGGCTAGCAGCTCTTCAGAGAAGCTCCTGGCTTGGTCCTGCACCACAACCCAAACTGGTTAGAGCTTATGGGGGAGAGAGAGATGCCCCCAGAGCCAGGCTGCATGGCACACAGGGGAGAACTAGACTCCCCAGCTCCCGCTGCCCTAGTCCGTTCTGCACAGCAGAAGCAAACTGATCTGCTGCATCTCTGGGACCCAGAGGAGGAGGAGGCAGGAGCTTTGGGCACACCTGGCTGGTCTAGAAATGACACTGGGAAAAATATTCCCAAGAGAAGTCTTGTACATCCCCGTTTGGCACAGGCCCGATGTTCCACCCAGGGAGCTTCTTTCCTCGTCATACCCACGGCATCTCACATGTATAGAGCAACTTTCAGCCTCAAAAGCAATTTGTGCCTGTCTCCCTGGGACAAGGCTGAAACACAGTTGCCTCTGGGGTTGGGGGCAGCAAAGAAACCTGCTAACCCAACCTAAGAGGATATGAAAAAAATGCAGTTCTACTCTTCTGAGGACAAAAAAACGATCATCAGTTTCTTAGTGTCCAAAAAGGACATCAGGAAGCATGGGTTTGTCCGAAAGACTCTCACCCAGAAGATAACATATCTATTTTGAAAGTCTGTATTGACTTTGCAGAGGTTTAAATGGGTGAAAATGGGTGATTCAAGGCTGCAAACAGCACTGCAAAGCAGTCTGAGCTGTGCCTCCACAGCAGAAACAGGAGGTGCAAGAAATGAACCAGCAAGGTGAGCTGACCCAAGTTTCAGGCTGTGTCTTTCTTCCCCTCCCCTGATTTACAGCTGTCTAATTAATGCATTGCTGATACTAAAACCCTAATCAGCATGAAATACTGAGAAGGAGCTTCTGTGGACAATATGAGGCCACTTATATCATAGGCAAGAGATATAGGCCTGACAGCAACATACCAAGAAGCTCCTGTTAACACCAGTGCTGGGATGCTAAGTTAAAAACTACAATCCAGCTGGATGGCCAAGTGGCAGCAGCTGTGCAGCTTACAGGGGGCATTGACTGGCCTAGGAGGGAAGGGAGAGATATAAATAGGAGGCACAGAGGATGCATCAAGCTTTTGTTGATGAAGCCATAGTAGCCAGGCAGTAGGGGTTGAGCTGCTCTCTGGAGTAGGCTGGGCATGGGGAAGAAGCAGAGGGATGGCTGTGATCACTATGTCTTGCAGATGCTAATTGCCATGGAGGACTGGCAGCTCTGCCCGACTTAGGTGTTTGTGGAGGAAGCTGCCACCTGCCAATTCCTAGAGTATCTCTGGCTTTCTCAGGAGGCTTTGGTTAGGCAGTTCAGGGGCATTTAATCTCATCCATGCACATCAGGCAAGGTTATTCTGGCTTTGCAGTTCTATAAGGATGGTAGGAGTTGGAGCACATTGGGTGGCCTCAGTTGCTCAACAGGATGAGTCCACCTTGCTGCATTATTAGCATTCATTTGTATTATCATAGTAGTAGAGGCCTCTTTCTTCATTGGACTGTTCAAAGACCTAAAAGGCCTCTGTCCTGAGGAGTCTGTAATCTGACTAGGATGCACAAAGGATTATCTGGATGCTGCCAGTAGGAGTTAGAAGTGTGATGAGATGAAGTGACTTTGATAACGGGCACCTTGCTATGCAGCAAATATCTTGCAGATTAAAAAATAATGGGGCTCTTATTTTCATTCTGGCTTTTGAGCCTCTTGGGATCATGTTTGCCCACTCTAGGCAGCCAGGAAGCTAAAGTATTTTTTAGATGGAAGCTGAGGTTCTGCTGTAGTAATGACACTCCAGGATCTGGGGGTGGCAAAGCTGAGACTTGGCCAGGGTCACACTAGGAGTCTGTAGTAAAGCCACAAAGCAAACTTGGTCTCTGAAGTCTCAGTCCAGTGCTCTTGCCCCACAATCGCCCTCTTCCTTTAACCTGCATCCTGGTACCATTGAGTCGGAGGCTCAGCATGCACATCTTTCAAGCACCCCTCATCACACCAAGCAGCTCTAGCTTTCCCACTGGCCTGTGTTACCAAACTCTTCAATCAGTACCCTGCACCATGCTTTGATGCTGCACCCCCCACTACACCACCCTATCGGGTCTGGGCCTGGGTTTATACATGGGGCAGCTTCTGTTGGCTCCAGATTCTACTTTCTAAAGAATAGGAGAGGGGGAGGAGGATAAATCCTTCCCCCTGGCAAAATCCAGGAACTCAAAAAGCCCCTGCTCTTTCCTCCAGCTTTGAAATCTGAAACAGAACAGTGGAGAACAACACTTAAGCCAGGCTCTCTCCCTGTCTGTTTCCATTATTAATAAACTTTGAAGGGCTCCCTTCTGTCCTTAATGAGATTAGTGTTATTTTCATGCATTGCTGCAGGGCAAAGGACTGAAAAAGTGGCTGATCTGTAAACTAAAGGGTGCTAATCTATAGAGGGTGGGTCCCCCCATCCCCATAGCCTGGAGGCATCAGGGTTTGGGCTGAGAGTAATCAATTAAAAGAGGGGATTAGGAGCGCCTTGGTCACTTCTATATTGAGGTCACTCTAACACACTTCTGAAAACAAACAGCCAGAAGGCCGCTCGGGGTGCCTGTGTGCTAGCAGGCTGCCAGGGATGTGAGAGGTGACGGCTATTCATCAGGAGGGGGATTCCGGTTTTGACATTTAAGTGCTTAAAAGAAAAATCTTAATCGCCCGGCCCCTGCTTAGATTGGGAACCAACGGGTAGGTGGGGAAAGAAATCTGTTGTTAATACACTCATAGCCCCAATTTGCTCAGCAGTTTGGGTCTGGGCTTTTTAAACTGTTTTTAATTGAAAGCACAGCTTTTATTTATTTATTTTTTTGGAGCTTATTTTAGACTTCTTGAGGGGCTAAAAAAATTGGGAGGAAAAAAGGATTGAATGCAGAGATCAAACCAACCATACTGTGTGTGCAGATCCAGGGAAAGTGGAAAAGACCTCCAAGACAGCTATATGCGTCACAAACTGCAAGTCCTTTTAACTAAAAACAATGTTTAAAAAATGCATAAAATCCCCCTGTCCCTCCCCTGTGCACTCTGGCTCTAATAGGGGCTCTGCATTTCTCATGGAGTTTGCAGCTCTTTTAAACTTTTCTCGTAATAAGTTCTAATGAGCTCAGACACATTCTCTGGTTCTTTCGCTTGCCTGAGAATCAGCATCTGAACTTGGGGTGGTTTGCCTCTTGCTATTCCCTCCTGTGAAATGGGCTCAGTAATCCCTGCCACGTTTTCCCTGCCGGCTCTTGTTTAATTTCCAGCCCCTTCGACCCCCATGCTAAACTGTCCTGTCTTTGGGGAGGGAAGGAGCAATTCACCTGGCAATAACTACATGCTCTATACAGAGAACTCAGTGGCGGTTACTGGTTAGCCACGTTAAAGTGTGTAGAGAGCAGGAGCCTTAGTGTACCATGGGACAGATGTCAGAAGGGCTGCATATATGGGATGCAGCCCTGACTGGGGATGATCCAGGTTGCTAAGGGGAGAGTCAAGGCCCAAAGCTGTCTTTTTGCTCCTTTTTGTGGCATCGCTTCATTGTTACATGACTCCTGTTGCTTTGTCGTTAAACTCCTCTCAAGCTCTTGTTGACTTCAGCAGGTGGTGAATAAGGTTATAATATACTTGACAAAAAGGTGCATTGTAATAAACCTCATGTAGGATTTAGGGTTCATAGAAGCAGTTAATTTGGCCGCCCCAAGTCCTTTCTTTACCCAGAGATCGGTTGCAGGGTAAGCTTCCCTATCCATCCATGTCCCTGTCACTGTGCCTCACCTCCGCCTTATGGGCTTGGAGGGGAATTCAGTGTCCACAGCCCCTTCAGATGAGCTCTGTCTGGAGGGGCCAATGAGCTGTTCATTTGGTGCCAGGCACGTGATGGTTTATATGATGTGGACAATGGGAATTGTGTTGAGACCCTTTCAACTCCTGTCGTGTAGGACTTGGACCTGGGCTGATGGTAGTGCCTTGGAGGGAAATTTTAATCAATTTTTTAACAAAAACAAAATAAATTGCAAGACTTCCTAAAATTAGGATGGGCAGGTATGGTTGCTGCTTCCAACAGCTAAATCTGTTCTTAAAAAGTTCTAGCCATTTGCATCAATTAGCAAAACCTGCTTGACATATCTCACTGCCGAGGAGAATTTCCACCTCGGCTTTCCTCCATTTCTGACCCCAGGTCTTCTTGGTCCACCTCGAATAACCCATCTCCCTTTTTTTGCTTCCTTACACCCTGCCGACATTTGTCACAGGATAGTAGCATGTCCCACTGGTCCGTAGCTACATCTGCAAAACCAGACAGAACCACACAGTATTACTGACACCATGCACTCAAAAGCCACAAATCGGAGCCGCTCACAAACCACGAGATGGACTTAAAGATCAGGAAAGACTCCTCCATCTGAATCCTTGGGTGATTTTTATTTACAGTCTGGAGATTTTTAAGCTTAAAAGCTAAGGGTTGGGTTTGGCTTTTCACTTGTAGCCATGAAGACAAGTACCGTTGAAAAGCTGAGATTCTCACATAAACAGGCGCCTCCAGAAAAGTACCGAACTTCACAGGAGGCGGTGACCCACATCCTGTTCAACACTGAGTATATGTTTCAGTCCTTCCCTTTCCATTATTTCTTCTGTCTGCCCAACTCCCAAGTCAAATGCCAGGCATAGGCACCTGCAACCCTGTCCCGTGGGGAACATCACCCCTGGGCTGAGAGTAATCAATTAAAAGCGGGGATTAGAAGTGGGATGGGTTGGGATTGGGATGGATGACCCCAAAGATCTCTCACAGTCAGGATGCTGGGCTCTTTGTACCACAGCAGAGGAAGGAGCGCTGCAGGATCCCCCTTCCACCCATTTCTGCCCTGAGTCTGCCAGCAGCCTGGGTCACTGAGCCAACCCCATCTCCACTGCTCTTTCACTGCTCCTTTCCACTGGTCCATTTGGGGCTGGACCCAATGATCTTGCGAGGTCCCTTCCAGCCCTAACGTCTATGAAATCTATGAATTCACTGAAGACACCTGCCAGGGACAGTCTTCTCCTTTTCTCTTTTTGAATGTCTTTATTGGTAGCATTGCTGCTGACCTGAATCTGTGGCAGCCTTGGGTATATGTGTCCCCAGTTAACCCAGCGACTGAAGGAGGAAAGAAAAGGGCCCCACAGGGACTTGTGGTAGCTAGGTGCTATTGAAAAAGAGACATTTAACAAACCCAACCATGATGAGAGGGGCTGAGGGCAAGGCACTAGCCTGCCATGGATTCTGCAGGTGTCTTTCAGCAGGTCACCGAAACATTTTGGCCTCTGTTCCCTGGTGGTGAAATGCAGGTAATGAGCCTGGCTTTGTCCGTGTCTATTTAGACTGCAAACCCTTTGGAGAAGGGGGCACCTGGCGTCTCTTACTCTCTGTGAGTACAGCACCCAGCACGTGGGAAGGCCCACTCTTGATGGCATCTTCTGCTGCTTCAGAACCAATAATGCGACCGATAGTGCATGCAGCCCAGAAACCTTGTGCTCTCCTGCCCGGTGTGCCAGGCTGTGAAGGAGGCGCGTGCGGCAGCAGAGCTTGAGATGAAGTGGTGCCCATTCACAGGGCCCTGGTTATCACGTGCAGAAATGGCACGATTGACTTGCATTAACGCTTATCTGCTCTGACTTGTGGCAACACAGCTTAGCGCAGAGGCCGTGGGGCACGGAGGTCAGGCAGGATGTGTCGCCCCGTGAAGGCTGCGGTGGCGACGTGTCCTTCTGACACCCAGCAATGCCAAAGTTGGGTTTGCTTCCCCCCCTTCCCTCTGCTGCCGTGGAAGGATTTTTGAGGCCGCATCCACGTGCAAACAAGGATGTCAATTTGTTTTTATTGCAAGCCCATTGTCT
>NW_017729015.1:11001139-11004704 GCF_001723915.1 Gavialis gangeticus | reverse complement strand
CAGAGGCCGTGAGGCACGGAGGTCAGGCAGGATGTGTCGCCCCGTGAAGGCTGCGGTGGCGACGTGTCCTTCTGACACCCAGCAATGCCAAAGTTGGGTTTGCTTCCCCCCCTTCCCTCTGCTGCCGTGGAAGGATTTTTGAGGCCGCATCCACGTGCAAACAAGGATGTCAATTTGTTTTTATTGCAAGCCCATTGTCTGTCTCGGCGATAGTTATGGGGTGCTAAACGGATTAGCAGCCCCTGCCGTCTTCTCTGTGCTGAACCTTCATATGGCTTCTTGCTCCAGGAGATAACACAGAAGCAATAACACAGAAGAAGCAGAGGCTGTGAAAATGCTTTAGCTTTAATTTAAGGTTGACTTTAAAGAAAGGACAGCCCACGATGCTGCGTCCTCATGCTAATGAGGAAAGAGTTGTTCTTCTTCGAGGGCACTGATTAGTGAGTGAGCCCAGTGCATGAGACTGGACTCAGGGCAAACCCCCACTTCCAGAGAAAGGAGATGGGTGAATTCCAAGAAAACCCCATATACTTGATATTTCCATCTCCCCCCGCAGCTTGCCCCAAGCTACTGCTGACGGACTTTGCTGATCTGGACTTTGCTGATCTATGCTATAGCCCCAGGTCTGCCACATGCTCCCCATGAGACCTTGGACACAGCCATGCCTCGGTGAACTGGGGAGAACAACCCATCCTCTGTTTGCCTTGTCCATTTACACAGCAAGCTTTACAGGGCAGAGGTGTCTCCCTCCCCTTGTGTGCACAGCACCTAGCGCAGCTGGCCACAGCTCTCCAGCAGGGCCTGCAGACATTACAGAAATTCAGACATCAGTGGCCAATAGTGGATGACACTTCTCCCCTGGGCTACGGACCCAAAGCTTAGGCAACTGTCATGAGTCCCTTGAGTTCTTGGCCTCGAAATGTCACCAAACTACTTATCTCATGGGATATCTGGCACATCCTGTCTCTAGCAGGGAAAGAACCTCTCCTTCCCCCTTACAGTGGACTTCCCTGTGATAGTATTTCACCATTTCAGTTCAGCATTAAGAAGAAGAAGAATGAAGAGTACTGAACTTTTCCAACCCCTGAAAAGGTTGGGTTGGGTTTTATTGTGCTTGTACCCAGTCACCTGTGGGTCTCCGCACCGGCAGCTGCGGGAACCTGAAAACTTGCAAAATGAATAGATTCAGCAGCTGCTGCCTGCAGCTAGTGCTTCATCATGTTTTTTTACAAAAAATATAAGCATTTTTTTAAAAAATGCAAGTAAATAAAGGGCAGTAACCAAAATTGAGAATTTCCTCAGCATCATCAGGTATCTATAAAACACTCCTGAGAAGTCAAGGCATCCAGGTAGGATGATAATGCTCTTTAATGCCATGTGAGCTTTCATCCTGCATCACAGGGGGCTTAAGGTAATCTTCTCAAGTGCCCCACATCAGGAAGATCTGAGAGAGGTTCAATATAATGGAAGTGAAGTTGTGACGGTGGTGACAATATTCCTTGAGCTCTTGTCATTTCATAGATTTCATAGATATGGGGGCTGGAAGGGATCTTGCGAGCTCATCGGGTCTAGCCCCCTGCCCTAGGGGCAGGGAGTCAGCTGGGGTCAGATCACCCCAGCAAGATCAGCATCCAAAATGTTTTACTTATGCCATGGGGAGTTTTTTATGCCTAGTCTTTGCTACATGATGCTGAGATGCCCTCATTTTGGGTACCATGATGAGGAATAATAATGAATAAGCAAAGAGCTAGGAATAATATTAGGGAGATCCTTAGAGCACAAGCTCTTAGAACGGGACCTAAAGCTGCTGTCCCGCAGACTAAATGAAGGGGACCCTTGAGAGACGAGGCAGACTGGGGTTCTACCCTCTCCTGTCGTTTCTGGCAAAAGTCCAGCTCAAGCAAACCTGGGTGTGAATTTTGCTTCTGTAATGGACTCGGGGAAACCCATGTTCTGCCTCTTCCTCCCTGCACTCAAATTATTTGGTGCCAAATAGTTTTGTTTCATTGTCAAATGTGTGTCAGGCTTGTTCAGCCACTTTCAAGTGAGTTTTTCAGGGTGGGAATAAAATTCTCAGAGCAGAGCAAACCCTGGCAGCTTCTCGCTAGCAAGCCGGCATCTCTCCATCTCCCTTCGGCAGAAAGATCTTTCCCGATTCCTAACCCGCTGGAGAGAGAACTCATCTGAGTTTCCACTTTGCACCCTTCCCCCGCAAGCCTCCCATGGACAGCAGGTTTAATCCTCATAGCCACACGGTTTCACATACTTCATTATCATGTGTTTGTGGATTAAAGACCAGCCCTTGAACACTCCTTTGTCCGGCCTATTGTTGAGCATTTTGCTCGCCTCTGCTTTAAACCTTGTAACCATTTTGCTGCCTTTTAAAATCAGGCTGAATAGGGGGTTGGATCGAAAAGGGGAGGGGGGAAGAGTGGGTGGAGGGTGGAAAAGGAGCTGAGGCTTTGAGGTTAAAGAGAAGCATTCAAACTGCAGCTGCCCCATCTCAATATCTTCCCAATGACTCCCACAGGCACAGCAGCAGCTACTGAACATCGTAGGCAACTTGGCTACCCCGGGACAATACACCTGCTTACTGAGGACAACCACTTTCATGCTTATTGGGATTAGAGATTTTTAGTGTCGTTCCAAATTGTGCGGATAAACAGTCTTGTGAAAACTTGTTATCATGGCAAAAAGGCCCCTGCCGCCACCCTTAGTCCCTGGCCTTTTGTTCGGGCAATTTTTATTGGCGGATTGGATTTGATGAGGTTTAAGGTTTATTCTAAGGACTCCATTGAAGAGCTGATCCTTTGTCTTATGCCGTGGAGCGTGAAGAATATGAAACGTGGGCAAAAATAAACCTGCTTTTCACATGCATTAGCCACTGGGACACATGGGGACCACCAAACGCCAGCTGAGAGCTGCGGAGCCCCCCTGCTTGCCTCCCAGGGCTGGAGTGGGCCTGGCTGCCCTCCTCATTTTAGAAACCAGTTGAAAATCACCTTTCCTGATTTTTAAAACCCTCTTTCCAGGCCTTGCCCCAGGCTCTTGCTCTACTTCCTTCCCTGATACTGCTGTCTTGTGTACTTTGCACTTTGCTTTTAGGCTTTGGCACAGTCTTGCTGCCCTCTGGGTTATGGTCAGGCCTAAGCACGACTGCCCGAAACGTCAAGCCCCAGCTCTGGGAGTCACGTAATGAGATCAGGATCTCCGATTTTCTTCGGTGAAAGACGAATTGCAGCTCTGTCGAAGCAAAGTGAAGTGTGAGAGTGTGACCCGGGCGTGACAGAAGCTTGCTGGAAACAGTATCTCAGAGATGTGTGAACTGCTCTGTTCAATTCATCTTACCTCTGACACCCATTGCCACCCCAATGAGGGAGGGATAAACTATGTCTTGGGCTGACCTATGGGGGCTGCCTGCATGGTAGCTCTGCAGCCCGAGACTTCCTCAATTCGGCCCAAATACTATGGTTTAGAGCTTTCTTACGGACCGTGCCTGCGCTTTCTACCTTGCTAATTCTCCAACCCTTTTCAAGTCCACATTGCAAAACATCTCTCTCTTTTC
>NW_017729015.1:10994893-10996139 GCF_001723915.1 Gavialis gangeticus | reverse complement strand
ACGGACCGTGCCTGCGCTTTCTACCTTGCTAATTCTCCAACCCTTTTCAAGTCCACATTGCAAAACATCTCTCTCTTTTCCCTGCTTCCCTTGCCTCCTACTTTTTTTCGCTCCCTCTGACTTTTATTTATTATTTAGGTCCCGCTGTATTATTTAACTGTAAGGCATTTGGAGATGAGGCCGGGATGAAAAGATGCTATGAAAAATAAAGCCAAGCTTCCTTATCCGAGCCTTTCAGATGGGAGACAGGAGGTGTTTCCAGGTCCTGAGAGATCTCTTTGGCTCTGTGAACAGGCTTTGTAACTTGGAATTAACTTTTCTTCTGCCATCCTGATAGCCTGAGGAAGAGCTAGCTAGGAAATGTGTGTGTGTGCACATGTATTCATGCTCATGTAAAACCCTGGTCAGTGTGTGTTGTGTCCCTCTCTGTCTGAACTATCAAAGATATGAAATGTCTATGGCCCCCAGCCATGGGATGCAGCCCTTTTATTTCAGGTGGAGGCAGTTAGCTCTGGAGATGCCAGTTCAGCCAGTGACCACAGCCAGGATGGTGGCCATCACATGCTTACCCCTGGCAAAGCACTATGAAAGGTGGCTATTTGGCTTGCAGGCATTTCTGCCCATCTTCTTTCTGATTCAGTCTTCAGCAGGCTTTCCTCATCCTGATTTTTGCTTAGAAGCAGCCCAAGAACTGACTCTAGAAGTCAGCCCAATCCACCAAGATTGTTTCCTTCCAAAACCCACAACCGGCTCCATGAGCGTCAAGCCGCGAGCTCATTCCAAAACTCACCAAGGAACCCTTGCCAAAACTTGCTCCTGTGCCCACCACCCTTGAAACCCAGCCTGGGTGCGCTTGAAGCTCGGCTTGTGTTTGGCCAAAGAGTTTTGCTCATGCTTGATGGCATCCGCATATGTTTGTTTGATTGTAAGCCAGGGATGGGGGGTGGGGATGCGAGCCCTGATGGCCTAGGGGCCTGTTTGCCTGTGTTGCAAAGGCCATTCCTCAGCTCCAATAAAGGAGCATGTTGGAGCAAGTTACATGTAATAAAGGTAAAACTCATAGTGAGCTTCTCAGATTAAAGGCAGCCTCTAGGGCAAACCTTCCTCAGAAATTACCCTGTTGATTAATCTCTCCCAAACTGACTGGTGATAAATGAAGTGATTAAGGGACAGACCTGCCAGTGGAGTTTGATTTTTATTTTTCAGGAGAGGAGGAGTAGTGAGGGAGGAAGGAGGAAAGGATGTC
>NW_017729015.1:10991519-10994843 GCF_001723915.1 Gavialis gangeticus | reverse complement strand
GATTCCAGCGCCAATGGCTTGCCATGGTTTTGAAATGCAATCGTGCCCATACTGTGTGGCCTCACTGCACTCCTGAACTGGTCTGTGGGATGGTTTTCAGTGCAGCCTGCATTGCCAAGACACATTCTGAATGGAACGTGTTGAGAGGAGCGTGGATGCGTGATGACAGGAAACTTCAGAGCCAGGAGGTGTTCAGTGTGTGCCCAGGTCGGGCCTGTGCAGCTGCTGCCACAATAGTGACTTCATCAGGGTCCCACGAGCTTCAGTGCTTAAATGATTGTGAAGGAGTAACAAATTCCACCGGATTTTGATGCAGGACTTCTGGCATATTGAGAGGTGAACTCCACCCGTTCTGCTGGGCTTAACTCATATCAATCCATGTCTTTAACAATCAGCTGTTATTTTATTAGGATGGGCATCGTGCTGCTGAATTGCAATGAAGCGCTTGTTCATGGTGCTACCAATGCAGCTCCAACTGTGTGCCTTTAAAAGGAAATGATCTTTGGAAAGAGATTTCTTTTGGTTCAAAGAGCGGTGAGATGCGACCCAAACAGAAGCCCTGGGAGAAGCACTGTTGCAGTCAGAAGGGTGCTCCTGCTGGATCTACATATAATATTTCTGAACTTAGTGCTCCTTGGAAAGTAACCGATCCATATCAATATCTGACTCCTGAGCTGCAGCATCTCCAGAGCTGGAAGAGAAGGGAAAATATGATAATAAACAGCAGGTTCTGATTTATGCCCCTATGCAGGGGCGGGCAATTATTTTGGGCAGAGGGCCGCTTACTGAGTTTGGCAAGCCATCAAGGGCCGCATGACAGGCAGCCAGGAGCAGATAAATATTAATTTCATGAAGTTTTTAGGGGCTCCGCGGGCCACATAGGCTTGGTGGGCCACATCCGGCCCGCGGGCCGCATGTTGCCCACCCCTGTCCTAGAGCACGAGCGGCACAAATGGTTCTTCCGGGGTGTGAGGGGTCCAACCTGAGCCTGGGCATTGTCTGGGAGGCCTGGCCCAGCTTCTCTTGCTGCCACAGGCAGTGTGGGAAATGCAGCACCACAGACCTTACACCAAAGCCACTGAGGGTTTTCCTAATATTTTGCTGACCCAAATGTCTGGTCATAGGTTCTAGCCTGAAAAGCGGAGCAAGCCAAGCCACGCTCTTCCCCATGGCTCTGCTGATGCACCACAGTCCTGACCCATAGCCGCTATTCTGTTACGTACAGAATACGTTACATCAGCTACATTACATATAGACTGTTACATCAGTCCTCTGCCAACCCCCCTCCCTCCTGACTTGCAGCAACCCCTCTTACCTGAGTCCTGGGCCCTTCCAGAGCTTCCATACGCAAAGCCAGGCCCTCTCACACTGACCTCTGCCAGAGCATTCAAGACCATGGTGTTTTCTCAGCGATGCCTCAGGGCATTTTCCTATTTCTGGTCTGTCCCTTCATGGTTAATAATGAAGTTACTTCTTATGCAACAAGGGAGTTCTGAAGCAACAGCATTCAGCCTTTAGCATGCCATGTCCTCAGAGCATAGATGGGGCTATAAATGCTTATTTTCCCTTTCAGTTATTTAAATTTAGGCAAAGAAATACTGTGATTATTGGTACTGCTGTGATAGGAAAAAGCCTGTCACAGACTGGCCTTGTGCTTAGCACTGTCCAAACCCAAATGAAAAGGATTGCTCCAAGCAGCTTATAATTGGAGTCAAGAGACAGCAGGTAGAGACAGCAATACAGTGAGATGATACTGGTCAGCACGATAGGCAGTGCTCTGAGCACACCAGCTGCATAACCAGTTTGTTCCCGTGAGTATTCTTCATCCCCTGATTTCCTAGCATTTCAGCCTCGTGACTCAAAGGGACAGCTTCTTGCACCACTGAAGTGCCACTGCTTCCAGGTCTTTAGCACTGCCTGTTGGTTTAAGGCAAGAAGCAAAGACTCCCAGATCCAGTTTTGAGTGCAGGGAGGCAGCGGGTCATCCATTGAACTGGAGTTTGGCTGGGACACTGGGGTTAGTATCCCAAGTACAGGACACTTCTTGTTCAGCCAAACCATCTGAAGGGGAAGCTATTTTTGAAAGAATGGAGTTATGTTCTGCTGCAGTAACAACCATCAAGCAGTACAAAGGCAGGGCCAATATTTGGACTGCCGGCTGGCTAGCAGAGAGCATAGGCGGAGACTTAGTGGAACGCAGCTCAGAGGAAATTGGCTCCAGGACAGGCTCCTGTTTCCAAAAACCTCTAACAACTTGCTTTTCCAAGAGGCTGCCCTGGCTGTGGCCTGGTAGGGGAATGAGAGCTGGCTGCTTTGCATAGATGGCTCATTTCCTTGCTTTAGTGCTTAATGTGGATGAGGAGCTTCCACCCAAGCAGCATGCATCCTTGCAGGTTATCCTAGAATGGCAGAGAAGAAGGGTTGGAAACGCCCTCCAGGGGTCATCTAGTCCAACCCCCATCCTGTGCTGAAAAGGTTATTAAAATATGCTCTGAGCAAAGAAAGACGGCCACGGCTCCCGCTACAGAGGAAAACAACCCCCCCACAGTCCATATCAATCTGACCATGGGGTAAAATTCCTTCCTGACCCCAAATATGGGCCCAGATCAAGTTAGCATGCAAACAGGGAGGGAAAGGCAGGAGAACAGTTAAAGGTGCTGCTCCTACAGACATCGGAGAACAATCGCTGCTTCAGCAGCAGCAGCAGGGACCACAGTCACAGTTGCAGCGCTGCTGGTGAGGAGACTGCCATGTGTGCCACGCAGAGACAAACAAGGTTCCCTGCAGACACCCAAGTGATATACTTTCTAGAGCTATTGAAGGAGGCAGGTGGGGGGCAGTGGCTAACACCCTGGCAGACCTGGTGGGCTGCATTCAAGCCACTTCACTTCGCCTGTTTGCACCTTGGTTTCTCTACCAGTCCAATGGAGCTAAGGATACTGACTTCACTTCATCAAGTGTTTTCATGCCTACAGGTTGAAACAGCAGCAGAATTTGGGGAGGGGGAGTGGGGGACTGGCCTCAGGTGCCAACTTAGTGGGGACTCCAGAATGGCAGCCCGGATTTCAGGCTGCGGCAACTGCAGAGGCCAGGTGCAGGGACACTGGATAGCAGCAATAACTGGGGCAGGCAGATCCTACTGCAGCAGTACAGCTGGGAACTTGGAGACCCTGAAGCAGCTAAGACTCCCACCCTCCCTAACCCTTGGGGGAGGTGAGCACGCTAGTAGGGAGGGAAAGACTGCAGCAAGACCTGGACAGGTTACAGGGGTGGGCTAGCAAAAACAGGATGTGTTTCAATACTGACAAGTGCAGGGTGCTGCAC
>NW_017729015.1:10967753-10991324 GCF_001723915.1 Gavialis gangeticus | reverse complement strand
AAGCTCACTAGGGGGGACCAGAAGGGTTTGGGAGAGACCTTGTTTCCCCTACCGTCCCCTGGCATAACAAGGAATAACGGCCGTAAGTTGTTGGGGAGGAGGTTTAGATTAGACATCCGTAAGAACTACTTCATGGTCAGGGTGGCTAGGAGCTGGAACCAACTTCCAAGGGAAGTGGTGCTGGCTCCTACCCTGGGGGTCTTTAAGAAGAGGCTTGATGCCTACCTGGCTGGAGTCATCTGAGCCCAGTTTTTCTCCTGCCCAGGCAGGGGGTCGGACTTGAAGATCTACAAGGTCCCCTCGACCCGACTTCTGTGATTCTATGAAGGTGGGAACAGGAGCCCAGAATCACTTGCTCCTGAGCTGGCATGTCCCTAATGCGGAGCCTCCCCACCGCTCAGACTCTGTGTTGCCGACTCCGCTGCAAGCGGGGCGTTGGGAGCAAGGCTTTGTTTGGGGGACCCCGCGGCACAGACATCTGGGAGTGCTGACAGGTCGCATCTGGTGAGGCACGGGTTGACTGGGAGCTACCTAGTGCAGGGAGACGAAGTGGCTTTGTAAAATATGAGACCAGACATCTTTACTGTTAGGATTGTTCAGGATACTCCTCCTCTCCAGCAGTGGATGCTGCTGTGATCTGGGGATTTTTGGTGGGGTGGAAGGCCACAAATTCGGAGCTGGATTTCTGATCCACTCCTCCTGTCAATAGTAGCAGAGAGAGACTTTCTTGTCCTCAGGTTCCTCTTCCAGGTCTGTTGGCTTCTTGCGCTGTGGGAGGTTCCTGGAAACAATGGGGTGAGGAGAAGGGGGGATTTGGGAGGATAGTTCAGTGGGTGGCAGTAGATCCAGGGGAAACAGCCTGTGCTGCACATTTTCACCAACTCTTAATTCGCTTTCCATTTTGTTGTGTGCGTGTTCCCCCTCCCCCTCTGTGTCTCAGCTGCCTGATGAATGAAGGATGGTTTTTTAAGCCTTTTTTACCCCCAAGGCCTGCAGTTCTGGCTTGGCTGCTATCACTGGGATAAATGCAAGCTTTTCGGCCTAGAGCAGAATCAGGCAGAGCCTCGTCCCCCCCCACTTCCCCCCCGTGAGTTAGGTTATCAATCCAAGCTCAGAATCGCTAGTACCAGTCTGGGTTCTCTCCACTGGGAGCCCTTTTCTTACCCTCTGGCCACAAGTAAGACCAGAGTGACTTAATTCTGCACAGTATCAACACCAAACAGACTCAGCCCAATGCTACTGGCTTCTCCTAATTCGTCTTTGTATTCTTCTCTTTCATGAATTTTTAAAAAACTTTCAGCTTCTGTGAGCCTCTCCATAGTCTGTGCTGGGTGCATGGTTTTTCTTTCCTTTTTATTTTTCAGTGGGGTTTTTCTTCTTCTTATTTTTGCTTCTTGCAGTCCTGTTTACTTTTTCTTTTTTTTTTTTTGCCTTGCCTTTGCAGAGAAAACAAAGGAAGCAGAAAATCAGGTTGGATCTCTCTACCCCACCTTTGCTGAAGCTCGGAAGTTGAGGGATGGGTAGAGAAACACCCCTCACCCTGTGTATACACACACATGCACACACGTACGCAGGCACTGAAATGAAAGGCCCCTTCCGGATATCAGATCTGCTGTGCTGAGGCTTTGGCAGAGCCCAGAAAGTGGCACGGTGCTGTGTGTCTCCAAGGCAGAAATGCCTCTTTCCTGATTCCATTGTACATTCAGCCAGCATCCAGCATCCGTAAAAACATGGATAGTGTCATTTCCAACCCCAGATTGGCACAGCTGTAAGTAAAAGGACTTTTTAAAGGTAAAATAAAACAATTGAAGCTCTTGGAAGAGCGAGACTTGCTTTAAAAACCATTCCCATTTGGTGACATCTTTTCTGCTCTAAAGCGAAATAGGATGTCAGTGCATGGACACACCCTGAGACCTGCTCTGTCCCTCCCTGCTCTGTCCATATGCCAATGAAAGTAGGTTGGAGAGAATTTGAGAGGAACCCAAGAGGGAAAAATGGATCCAGGCTATAAATATGGTCAAACCCGAGGGATGTTTGGAAATGGGGCTATGGTTTGAATCGATGTGTAATAAGAATCATCCTCCCACCTTGCCCTTACCCTTCATCCAGCTTTACCTTCTGAATTATTTGCCTCCAGGACCGGGTGTCTATTGGACTTCCAGGTTCTCACCAAGACCAGGTAAAAGGCAAAAAGTCCCCAGCTTGGGGATGTTGGTGCATTACAGGAAGGGTGTTTTTGTGAAATCCTCAGCCTGGTTCTGCTGAGTGGAGCTACTTTTGCTTATGCCAGAGTTGAATTTGGCCTGGAGAGCTCCTGGAAACAGACCTTTGTGTGGACTGATGCAAACTGCAGAGTCTGTCAGAGACAGCCTCTGCACTGTCACAGAAAGAAAGGGAGCTGTGCAATGGCAGAGCCTCCTAGCCTGGTACTGCTGCAACAGTTCAACAGCCTCCGTCTGACCCAGGGAAGTGCATTGCAAACCATGTTGCTCCCCAGAGGGGTCTGGTTAGACGGGGCAGCTAGGAGGATAGATCTGAAACATGCATGAATGGATCCCCAGGGTGCCGGCTGGAAGCAGGCAGGGCAAACCCATTAAATAAATCAAGAGCAGCTGGAGCCTCTGCAATCCACAAGTGGCGGGGGAGCCAGCCCGCTGAAGACATCTCCGTGGCTCGCTCTCTCTCGGCCCACTCTCTCTTTGCCGCCAGACCTGAATGGTCTTCCTGGACATCTAAAGGTTGCAAGGCTGTTTACACAAGAGCGTTTTTGTGGCGTGGCAGGGTAACGTGCAGGCACGTGACTGTAAGAACAACCACCTTACACATTATCTTACCATTATCCCAAAGGCTCACAATACACTTGATAAACTAGCTAAAGCAGTAGTACAATGATGCATCCAGCACTGGGGTGAGGATAGAGCCAGCCATCCTATGGCACACTTAGTAACAGTGGCAGGAGCTAGGTGTATTGTACATAGAGACCAAAGCGATCTCCTCACTCCTCAAGAAGTGCCATGAGATCTTTCTAATTAACTTCCAGTAAGTGTCCCCAGAACTTTACTGGAACAGTCAATATTCTCTTGACTGGCCAAGCAAGATCTCCGTCAAAATGCCATTCATAAACAGCAAAGCATGTGAGATTCAGATTAACGTTTCCTTGGAGAAATAGACTACAGAGTCTACTGGGATTTGAACCTCTGGTTCTAGATATTTCAACTCTGATGCTTAAAACCACGAAGGCATTCCCTCCAGCAAAGCAGCCACTACATCATACAAAGAATGCACTATGAAATAATGATGTACAACTGGCCTTAAGGCACTCTTTGCAGCTTGATCGGCCTTGATGACAGAAGAATAACGGAGAGTTTTATTGCTTCTCTCGTAGTGAGCTTTTCTCCCAGCTGTTTTTCTCAAAAAGACCTGGATTCCTGCCTGTCCCTAGTCCAAAAAGCAAATGCCTGATTCTCAGAGGTGTTAGGTGCCCAAAGCTCCTGACACCAGGAAAGTGGACTATATCAGGATTGAGATGCAAGAGGGAGCCCCTAGTGACCCTTTTAGATGACCCCCCCACTTTATTTGCTTTATTTAAGTTAAAGCCAAAGCATGGCTACACCACACAAACAAATTCTGTTCCTTTGCAGGAAGGTGAGCTGAATTTTGCTCCGTTCTCAGCTTAGGGGAGCTTTGCAAATGATGCTAAAAAATGCAGATTGACATAATTACTTAGCCGTGTTCATCTGAAGCAAGGAAAAGGCAGGGTAGATTTGCAGAAGCTTCTCACACTATCTGATGAAGTGAGCAATAGCTCATGAAAACTTGTACTAATCATCATGCACACGCTTTGGTTCGTCTGTAAGGTGCAAATCTATGCTGCCTGCTAATAAATCCAGCCATACATAGTCAGGTGAGTAGGATGAACCTTCCCTCTCTGTCATGGCATGGGTGTGCTCACCTGTCTGGTGGGTGATACTGTCAGAAAGCAGAGTGAGCAGTAGCTCTCTGGTTGGTTATTTCTTTCTTTCACCCCCCCTGGAGCCAGACATTTCTCACAAGAAGATTTTGGTTGCCTCTGAATGTTGGGCCAACGTTTGTATGTCACCCCTTCTGGGTCTGGAGCTACCCTTGAACTAGATCATAGGACTGGCTTGGAATACAGACATTAGCAAATCAACTCTCCTTCCAAATTCCCAGTTATAATGATCATCTATGTATGTAGCCTGGGTTACCTGGCCACCACCAAACACCTTTGTCTGGAGTGCCGGTACAGTGCAGTACATGCTGGCTCGTGTATCACACAGGTTTCTAGTCCTGACTCTGCCACCAACTTCCTGTGTGACCTTGGCCAAGTCACCTAACTCTCTGACTCTTTCACGTCCCCCATCCTGTGCCTGCCATGCCTATCTATGCTTCGGGTCCTTCCAGGCAGGGGGCTGCCTCTTACTGTGTTTATACAATGCCCAGTGCAATGGCACTTCTAGAATCAAAGTAGCAACACCCATCCAAGCTGCTCTGATTAAACAATAGTGTCAGGGATTCATGCCAACTGCTCTGTTTACAGGGGTGGGGTTTTTTTTACTATACATAAACCTGACTCTCCTACACATTTAAACCTTTCCCTTCAAAAACAAGGGGCACAGACCATTTTCAGACCCTTTTCCACCTAAAAGTTATTGGTAAATCCCCAGCTCCTGTTGAATTTTGTGTGGGGAGAGGTAGGACTGTTGTGCTCTGTTCTTTTTTTTTTTCCAAGGACCTACACTGCAAATAGCCTGATTTATAAGATTTCTCTATCATTAAAATGTAAATGAAAACAGACACGAAAACAATCTGCATTTCCAGCCGAGTTGCTCTTGCTTAATATTCTACCCTGAAGGGGGAAGTGAGGAAGCAACAGCATTTCAAACGGAATCATTAAAGAAGGCAGTCTCAAACTGTGTTTTCATCAGATACCGTGGCATAGTTAAACACTCGGTATCGTGCCCATCATGGCGCCGCTGAAAAAGAGGCGAGAGGGAAACAGCTTTGCAAAAGAAACGCCCACATTAGGAAACCTGGGACTGCATGGAAGCGTGTACCTGCACATGTGTGTGTGCACATGGGAGGTGTTTATATGGGCAAGCCCATGCGTATCCAGTAGCTTTTATATACACATACGTGCATGTACACACACGCACAAAAGGGGGTTTGTATGCATATAAAGTGCACATGTGTTGTCTGCATGTGTGCATGTGACTGGTACATTTGTGCATCGATGTGTGCCTTTCCAATGAGTGGGGTATGTATGAGCCCAGAACGACCGTGCGCATCTGTGTTGGCATATGACAAGTGACTATATTTAGCAGCACTGTGCAGTCCAAAAATGTTCTTCTGAATGTGAACGGAGCTTTCCAACCCCTGCCCTGATATCCTCAGAGCACCAGAGTGGCAAATCCTATACCCCAGACCCTACTGTTCCTAGACTCTGCCTGCATCCTGCTTTCTGCGCTGCATGGCACATGCCAGTTGATGAGATTTTCTTTTGGAGGGGGAGGCAGAGGTAACTGGGCTTGTTACAGTTAGCCCAGTTGCTCCAACATCAAACACAAAGGAAAGGAGGGGGAGTGAGAATCATGACCTGAAAGATGTAAAGCACGAGACCTGTTCCAAGGAAGCGCCACGGCACGCTGGGATAGCGAAAGGGCTGAGCGATTTTGCTTGACTCGCTAACACAATATTTGCAACCCTAATAAGCTGAAATGTCAGCCTCGCTTCTGTCTTGTCTGGCACAAAATTGCTCAGAGTGTTTCTGTTTATATTTAGCATTTGCAAACAGAGGTCACTGTCATCAGAGGCGGTGCGTGCGGTAGCGCTGTCAGGTTGTGGGATTGCCTTAAATAGTCCCAGCGTTGCACGGGCTCATCTCCGGAAACCAGAACAGGTTCCTTCTTCATCTCTTGGATGGCTCCTCATGAAACATGCATGATGCCAAGGGGCTTCTGGAGAGGGCCTGCCATTTTGTTTGATGGCCCCCGGTGCACCATCCATCATCCCACAGAGAAACCAAACCCTGCACGGCAGTGGTGATATTTTTTTTCCCCCCCAAGAAGATTCCTTATTGCTCTCAGGCAGGAAAGCAGGGCCATAATGGGCAGCTTGAGGAATCAACCAGGAGACTCCCATTTCATATCAGTGCTTTAACTGATGCAGTCAGCCACCTAACACGTGAGAGGTGACTATGTCTGTCCCTAGCTGGCTTCCTTCTGCATTTCCCCATAGATACAGGAACTGTCCTCAAGGTGCGGTCATGGCCCAAAGGGCAATTTTTAGCTTTGAAGAGCCCCACTGCTAGGACAGAGAAGGAAAGACACCTCCTAGGCAACACCTGGATGGGCAGCAAGAAGGTTAAGCCCCTTTGCTTGTAGGCTTTCCTGGCAGTACTGCTCAAGGAGGTCGGACAGCCTGCAAGGACCGCGCTGCCATGAAGCTGCCAGCACCAAGAGCGCCACAGGAGAGACACTGCATCAAGCCACCAGGACACAATCCAGCTGCACAGCTTGCAACCTGGGCAGTTTTGGGATCCAGTGCTTGAGCTGTGCATGGTGGTTGCTCGCACTTCTTCCAGGGTTACGTGAGATCGAATCTGGGCTGGGCAAGAGGCACTGGGGGGTCCCGTGCCAGAAGACAGAAACTGCCCCTTGATCATTTCTTCAGAGCTGGCTGGAGGGCTGTTGTTCAGGTCACAGCAGCTTTGGAGGCTTTAGAAGTGGTCTTTGCTGGGCCCTGCGGGTAGATCTGGGACCCAAGTGATGCTGAAGCTTCATGTCGGCTCTTCTGCACAGGGGTGACACTCGTTTGGGGAGAGCAAGGGAGATGATGCCAGCTCTCAGGCTGGAGGCTCCCTGTACTGTCTCTTTCTGCTCCCCTCACTCCTCCCCATGCACCGATCCAAAGGAAGACAAATCCTTTCTTTCACCTGGTGTTTTTTATCCCTGCTCGTCAGCTTGGAGCATGGGCTTGGCCTCCAGTTCCAGCAACAATGCATCCGTCATCCTGAATGGGCTTGATCTCTGCTGGCTGAGGAAGGGGCTACAAGACCGACACAGCTCATTGATAGATAAGGGGGCGGCTGCACGGCAGGGCTCTTAACTCCACTCGTCAGACCCCCTTAGGCAGCACGGCTGAGCCCTGCCTGCGGCTCCCTGCCCAGGGAGCGCTCCTTTCTCTGCTTCGGCATCCTCCAGAGACCTCCCAGGCTGTGGCAGGTGCTGCAAGCACGGACGCACATATGGATCCTATAAGAGGACGATGAGATCATCTTTCAGGGTGACTTTGTTCACAGACACTGGTTCTGGCAATTGGATCTGTGGCCAGAGAGGGAGCTGTGAGTCCTCCCCAAGACACCAGGAAGGGAGCTCTGGGAGATGGCACTGGGCCGAGTAGGGTGAAGTTACAGGTTACACTTAGACCACACTCAGCATGTGAAACATTAAGCAGGGTTAAAGTTAGGATGGGCTGTGAGCAGTTGCAGGTTAAGGAGAAATACTGGTTTTTTTAACCGTATAGCTCTGAATTGCCTCTAGAGGGCTGGTGAGCAAGGGCATGGCTAGCACCTGGACTCTATCCCTGCTCTGGATGGTAGTCAGGGGCTAGAAGCAGTGCATCCTGGGATTCTGGAGGACAGCAGATTGCACATTTCATCTCCATGGAGCAGGCTGAAGTTACCATAACCAGTGCCCTAGCAAGGGGAGGGAGGGTGGGGGGTGAGCAGGGCGACTGTCCCGGACGCCAAAGCAAAGGAGTGCCAACAGGCACTGCCCAGCCATGGCGGGGTGCGGGATGGAGCTGCAAGCGGCTTGTTTGGTGGGGCGTGGGGATGGGAGAAGGGTGGCTCCCGCCGCTGTGTGCACTTCTGGGCAAGCAGGGGGGGCAGGGCATGTACTCCCTGGATCTGTGCATGGGGTGAGGGTGGGCTGCCCCTGCAGGCTTTGCCCCAAACACCAAGCTTTCTTGCCATGGGACTGACCCTAACGCAAGCTTGGTAGCATAGCCTGGAGGTAACCCTGGCCTGAAGCGGCATAACTTGGAGATCTTCAGAGGGCATCCAGTGAGTTTTACTGTGTGCATGCTTGTGTGTGAAGTGCCCTTAGTATGGTCTAAGCATAACAGAGCCCCTTGCCTCTAAGACGATGCTCCAAAACCTGCCCTCGGACCAAAGGGTTTGTTTGCTGTTAGGTGAAATGAATGCAAGTGTCCTTTTGGCTCGCTGGCGTATGCTGCACCCCTAGCCTCCACCGGCATTGCGGGTTCTCTGCTTCTCCAAAAGTGGCTCCTTTGTCAATGAAGAAGCATGTGCATGTGTGCCTAAATCAGGAAGTGATAGGGTTCTGTGAAGGCATGTGCAAAAATAATCCTGCCTCCCCCTCCCCACCACCACCACTACTGCAGACTGGGGGCTGCAATATTTGAGGGATGGGCAAGCAGGGCCATTTCCCCGGCACTAATTGTACCAGCTGGGTTTTCCATGGCTTGTGAATAAAACCAGCTGGCTGTTTAACCAGGGGTGAGTATCCCTGTATTGCTGCTAACTCGGACAGCATCTTCTGAACACAAGCTTTTATGATGTCTAAAGCCAGCCTCTGATTTTGCATCTCCTTTTTCTTTTGCACCCATAACCAGCTGCTCTCATGACTGACTTGAGGCATAAATGCATAGCTGCCAGATCAGCTGAAGGGCAGGGAACTCACCATCAATGCGTTGTTCATAAGCAGACTTGTTTGCTAAAGCCACCCAGCCACGTCTCTGCAACCTCAGTGGAGGTGAAGGGCTGCATGGAGAGCAGAGATGGAAAATGCTGGGGCTACCCAAGGTGCATATTATTGCACGATCTCTGTTGCTGGTAGTGCGGGGGTCAAGAAAGAAATGGAGGGGCTGTCAAGATGTACTCTCAGTTCTCAGGGTGAGTTTGGAGGTTGGAGGGGAGATCCTTTGTACTTGTAAGCCGAGCCCAGGAGATGTGGCCGTCTCAGAGACACAATAACCACAAAATCCCACAATGCCATTTTAGAGTCACTTTTCAGAGTGGAAACATCCTCTAAGATGTTTTAAATACATCCCAGTCTGGATCTTGGGATGTTAATGGTTCAAGATACTTAATTTTCTTTTGTACTTTCATGGCATCAGTTATCACATCATTTTCTCTCATTTTTTAAAGACTTTTTGAGGCCACAAAATACTGGAAATAGTTAGAATGGATTCAAATTACAAGGTAAAATATTCCTCCCTCCCTCCCCCCCTCCAAAGAAACCTTCATAAATACTTGATTTTTTTTTTTAATGCTCTCATTTTAGCTTTCAAAGAAAGGCAACGTTTGCCAGACCTTGTTTTGCACAGTAAAATCAGTCCAATGTTACAGGGATTTAATATAATAATAACAATAAACTTTCAGAGGAGACCTTAAAAACAAACGGTCCTGTCTCCTCTGTATGGAAATTCAAGATCCCGTGCCCTGAGGTCCTTAGCTAAAATTTCCCTTGCGTAGCTGGGATACGGTTGTGTACGAGAGATCTCTCTCAACCCAACCCCAAAAGTGGTTCCCTTTCAGTGAAAGGTGGGTCTTTGTGTGTTTGTGTGTGTGTGTGTGTGTGTGTGTGTGTGTGTGTGTGTGTGTGTGTGTAAATACCCTGATTCTGTTCCCATTTATGCCCCCAAAAAGGCTTGATCCGAAGCCCATAGCAATCGATAACGCCCTTTTTCCATTGGTTTCAGTGAGCTTTGTATCAGGCCCTAATGCAGGAGCAAAGCTTAGAAAGTCCATGAAGCAACAGCAGGCATCAAGCAAGATCTGAATTGGGCCTAAGAGCTCGTAAAGAGCTTTGAGATCATTCCAGATGACAACCGCTGAAGAGGTAAAGAGCCCTGCACTCAGGTAGCGTATGTAGCTGCTTCTCTATACATTTGATCAGCAAGAGCCCGATTCTGATGTCCCCCAGGGGACTGAGTGCTGCCACAGTCTGACTAAAGGATTGTATGCAAGAGGCAAGGATTGCATAGGGCGATATCTTTTTATTGGACCAACTATGGAGCTGGGATAAAGTTAGACAAGTTTGCAAAGACACAACATCAGGTCTCTGATCCCAGGAAGCCAGGCACAGCATAGTGTAATACAGCAGAGGGGAGGCGCTGGGAGAAAGTCTCTGGGGCAGCAGGCACACAATTAGCAGAAGAAAAGCAGCTGATTACTGGGAGACCAAGACCTATCAAAAAGGAGGAGGGTTTAAAAACAGAAGCCCACCCTACTGCTTTATGTTCAGCATCACCCTTTGCAATCCATTTTGCCCACCTCTGTCTGGGAGGCCTACGAGGCCTCTTCTTCCCAAGGATCTTCAAAGCATTTTTCCTTATAACCCTCCCTTCCCTGAGGTTACCCCTTTTATAGACGGGCAGTCGAGGCACAGAGAGTTTGCCAGGACCCCCGAAGACTCTGTGGCGGAGCATCCAACTGAGCCAAACCCCTGGGCTCCCTCTCCCTTTATGTTTGCATTTTGTTCCCCAGAGGGGCAGTATTGTGCCCTGGGCAGTACTGTGCCCTCTCTCTTCCCTGCATCCTCCCTGCTCTAGGTCTGGCTCCAGGGAGGGCAGAGCACAAGCAGTGGTGCCCAGTGGAAGGGCAGCTAGAGGTTTGCTGCAGGGGGAAAAAGTGGGGAATGTCACCCTCTCTTTTTGCCATCAACGGGTAGTCAAGTGGCCAAAAGATCCCTGGTTCTGGGCAGCAAAAAAGGGGGAGGGTCATCTCCCCTCACAGCAATGAACCTCTGTCTGCCCTTGCACCATGCTCCACTGCCACTTCTCCCCCCTCCCCAGAGCTGCTGAGCAGTGGGGAGGGAAGGTGCAAGGGACCCTTTGGGAAAGTCACTGGGAAATGGTATGTAAGGTAAAATAACCCAAAAAAGCCTCCACCTTGCAGGATGGTTCTCACTCCACAGACTCTCTGTGGTGCCCTGGCAGCAAAGCAGGATGAGGAGTGTCATCCCAGGTATGGCAGGGGGACGATGTTGGGTGCACTGCCTTGCTGGGAAAAGTGACAGAGGGATCACTGGGCCAAATCCTCAGCTGGAGCCAATCAGCGTATTTCCATTGACTTCAATACCCCTGCATCCCTTGGCACCATCTGAGTCACTCCCCCCTCTCCTGCTGGGAGCAAAATTGATGTTGGCCAATGAAAGAAAGGAGGTCGCTTGCTTGCCCCCCAGGTCAAAGGGCAGGTATAGGGCAATGCAGCAATGATCACCCTCCCAGTGAGGGAGGGGCAGTGGGGCTGAGCTGGATGGGTGAGGTTGGTACTAGAGACCCTGCACTTTAAGGGGATTGGAAAACTCTTGGACCAGGGGAGAGAGGCACAAGGGGAATTTGTTTTGCAAAGTTATAATCTCCCGAGATCTTGGTGCCTTGAAAACAGAAAAGGAGCCCTGGTCTCCTCTGAGGCTGGCATGGGCTCAGGATTTTTTTTTTTTTTAATCTGCACTTGGTAGGATTTTTAATTCATTTGCAAGTCTTGTTTGGGTAATTACGGGTGGGGGGGGAAGGAATCGCTGTACGGGGTTGATTTTGCAAATCAGGACTGGCCATCTAAAAGCAGCACTCAGGGCATGAGCGGAGGGGACGTCAGAATAACTGAGAAGGAAGCCGATTGCTTATGGAGCAGATCGACGGCTTTGATGTGCTCCCTGAGTTATTCTTTCATTTCTTGAGCAAATAATCTGGATTTTCACAATATTTACCTTGGAAATCATGATTTGTGTAAAAACCCTCGACCAAGATAAACAGAGGATCGCTAGTGCTCTCTGCTAGCAAGGCGAGCAGACAGCCAAGGGTCTAAGGTTCCCCGAACCCCGGAGAACTCCTGTCTGCACGTGTGCAGGCTCTCAAGTGGAGACGAAGCCAAACTACAAAACAGTCTTGCCTTAGACAGATTAAGTTATAGCGCACGCAAGTCCTAAAATGCTGGCAGAAGCGTGGGGACCAAATTCCTCCTGGCCTGCATCCCCAGGTGGTGAAAACAGAGGCAGGCAGCCCCAGGCTGCCCTCCACGGGCTCTGTGTGTAAATGGGCCGCTGCTTCTAAAAGGAGCTAGTGCCTCTGTGCATTCCCACAGATTGTCAGGGCTGTAAAGGAGAAGGAGAAAGGGGAGGGGGGAAGGTGAAGGCAGGTTCAAAGGTCTGCTATGGCTTCTTTTTTTTATCTCTATTTAATCTCTGCGAGGCCTGAGGCAAAGTCACCTTTAGGTCAATACTCAGGTGTTTTTATCTGCCATCCCCATCTGCCTGCAGCCAGCTTCGCATCCCTCCTTATTAACCAACAGCTGCAGGGCAGGAGGGGACTGGGGAGCCCAGGGAACCCAGTCACCCCAGCTTAGGCCACACTCTAATAAGGCAGAGGGTGAATAATGGAGCTGCTCCAGTCCACAGGACCAGCGGCAGTTCCTGCTGACTCGGCTTTATTGGAACTAGAGAAGTGCAAGGCAGGCTTGGGTTTTGCACAGTCGAGGGACCCTCAAAGTGCTCCATGCGCTGTTTGTCTGCTCCATCATGGTCAACCTTAAAAACCTGGACCCTTCCATGCAACTGTTTTTCATTACATTCTTCACTGATGGGTACTTGAAAACTTGGTCACAGCCCTTGGGGTCCAGCTTCATGAGCAAGGAAGTCGACGGTAGGTAATTTGATTGCTTGGAGGTTTTCTAGTGCTGCATGTATGAAATCCAGGTTGCTACTTTTTGAGCCTGGGGGGAGGGTGGTGTGGATCCTGTGCTTCTGGTTTAGCCCCCTGTCTACTTTTTGCTGGGTTGCTCATGGCCACTCTTCATCCGACACACAAATGCAGCCCAAGCAACATCAGCTTCCCCCCTGCCCCCACGCCAGACTTGGAATGACCCCACCTTGTGATGAGACAGTCCTAGGGTGAAGTTATACATTATGCTTAGACCATAGTAAGGGCACTTCAAATACACGTGTCCACACATTAAAGTTCATTAACTTGCGCTGGTGCCCGCTGAGCGTCTCAGGTGAAGTTTAACTCTGGATGATGCTACCTAACTCATCTTAGGGTAACTTCAGCTTGCTCCATGGAGATGAACTGAATAATCTGCTGTCCTCCAGCATCCCAGGATGCACTACTTCCAGCTCCTCCCCACCACCCAGAACAGGAATAGATCCCAGGTGTCCTGGCTCCCAGCCATGCCCCTGCTCACCAGCCCTCTAGTGGCAAGTCAGAGCGGTGCAGGCAAGAAGTGATATTAACCCTTAATGTGCAGCTGCTCACAGCCCATTTTAAACTTTAATGCCGCTTAATATTCCACAGATTTATTATAGTCTAAGTGTAAAGAGTAACTTCACCCCCAAATGGTCAGCCTTTGCCTTCTGCTCTGTGTTTGCCCACAAGACATTCAACTGGTAGGGTGATTATTGTGGTGGGTCTGGTAATATAGCCCTTTTTCTTCTAGAAAAGTGGTTTTCAATCTGTGGGCCATGGACCCCTGAGGGTCCGCAGACTATGTCCAAGGGGTCTGTGGAAGATGACTATGATCAATCAAAAGTATGTGAATACCCACAAAGGGGTCCGTACCTCCATTTGAAATAGCCAAAGTGATCCGCAGCTTCCATTCCAGACATGGGTGCCCAGCTCCTGGCACAGTTGCAATAGCTCAAACCCATGGCACAGAGGCAGCTCACCCTGATTCTAAGCAGTGGAGTAACTTAGACCATCAGCCAGGCTTTATTGCCTGCAATTGGGGTAGTTCTCCAGGGCAGAAGGTGCCCAAGCCTGGAGCCAGTTCAGGCTCCTTTCTGGACAGTCAGACCCAGTGGTGCAAGGAAGGATCACATGCTGCATTCTCCTCTGACCATTTCAGATTCAATTGACTTGTGCATCATACCTGCATGGTGGGACCACAGCTGGCTGGTCTTGGGCGATGTACCAGACTGCCATGTGAGATGTGCCACACCATCACTGGACCCACCTCTCACTGGTGGTGCAAACCTGGCTAAATTATTAATCCCCTTACATGAGTCATGAGACTTGAGTTTTCTGGGACAACGGCTCTTCCTACCTTTAGTTGACCACAGTAAGCTAAACTGACAATGCAAGGCTTATTCATTCTCCACCACACTCAGTGCTCTGCTTGCCATGGTCTTTCTTACCCTTTAAGCAATTGGACATGACAACCAGTGCATTTCTGGGTGATTTTTCAAGCCTGCCCCAGGTGTGGCCCTCAATCAGATGCAAGAGGCTGGAGACTAGAGGGACTGTAACTCTCCACGGGAAGCTACAACTGCCCTGAAAAGCGCCACCAGTAAAACTTGGGGGCTTGAACATGGAATGAGTCCATCGGTGTTAGGGATTGGGTGACTCCTCTGCCATTTACGGGGTGTCAGGGAGGCATTTGGGACTTTGGACTGCCAGTCCAGTCACCGCAGCCCATCAGGAACCCTGGCTGCGTGAGTTAAGGGCTCATTCAGAAGCTGCCTCATAATTGGAAAGGAATACGGCTGGAGGCCAGGGTTAAGGCAGGGACAGGCGGTATCCACAAGCTATGGAAGTAGCCACCTCTAATCTTCCTCACTAGATGGACAGAGAGGGAGGGAGCTGAAGTCAAGATGCCTGGGTTCTCTTCCAGAAATCGCCACCAATTTGTTACGGGACCATATGGGCATGTCATTTCAGCTCTCCAGGCATCACTTTGCCATTTGTGAAATGGGGATAATGAATAGATATTGGTATAGGCTGAGGGCAACATCAATTTTTATTGGACCAATATTGACTTGGGGGTTGTCTCGAATATTACCTGAACCAGCTGAGCCATCAAAAGTCCTATGTCACAACAACTTTGCGCAAGGAGCACTGGCATGTAGATGCACACGTAGGCACACATGTACGTACGTATATATGTTGCGCTGAGCATGCACCAGTAGGGCTCATTCTGGAGAGAAGCAAGATGCTGGGCGTACTAAGCCCTCTGCCTCAGGCTGACTCCTGAGTTAAATTCTCCTCTCGCAAGGGCATCGTAGGGCAACTCCACCACTCCAGTGCCCCATGCTCACTTCCCACTAAACTCGGACAAGCTGCTTTGCTGTACAGCTCTCTTCCAGAGAGATGAATTCCTAGTTAGCAAGGTAGAAGCAGGCTTCTTGTGTTTTATGGCTATATCTGAGGAGTAGAGCAGTTGGGTTTTAAATGTGCACAGTAGGGAGGACTGGCATTAGCTGTAGGAGTTTGAAAGAAAATAATGGAGGCCTTTGTGGAGCTGGGTTTCTTTGTCTCCCAACTTTATTGATATGAATCATATGCCCATGATACATCACATGTCTGTGATTACAAATAGCAGGTCCTAGAGTGGCCCACAAGCAAACATGAGCACAGCAATGTCTTTCAGAGCAACAAGGGGCTTCACTAAGGAGAGATGCTGAAGCCCTGATGGGAATGCAGCTGGTGAGAAGCCTGGTGCAGGTAGGAAGGGATGAGCTTTGGTCATTTTCGCCCTTTGGAAAGTGGCCCTTTAAGAAGACTCCCCAAGAAGATCTCCCATTGTTTGCTGATCAGACCGGGTCGTTTCCATCCTTTAGGAAGCATGACTCAGACTGTCTCAGTGTTCAAGTGCTGGGGCTGCTGGGCGTCTTCAGACTGTGACCTTGCTCATCCCAATCACTCCCACGGGCCTTGTCATGATCACTGATTTGCACTGCAGTAGTACCTACAGGTGCCAGCCAAGGACCGGACCCCACTGTGCTAGGCACCGAAGGGCCGTCCTTGTCGTACCAAGCTTATTATCCAAACACGTATGAACACAACAGGACCAGAGTCATATAGATTTGTTTTTTCCACCCTTTTTCTCACATGAGCAAACCCTGTTGCAGGCATCCACTGCACCTTTGCAAAGGAATGGAGGCCATGGAGTACAATCTACCAGTTAACACTTACAAACCTCTTTTTACCCTTACATCTTGGAGCACTCTTCTGGCTGCCTGGGTTAAAGATCATTACCCCTGTTTTGCAGACAGGAAAACTGAGGCATGGTGAGGCAAAGTGACTCACCAAAGGTCACCCAGCAGGTCAGGGCAGAGGTGGGCATAAAACCCAGGTATTCTGAGTCCAGTCCTGGTCTCCAGCCACTACCGCAGCCTGCCTCTTATGCTGCAATTAAAGTAAATAGAATATGATATGTAGAAAACTAATTTTTAAGACTATATACCAAATAAACCCAATATACTCTTTTACATTCTCTCCTCTTTAGATAGAATATCTTTCCTATATCCTATATGTTTGCCTTGTTAGAGAAATATAGATTAGAAAAAATACTTGTTTTGCTTTGAAATGATAACTTAAGATACTATGAACAGCATGGGCTTTGAGAAGGGCCTTCTCTGATTTGGCACCTATTTTTACATAGATAGTGTAAACAGACTGAGATGAGTGACGACATGTTCATAATACAAATTCTAAATCCCATATACAATCATACAGACTCTAAATATATATATACTATAATATATATATATATTCAGATTCTGTATTATTGTGTATGGGATTTAGAATTTGTATTATGAACATGTGTATATACATATATATAAGATTTAAGTGCAATGAGCCTCAAGCCTATTTCAAAGCATTCTGAGGTCAGATTTTTAGTAAGATTTTCTCTCTTTGGGGCCTAATTAATCAGCCCGTCAGCTAAGCAGCCAAACTTTTAAGCATGTGCTTAACTAGACTTCAGTGGGATTTAAACCTCTAAGACAAGACTAAGCCTTTTTTAAAGAGATCTGTTGTGGCTCAGACAGAAGATATGGGCTTGATGCAAAAGCCAAAGATGCTTTGGCTGCTTATGTGGGAAGTGAGACTAGATGTTCACAATGATCATGGATACTTATAGCCACCCATGCGCTTATGTACTTTGCTGAATAGGAAAGAACTCAAACGCCTGCTTTAAATGCTTTGTTGAATTACAACCTTTGTCACCAGATGGACTTTTGTACTTGAAGCACTTCATACATTGTGGCAGCAAACAATCCCTGGCCATATGCAACTCATCAATTCTTGTGGAGCTTGCTGGACATGTACAAGCTGTTTTGTACAAAGCACTGGCTTCGGACACAAGAAGCACGCGGGCTCATCGAGACCCACATGCTCACTGCAGCACTGAGTACGTGGGAGAAGCTTGTGATGGCTGCAAAAATAACAGTGACTAGTCTTGCAGTGTCCTAAACTCTCAGATGCAGGCCTGAAAGCACTGAATTGAGAGGCCAGGGGTGCCCTGTGGCATTCTAATCGTGGCCCATGGGGTTCTCCCATCCATGATTTTTTAGTATGCTTCCCAGCTCATATTCACACTCAAAGTGAAGAATGCTTTTCTAGGGACAGTTCTAAACCTTCCTACTGTTGCCAAGCTGTGGCGAACAAGTGCCCAGAATTCCCCTTTGGAAATGATACGAAGATTTAGAAGTAGGGTTTAGAAGATAGGTTTTACATTCATAAACCTCAGCAAACCTATATGCTAATGAGAATTCTGTGAGCTTATACTATAATTAAATGGGTGACCCCATAGGCCTGGGATGGGAGCACAGGCATTTTGAGGATGCTCTTTGGAAGAGGCATGCAGGCGAGCATGGGCATGGACAAAAGGTAGTAGAGGAGATGTGACCCTAAGGAATGGCTTCTCCCCAAAGCACGCAGCTACCTAAGCTATGCTGGCCAGACTAAAACGGAGGAATATCCCTCCATAGGGATGGACTTGGGTGAAAAAGGGGGTGAGCATGAAAGATAAGGTTCAGGGAGGAAGAGGAGCTATTGAGGAGACCCAGCTCTGCATGAGGAACTGGATGATGGCAGCATAATGTCCTTGGATCTTTGAGCAGTTCCTGACCGGTCACTTTGGAAGCACATCAGGACTCATGTTTACAGGGGAGGAGTGGACCTTCAGAGGGACTCCTCAAGGGACTCACTTGGTGGAGGATACAGTGAGAGACCAGGCCGTGAGACAGGTGGAGAGAAAGGTCTGTCAACTGAGAGCCCTTTTGGGTGTACACTTGTGAAGGACCATTTCCCCTGAAAGTAGCACAATTCCTCTTCCTTTCACCAACCAGTTGGGTACTAATCTCCTACCTATTCCAATTCTCCAGTGCCCCTGGATCATGGGCTGGGCCATCTTGCATTAGGCAGTAGGAGAACCTTGGCTGTTGCTCAGCTGGGGCAGGGCCATTGGGTTGTGATCGAGGAAGGTGTTGGTCGGAGTGAGGGAGAATAAAAACCACCTCCTCCTGCCCCTTCATTTCTCAGCCTCTAGTTATGAGACACTTTGGACCTTTCACTTGCACTAACAAAGTGAGCCATGCACTACAATGGACTGGGACATGCTTCTAGTTAACCTGTGCCTGCTCCTAAACACTACGTGGCATTTGTCAGGGTCTGGGGCCTTCATGCAGTGGGAAGCCCTGGAGTCAGGAGAGGACTGGGGAGCTGAAGACAAGCATTTCATCGAAAGGCTCCCATGCAGAGCCGGAGAAGATTGCCTGGGCTCCATCCTGGGGTCCACACAAGCAAAGTTCCCTCCGAGTCTGGGTGAGGAGCTAGGGTGCCGACCAAGCTGTCACGGGGTAGTAGTGAGCGTCTCTGCCAGGCTGGCATGAGCCAGCTCCCTGGGGTGTACCATGCCCTGCTGGATGTACTTAATGAGCTCTTTGCGGTTGTCCAGGATGGTGTCGAAGCTCTCCTGCAGCCGGTTCTGCTGATCGATGACCTTCTGCTGGAGGCCACGGATCCAGCGCAGCAAAGCCAGGCGCCGATACATCACCAGCTGGATGTGGTGCTTCTCCTTCTCCTGCTCCTTGAACCTCTCCTTGTCCTGGATGTTTTGGAAGGCCTCCGCCAGCACTGGGAAGATGGTGTCTGAGTCAGAGGAGTTCTCGGAGTCAGTGTTGGGCAGCTGTGGGTCTGGCAGGCCCCTTTGGTCTCTGGTAGAGGCGGGCATCTCCCACGTGTTGCCAGTGCTACTATCAGGGCTGTCAATGCTGAGGGAGCTGCTGCCATAACCGTTGTCCTCCAAGGGGGAGACGACGGACTTGTCGCATTCTCTGGCCACGTCCTCAGTAGCAGCTTTCTCCAGCTCGGCACTGCTGACCTCTGCCCCCTCCGGGGGGCTGCGCACGTCCTCCTTGGAGAGGCACAGTTTGTCTGATTTCAAGCCTTGGGGAGCATCCCTAAGCCTGTCCTTCGCCGTCTGTCTCTGCACTAATAACACCAGATTATCTGAGGGATTTCTCATGTTTTCTATCTGGCTGGGGTCCTCCTCCATCCGGGTCCCAGCCACTGTCTGGCTCCAGTTCTCATTGCTGTCATATACTTCCCCCACAAAGTTGAAGTTACTGTCCTGCCTGAGCTCCCCTTCACCGAGGAAGGCCGTGCCCAGTGTGGGGTCCTGTTTGCCCTCGTGGAAAGATCTGTTCAGGGGGACGTCGGGCTGGCACACCGTAAACATCCTTCCACCTTCCTGGCTGGCAGAAAGAGAGAGACAGTAAGGGAAATGGAGAGAAACACAACCGGGAGGAAAAAGGGTCTTTCTCTGCGTTACCAGAGTCAACCTTGTTTCGGAGCCAATTCTAGTTCCAGGGGTGTGATTCTGTTTTCACCTGCCATTCAAGGCCAGTAATCCCGTGACTTGAGTAAAGCAGCTCCTGACTTCTACCATATGAAGTAAGAGGAAACTTGGGCTCCAAGGACATGGGTATGTCAGCATGCAGCAGGGAGACCAGTGGTCTAGGATGATGCACTAAATTATATGCTGGTCTTGTCAGCTGCAATACAGACCAGATGCCAAATGTTTTGGGGTCTTCTGGAAATTTTAGTTGGTCCTGGGGGCAGAGGCAAAGCTCAGCTGTGAGTCACAAGCTTTCTGGCGCTTGGATAGTAGGTTTTTGGTTTGGTTCAGCTCTACTAAAGACACCATGTGGCATAGCAATGTGTGGGGTAGTCTAGAAAAGAGACATGAAACCTGGTTCAGTCCCCCTCTGAAAAGAGTAGCAAACTTCTCCTTGACTTTAATAAGAATAGGGCCAGGTTCATGTGTTGGCCTGGAAAGAACTGTTTAGTGTAGATGGAGTGGGGGTAAGGCACTTATTTTTTGTCCCGGTACAGTGTTTATGAGTCCAAGTCATGTTCCAGGACCCCAGCACACTAAGTGCTGTATAGATGCACAACAAAAGGCTGCCCCAAACAGCTTATGATCTAAATATAAAGCAAGAATCAAGGCAAACAAGGTTCTCTGAGAAAATGTGATCTTTTATTAGACCAACTAAAGAGTTGGAAAAATTGTTCTTTGCAAGCTTTTGGGTACAAACACCCTTCTTCAGGCAGAGGGAGAGTCTATAGCTGTATTGAGTAATACAGTACAACTGTAGACAATACAATTGTAGACTCTCCCTCTTCCTGAAGAAGGGTGCTTGTACCTGAAAGCTTGCAAAGAAAATGTTTTCCAACTCTTTAGTTGGTCTAATAAAAGATATCATATTCACCCAAAGAACTTTGTCTGCCTGTGTCCTTGGATCACCAACACCCCCAAAGCAAGAAACAAGACATTGCAGTAGCGCAAGACATCGTCTCAGTAGGACAGCATTTGGGTGTCACTGAGCTACAGGATCATAGGGAAGTAGGGATGGAAGGGACCACATGAGGTTATCTACTTCAGCTCCCTTCTCAGGGTAGGATCATCCTTCAGTAAACCGTGCCAGCCCAGGGTCAGTCTAACCTGCTCTTGAAAATTTCCAGGGATAGAAATACCACACCTTCCCTAGGCAGCCTGTTCCAATGATTAACCACCCCATCACCAGAAAGTTCCCCCTAATCTCCGGCCTCCATTTCCTCTGCTGCAATGTAAGTCTGCTGCTCCTAGTCCTGTCCCCTATGGCCACAAAGAAAAGTCTATCTCCATCCTTTTTTTTTTAATCGCCTTTCAGATTATGTGGCCTGCTTGAAGCCTGGGATGCCTCTTGCTCTGGTTTTGTGAGCTGCAATGGCAGACTCTACCTAATGGCAAAGTGAGTTCCTATTACTCATCTATTGGGATGAGAAAGGTGGAAATGGAGCCGGACAAAACTTCTTGTCGGGAACGTCGGTACCCTGAACACCTGGGCTCCAGTCCTCAGCAGGCATCGGTATAGCTCTACTGCCTAAGGAGATGGCCATGAGGACTTAAGAGAAGACAGTGGCTTAAGTCCCATGTGCCCCAATATGGGGCTTTGTGCAGTGAAACACACTTTTCCCCGGAGCAAGAGCTATGGTGCCACAGCTGCTCGGTGAAGGTGCTGAAGGGACAGCGACACGCCGAAGGACGTGCGTGAGCCCACCCCGCAAAGGGGCACGTCTGGCTGATAAGGAGCAATGCTCGGTCTGGATTAATGGGCCTAAACAGGCATCATCACACAGGATCTCTTCCCTGCACCAACCAAGCCAGGAGCATGAAGTCAGCCATGCAAAACACTGTAGGCTGCAAGAAAAAAGCTGTGGGAAACAGTGGGAAACAGTTTAAACTTTGTCCCTGTTATTGCCTGTTGGTGAGGCGCATGAAGGAAACCTGTGTAAAATTGAGACATTTTTGGTTACTTCTTTTAAGGTCTGTTCACCTTCCCCAGTGGAAATCCTATTAAATCCCATTGGATTATTTTAATAGATATGTGCAGCTTTCCATTGGTCTCTGACTTTTCAAGGATGCCAATAGCACCAGTAGGCCTGCTCCTTCATTACAAAACCTAGCTGCAAACTGGAACCAGTGAAAAAAAAAAGTGAAACTAGAATTCCTACCAGGGTTATGAATAGAAATGGAGGCAAGCTTAGGGCTAGAAATCACATGCAGGAAAACCCAGGAGAACAAGATTCCCTCCCCAGAAGGAGACGAGACTGCTTAGCTACCCCTTTTTTCCATGCAAAAGTTAGTGGTTGAGTGGGAATAATACCAGTATTGATGGGGAGTGTTTACGGCACAAACTGTAACTTGGGGAAGTTTCCCTGGCCAGCCCTGCCTAAGCAGTACTGAGATTTTTAGCAGGCTACCCAAAACCAGCATTAGTTGTTTTACCTTTGCCATTCCTCAGTGAGGTAATAACCAAAATATCTTGGATGGCAACTCCCCTGACAGATCAGATGTGGAGGATCCACAAAAGCGGCTGCTTACTAAAGCAATTGGGAGAGTTTCCTCTGTGTCAGTCCAATGATTTAAGGCACTGAGCTGCAATATGGGAGAAGTGGGGTCAACCACTTCTCTACCACAGACCTTGGGTGAGTCTTCTAGCCCCTGTGAGCCAGTGAAATGGGTGGGGGGAATAGTAGTGCTGTGCTGCATAGGAGTACTGTGAGGGGAAATGCACTAAAAACTATTTAATCAGCAAGAAAAGTGCCGCAGAAATGTCACTCCAGGCTCAAGCTGCAAATACCCAGAGTTTATAGGTGTTTGGAAGCCAGGATTTGGACTGGACGCAGGCAGGGGGTGAGTCTGGATCTAGGTCTGGATATCCCTAAATGTTGGAAGGAATGCCTACAGGGCAAGAGGTAAGGGTGCTTGAAACACAAGGCAAGATGAAGGGGAAACACTAGAAGGAAACAGAATCCAGTCCTTGAAGCTGCTGGTGCAGGAGCAATCCCAGGAGGGAGAAAGAGGAGCAGAGAGTGGAGCTGGGGTGAAGCGTGGAGTGTCATGGGCTGGCTTTGTGGGCCTGTGTGAGGGACAGGCCTCTCTGGGATTGAGGACCAGCTGCAGCCAACTGCAAGTGCCCCCACTGGCCTCAGGGAAGAGAGGCCTGTGCCCTCAGAGGCAAAGCCCTAGCTCAGCTCCCCAGGTACCTGCTTTACAAGAGGGCTACAGCTCAGCTATGGCCTGCAACTCAGCAGAAGCCACTACAGCAGCAACAGGACCAAGTGTATGCCCCAGCCTCCCGCTACAGGGGATGGACCCACATTGCAGGATGACTGCAGCATATGGACCATGATCCTGATCCTCTTCCCCTCTACCCCAGTGTAGACCAGGATTAGTTGTACTTAACAGAACGGAGCTACACTGGTGTAGGTCCGGTCCCAACAGCAGGAGGAGGCCCAGTGTTTTCAGGGCTACTTGAACAGGGTCACACTCTCACCTGTGCTGCACCCCATGACCCTGTCCCTTTAAACCTGGATTCCAGTATGGTTGCTATGGTGAGGTTTCCATGGCAAGCAGAGATGTGTGTGTGTGTGTGTGTGTGTGTGTGTGTGTGTATAGCAGCAGCAGCAGATAGCATGATGTGCTGCAGTGTGGTGGTAGCATGTGATGGATGGCGCCCAGAGCCACAGGGGAGAGTTGTGCTGTCCCCGTACAAGCATCACAAAGCTCTGCCTTGCAGCATGCCAGCAGGGTGGACCTCCCCTTTCTCCCTCATGCCTAGAGTTTGGGGGGAAAAACACACAGCTCCCCAGACTTGTGAGCTCTGCAAATGGTTTAAGGAAAATGCAAGGAAAAAGCAACACAGAGGCAAAGGGGAAAGGGGTGCTAATGCTCACGGTAATCCCTGCAGGGAGACGGAGAGA
>NW_017729015.1:10966533-10967742 GCF_001723915.1 Gavialis gangeticus | reverse complement strand
CACACACACACACACACACACACACATGCACACACACACCAGGCCAAGCCCAGGTGGGTCTGGGGTCCTGGTACCATCTGTGTGAGCAGAACAGTAAAGTGCTATTTGTTTCAGGTCCTTGGAAAGGCAGTAGAAACCCCTGCTCCCCCACACACACCCTGTCAAAGGGGTCCAAATGTGGCCATGGGGTTGTGCTCTCTGCCTTGTGCCTGGCACCGAGGGGAAGTAGGTGAGTTCAACCCCTGGCATCAGGTTATCTCCTGCCACGTACCAAATACAAACAACCCCCCCGCGTAACGCACACACTTACCAAGGAGGCCTGGGGAAAGCAAAGGTGGATTTCTCAGGCTGCTGCTGCTGCTGCTGTTGCTGCTGCTGAGCTGGAGAAAACGGAAATAGTCCTCACTCCAGCAGCAGGAAAGCGTCATGTACTGCATACTTCCTACAGCAACCGGCACTGCTGGGAGTGCCCTGTCACAGGATGATCAGCAGGCAGGCAAGAAATGCAAGGCAGCACCTACGGCCACCTTAGCACAAGCCCAGCACTGTTAAGTGAGTGTGTGTGTGTGTGGGGTGTGTGGGGGGGTGTTTTTAACAGAGCCTATAAAAGATGATCTGTCTCCTTAGCAATGGAATCGGCTTCCCTGGAAACAAAACTCAGCCGGGAGATCAGCCCTCGGTAAGTAAAGAGATGCTCGTGTTGTGTGGAGAAACCTGCATTGAGAGTCCGGCACATCACTGACTCACACTTCAGCAGCATCAACTTTGGAGGGCCTGCCTACAGGCAGTTGTAAGGAACCTGCTTTTCTGCGGGGGAGTGGCTTAGGATTTTCTGAAAATCAGGCTGCATTAGGGTCGCCCCGGGAATCTGAGGCATCAGAAAGCCACCAAATCACTCTGGAAGATTTAGCCCTGATCAGACTGGTTGGTAAGTGAACAGATTCCCCATACATTATGCCCTGGATTTCCCCTGGATTTGTACAGCGCTGCACATGGTGAAGGCCTGCTCTGTGATAGCTGCTTCCCTGGCATTACCACAATACAAAGGAATGAATAAACAGACATATATTCCTGGCAGCAGTCTTGCTAGCATATCGGTGGAATTTGACCCCCCCCCCAGGCATGTGCAAAGGGTCAGAGAAACAGTTGCAGTGCAATGTGGGGGGGGGGGGGGGTTCCATGTCTCCAATTTGTTTTTCACCAGACCAA
>NW_017729015.1:10957381-10966402 GCF_001723915.1 Gavialis gangeticus | reverse complement strand
GTTCCATGTCTCCAATTTGTTTTTCACCAGACCAAAACTTGAGCCTGATCCATCCTCACAGCCTCCCTCCACTCACTGCTCACCTGGCGTGCTTGTCATAACCCTGCCCCTGATGTGAGTCCTTGCGAGTCCCTCTGTCTTTCATGGGGCCCAGGAATGGATGGGAGCATGGGGCTAAGCAGTCAGAGGGGTGCAGGTAGAGAAAAGAATAGAGGTGCTCTCACCTCCTAGCCTTGGTTGTGCCAGCGCACTCTGAGACACCGGTGCAGCCAAGCTCTGCTGCTGGGAACGCACGCTTGATGGTAGCTTCCAAGTACAAAGCACATGGGGAGAGCTTAGTGGAAACCAGGGCAGTTGCAAGACCTTTGTTTAGAAATTGCTATAACTGGTGCCGGTCCAGCTGAACTAGAGCATCAGGTCTTCTCTCAAGTAGGACACCTGGCACATCTGAAGCCCCTCTCCCCTCACCTCTACCATGGGTGTGATGGGTTGAGGCAATATTTCAAGATCAAGGATTTCCCTGCCCATGGCATATCATGAAGCTCCGTGCAGAGAGTGTCTGGTCAGTGACTGTCCTGGACTACAGCCATGTTTTCTTCCAGGGCCTGGGGCATAGGATCTTTTTAATAGAGAGTCCAGCAATGGGACTGGCTCTGTTCCTCTTTATAACAGAAGGCTGTGGCTTCTCTGACCTGGATATATGAGGGCAGCAAGAGGATGTGAAGTTCCCCTGTCCCTTGGGCTGGTACAGAACCTCTGAAGGTGCAGACAGAAGTCCAGCTTCCTGGTCTAACTCATGGTGCTTTACAGAAAGTACTGTGAGTTAGACCAACCCTCCTGACCCAACAGAGGTTAGGTGTTGGATCAGTGGGGAGGGGAGCAAGCTCCAATTTGGAGCTGATCCAGGGAGAAAAGCTACAACTCTGCACCCTCTTCCCCTAGCCCCACTACCCTTCTCCTGGCCCCTGGTGCTGTCTCAGGCTGGGAGAGGGAGAAGGCAGGGGAGAGAGTTGCATTCTGGGATTTCCCCAGACTGCACTGGAGTCAGGGGATGGATGGATTGGATCCCCCAGCCTTGGGGGCATCCAATCCACCTGCCTCACCCTCCAGCACTGACTAAGCAACACCCAAAATGAGCTCCCTACTCTCTCTTTCCCCCCACCCCAGTTCTGAAGACAGCACCCAGCATGCACAGACACAAGTTAATGAAGGCACTCCTCTTTGGAGCACCTTCATCTGAACCCTCATGTAATGAAGGTTCAGATTGTCGCAGGATCAGGCCCTTTTAAAGTGTTCTGCAGCCATGCATTTGTGTTAGGACAGGGCTGTAGAGTGCTTTCAGGGGCCAGATGAGGCAAAAATTGTCATTCTGTATGCACCTTGAGTCCCAGGGCAGACTGTCCCAGCTTCAGATGAAAGAGCCCTCCACAGACCTACATCAGGATACGATGCTGATGCCCACTGGCTGTATGACTCCCATCATTAAATCTCCCTAGTGGTTAAGAGCTTTCTCAGCCTCCCTGGGTACTCCCTTGAAAACCCAACTATCTTTCTAGCTTAATTAAAGGTTTCAGAAGACTTCAAAGACAGAGAATTTGCCACCTAATAATGTAGCTTAATGGGACCTGCAAGCTACTCTTACCTACCACTTTTGCTGTAACATCAAGACTGGTGGTGTACTAGAATCACTCTTTTCTCTACAAATACCACAGTAAGGAGCTTGCGATGAACAGGCAGTGGCTGGGATTTTAACCACGCTGCTTAGCTGGCCACGCACTGGTGAGGGAAGTTTCCTAGAACCCTTTTGTGCAGGTGAAAGTCCTGAGGTCGATGAGGCCTCTCTGCTATATCCCAGATTTATTCAGAGTCCCAGAAAAACTGCAATGGAAAAGCAATGAGGCAAAGCTACAAAATGTGTCCTGGCTTGGGGCACAACATGAGTCTGTGGGGTACCTGCCTGGTGATGAAACCTGCTAAACCCTGAAGGAAAATAGAGACATGTCCCTGCACCACCACCTGCTACAGGGTAATGAGTGGATGGTATTGGCAAAACGTCTCTGGGGGTCTAACCCCAAACACAGCCTGTAGCCCAGCAGACACCCCCTGTGTGCATGTGTATGGGCATGTGTGTGTGAGGATGCAGCTCACCCAGCAACACACTGAAGACAAATTTTCATGAACAGAACAGCTCCTCCTTCTACCCCTTCCCAATCCCCCTGATCAGTCCTATGAGCTTTAGGCTACCCAGACTCCCCCGTGGTACCTACCTCATAGTCCATCAGCTCCTTGCAGAGCGCAGAGAGGGGGCTATGGAGGCAGCTTTCTCAATAGACCCTTTATCCATCTGTGCTAGAACTTGGGGGTGTCTCCAAAGGTTAAAATAAAAAGCAGTAGCACATCAAACAAGCAGGGATGAATGCAAAGCCTGGAGCAAGAAGGTCACATGAAGCACCACAAACACTTTGGGCATAAAAGGGCATTGTCAGGCTTAATGCCAGGATGAGGGGAAAGAGCAAATGTAAGGGGTTCTGAATGGTTTGGATGAAGTCAGCATGTTAAGCAAGAAACATGAGTCTTGGGGGTTGGAGAGATGGCAGGGGGAAGAAAATGTGCTTCACATGAACACAAGGAGGGTTTGTGTTCCTCCTTTCTATGTTTATCCCCCTTCAGCTCCGGCCCCAAGCAGTCAGCTGTAATGTTGATTTACACTTCTGCCTCTCTGGGGCAGGGACTGTGTCTTTGTTCTGTACAGCACCAAGCACCACGAGTGTCCCAGCCCTGGCTAACGTCCTCAATGCTGCAGCAATACAACCCTATCATAGCAATAATGCTCGATAGGGCTGGCCTTTTATTCTATTTCTAAGGTGCCCGGCACAACAAAGACTCCTTGAAGTGGGGTCCTTGGTGTTACAAACAGACTGCCAACAGATGTTGCATTTGTCCTGGGACAAGTTGTGCCTTTGGTTGTCCCAGAAAAGAAAAGTCACAGGACTGGCATGTATACATATTGCCCCTCCAATCAGGGTTTAGTGAGTGGCTGAATGCACTCCTGCTTTTCTTCAGTTGGTCCAGTGATGCAATCCCGGGATATCTGCCTTTAGGACAGAACGATCTCATGCACCGGTACAGGCTGGGGACCGACTGGCTAAGCAGCAGCTCTGCAGAAAAGGACCTGGGGGTAACAGTGGACAAGACGCTGAATAGGAGCCAGCAGTGTGCCCTTGTTGTGAAGAAGGCTAACGGCATCCTGGGCTGCATTAGCCAGAGCGCTGCCAACAGATTTAAGGGAGTGACTATTCCCCTCTATTCAGCACTGGTGAGGCCATATCTGGAGTCCTGTGTCCAGTTTTGGGCCCCCCGCTACAGAAAGGACGTGGACAAATTGGAGGAAGTTCAGCAGAGGGCAGCGAAAATGGTTAGGGGCTGGGGCACATGACTGCTGAGAAGAGGCTGAGGGAACTGGGCTTATTTCGTCTGGAAAAGAGAAAACGGAGAGGGGTTTTAATAGCAGCCTTCAGGTACCTGAAGGGGGTTCCCAAGAGGATGGAGCTGGGCTGTTCTCAGCGGTGGCAGATGACAGAACAAGGAGCAAAGGTCTCAAGTTGCAGCAAGGGATGTTTAGGTTGGATATTACGAAAAACTTTCTCATGTGGAGGGTGGTGAAGCACTGGAACAAGTTATCCAGAGAGGTGGTGGAGTCTCCATCCTTGGAGGTTTTTAAGACCTGGCTCAACAAAGCCTTGGCTGGCTTGATCTAGTCGGGGCTGGCCCTGCTTTCAGCAGGGGGTTGAACTAGATGTGACCTCCTGAGGTCCCTTCCAACCCTCATTTTCTACGTTTCTATGAGTTTCACAGTCCAACCACAAGAACTGAGACCCAGAAGTAACAACAACTGTAGATGATAAAGGGACGGCTGTAGGGCTCAAAGAACTTAGCTGCATCCCAGCATAGCCAGTTGCAGCAGACAGATCTCTGCTCTAATCAGCATTCACACGGTGCTGTATTTCTCTGCAAACAGTGCAAACCGGCAGCTTTCTACACCTGTATGTACCACCTGCAGCTGCTTCACATAGGGGACTTACCCTTCAGTTCTGAGGAGGCAAAGGGGCTCCTGCTGCACACTAAGCATAGTCCAACAGAGCCAAGTGGGCCTGAAATCATGATCAGAGCATCGGTCCTGCTGTGAGAAAGATGAGTGAGTCGGGAAACAGAGGGGCTGTGTCTGGAAGATGGACCTCGGTCGTGATGAGGGCAGACACGAGGGAGGAACCATACAGGTAGCTCAGCTTGGGAGAGAAGGTTTGAATCCTCTGTTACCTTATTCTTCATTGTTGAACTGAGTTGCAACCAAAGAACGAGTTTGGGCTCTCTGTGATGGGTGGGTTTATGATTATACACAGGGGGTTGGGGTATTAAAATGGTATTCCTGTCCCAGGAAAAGTTTTCCCATCCCAAAATCCTAATAAAAAAGTCAAAATCCCCATCCTTAGGTATTTACTTGTTTGCAAATGGACAATTAAATAGAGCTTGAATTGACCCAAACCATTTTGTTTCCATGTTAAACATTTATAAAGTTTGGGTTCTTGTACTGTGATTGGTTTAGAGGTTGATGCAAACGATCATTTGGAACAGGAAAATAAAGGAATTTTCATTTTGAAAATGTCAACCTGAAACATGATTTTTTTTCCCTAAAATTTTCTTTTTACTGAGGAATTCATTGAAGCCAAGCCTCCTTCAGCTCTCACAGGAAAGGCACCTGCTCCTCTCCCACAGTTTGATTGCTCTTTGCTCTGTATATCACCATGGGCAGGTTGGTGTGGACACTTCCAGGTTTGGTTTAACATGCATATAAAATAAGCCCCAGCATCTTACTTGTCCCATTTCAAGGCTATTGGTGACTTTGCAAACCTCGATTTATTCACTTATTTAAGAAGTGAAGCATGGACAAAGTTTGCAGCTGTTTTGCCTGTTCAGGACTATGTGGTTAATGGGTCAGACAAGAGTTTCCCTTTCCCCACAGAAACCAGGGAATTGCTCTAATCCTAATTCAGACCAGAGTGGTATTTGCCATCTGAAAATAAAATAATCCTGTTTCATTGAAAAACCCATAGACTCACCCAGAGTGAAACCATACACTCATCCACATCTGGTGCTAGCTCCCCTGAAACAAGCTTCCCTGGTTAGAAATCAGCTGTGTGGCAGGACAATTTTCATGCATGCTGTTGTAAAAAATAAATGGATCAAGAGCAATAGGAAGTGATGCCCTGTTTATCAACTAAGCAGCCTGCCCTTCACCATCCTAAGTACTTCTTCTTGTTCCTAGACAGCAAGAGGGCAGTTACATTTCCAAGGCCCCTAACTGGCCCCTAAAAAGCCCAGCTGAGCCACGTTTTGCAAGGTGCTGTATACATACAAAGAACTCATAGTCTACAAAGATATGATGGATTAAAGATGAGGAAGCAGGACACACAGAACAGTGAAATGACTCATCCGAAGTCACACAGCCGGGTGAATGGGCAGGGACCCCGAACTACTACTTTATCACTGCCTGCCACGCTGGACTCTAGTATGCAGCACAAAGGGAGAACGGAGGCAAGGGGAGATCAAGTGACTTGCCCAAGGTTACACAGGGAGCCTGTGGTAGAGCCAAGACCTGAATCCAGATCTCCCAAGCCCCAGCCACAAGCCTCTTTCTGTTCCTTTGCCTCGCCGCTAAACCTGTCCCCAGCAGCCGACAACCGTGCCATCTTCTGTGAGGCGGCCATTTCCCCTACTGGGGAGCAGGCTGAGAGCCCACCGTGACTAAATCCACAGAGAAGATGATCACAGCCTGAACCACGCAGAGAAACGGCGCTAATCCAGCCCCAAACGCCGCACGCAACACGACGCAGCAAAGAGCATGGAATTCATTTGTGCATCTGCTACAAAAACAAATCGTTTTGCTTTTCAGATCAAAGCCCCTCTCCTTTGTTGATGTTGGATCCGGGGCTGCCATTGTTCCCTAATTTCGCCCTCTGGGAGGAGGAGGTGGAGTCTAGACGTAGCCTCCAAATCTTGCTGCGGTAGCCATCTCTCTTCAGCAAGAGAGAGCATCTAGGAATCTGAGTTGCTGGCCAGGAAGCCAGGAAAACAGGGAGACTTTGGGGCGTGGGCGGGAAGGGGGTGTAAAATGCAACGTGCTGATTTTTCTCAGAGGAAGGAGGACACGCCGGGGGGAGGAGGAGGAGGACACGGGCTTAATGTTGAATTTTAGAATTGCCTTCTCCCCCCTCCCACTCCTGACGTCAGAAACAAATTAAAAACTATCCTTACAGGAAATTGAAAATTATTTTGAAGACCCTGAGCAGCAAATCTAATGAGCTGGCTTCCCAGAGCGAGATGTTGTGGAGGAGGTAAACGCAACATGCCGCGCGGGGTTTGACTGAGGGGTTATGGCACGTGGGCCAACAGTCCAGAACCGGTCTAGGGATGACCCGACCCCAGCCTCTAGCTACCGCAAAGGGCTGAGACGGGGCTCCTGGGCTCTTCTCCTGGTTCCTTCCTTTGCCCCCTGGGCTTTTCACGTAGCAGTACCTCCAAGTCATTGGAAGACCTAAAGCAATGACCTAGCCCCAAGTGTTCAAGAGCAGCATTCGATTGTATGTGCCTTGACTTTTTGCATGCCCACAGTGAGAGACCGCCGACCTGATTCCCAGAGATGCTGAGCACCCCTGGCGAAATGTGAAGCCACGCGCAGGGTCCACCATGTTTCTTGGGAAGACACAAGCCCACCGCACAGCAGTCTGCTCCACAGACACGTTCAAAATCTGATGATTTTGGAGCTCTTGTTTTTCTCTTTGCACCAGCCCATCTTCCACCCCAAACCACTAACAAGCTCATGCCACGTTTTGTCCAGATGCTGCTGCTAATGTGAAATCTCTACCACAGCCTGAACCAGGCCTCCACCATGACAGGCAAGGCCGGCAAGGAGGTGGGAGTGGAAAGCAAGGCAGAAGGATGTGGCTGAATTGTCCAGGCTCTTGCTGCCCATCAGAGCTGGGCATAGAGCCCAGGTCTCTCACATCCCAGCGTGTCCCACAGCCTGTAGTTTACCAGATCACAGGGGTTTACAAGCACAGAGGCAAGTTCTCGTAAAAGCAGTCCTTCCAAGCCCATGCTGCTGAGACTAAAACCAGGTCCCAGCCTCCTCCGTCCCAAACTTGACCCAGCCTTCATGCAAATAGCCTGCCACCTGCTTCTCATATGCCGTGTTTCCCATTAACCCAGGCACCGTGCCACAGGCTTTGAACAAAATTGGTCCCAGCACAAGCCCTTGAAATCAGCTCCAGCACCCCCATGACGTCGGCTCCGTGTCACGAGATTCTGCTGCTGGTTCCTAACCTTTTCTTTCAGGAAGGATGAATAAGGAAGTTCAAAGCATCCCACATGCTGGATGAGTTAGGGGCAAATATAACACGCAAAAGGCACGCGGTGCAGCCGCTCCGTCGCAGCGCTGCGTTTCAGGGAAGGGCTGGCCCTGCGTGTGGCACCAGCCAGCTTTGCAGAAGGGGGAATATGTGAGACATGAGAAGATCACAGCCTTTTGGACAAGGCACATGCTTGCCCTCTCCACTGCGAGGGAGGGAGCGCAGTAGCATTTGCTGGAGGCTTGGACAAGGCTGGAAGGACCTGGGCAAACTTCCCACATCCAGCCCCACTCAGACTGAATCCTCAGACCCCTCTGCTACACCAGGACTGGGCTTCCTACTTTGCGTATAGAGATGTCCCCTGGTCCTGGCTCTGTGACTGCACATGAATGCAAGCTCCTTTATCACCTGTTCTCCAGATACCTCGGATGCCTCCTCCAAGGCCTGGCAACTCCAGCACCTGACGGTACGTGTGAGCAGAGCCAGCCAGATATGCAGGGCCAAGCTGATGCCAGCCCTCCAGCATCTATTTAGACAGACTGAGCTGTCCTGTTTGTCTCCACCTCTCTGCACACTCCCTACTCACTAAGGGTATTTCTACCCAGAAACAAGGAGCTTCCCCAGGACACTTCACAAAACTTCCCCATCAGGCAGTTCTGGTACCCATTAACATATAGGCCAGGGTTGATTCTGTCCAGATGATTTGGAGCCAGTGTGGCACCTGGTAGCCAGACAAGTCTGGGAATCCTAGAGAGCTCAGAAGCACATGGATGCTGAAGGAGCAGGTTTCTGCCCAAGCAAGAGGTGCCAGTGTGGAGGGAATGGGACTGAGCCTAGGAGAGTCAGGGACATGCAGCTAGCAACTGCATGCATCGTTGCCCTTCTTGCAATCAGGGTGTTTTACGGAGCAGCAGAGAGTCCACGAAGGGAAGGCCCACAGATGCCAGGAGAGCCCACAAACACCAACAGACCCTCCATATGTCTGGAGAAAGGTGTCTGTGCCCAAAAGCTTGCAAAGAACAATTTTCCCAACTATTTAGTTGGTCTAATAAAAGATATCACATCTACGCAAAGACCCATGTCTATAAAGGAAAGGTGTGAGTCAGTGCCGGTCAGGCCCATCCCGTGATATTTCAGAGAGCACAAGAGACCCAAAAAGGGGAGTGAGGATGGGCAGGGAATTAGGGGTCTGCAAGCCACCCCCTCCCACCTGCAGTGGCCAGAACATGGCTCCCTTCTAGAGGCAACAGCAAGCACCAAAAGGAGGAGGCTTGAGAGACTGGAAAAGTAAGTAAGCAAGAGGCCTTGGCATTTCTGGAAAGGCTGGTGCATAGCCAATGAAGCCAGCTAGCACTGCTGTGCATACAGCGGTGGGGGGAGGGTGGGGGGAGGGCGCGGGCGCGGGCGCATCTGCACTGGGATCTGCAGGCACTTGAAGGAAATGAAACTTTTATTTGGGAGATTTCCACATTCTTTTTCTCTCTCTCTTCTCTTTTTTTTTTACCCCTACAGAGACATGCTGACCTCACAACCCTCACTATCCCATGCCCATGGCCATGCTGGGGAGCAGGAGGCCAAGGACAATGCTGAGTCTTGGGGTGGACATGGGAACCAG
>NW_017729015.1:10941602-10952381 GCF_001723915.1 Gavialis gangeticus | reverse complement strand
AAAGACCCATGTCTATAAAGGAAAGGTGTGAGTCAGTGCCGGTCAGGCCCATCCCGTGATATTTCAGAGAGCACAAGAGACCCAAAAAGGGGAGTGAGGATGGGCAGGGAATTAGGGGTCTGCAAGCCACCCCCTCCCACCTGCAGTGGCCAGAACATGGCTCCCTTCTAGAGGCAACAGCAAGCACCAAAAGGAGGAGGCTTGAGAGACTGGAAAAGTAAGTAAGCAAGAGGCCTTGGCATTTCTGGAAAGGCTGGTGCATAGCCAATGAAGCCAGCTAGCACTGCTGTGCATACAGCGGTGGGGGGAGGGTGGGGGGAGGGCGCGGGCGCGGGCGCATCTGCACTGGGATCTGCAGGCACTTGAAGGAAATGAAACTTTTATTTGGGAGATTTCCACATTCTTTTTCTCTCTCTCTTCTCTTTTTTTTTTACCCCTACAGAGACATGCTGACCTCACAACCCTCACTATCCCATGCCCATGGCCATGCTGGGGAGCAGGAGGCCAAGGACAATGCTGAGTCTTGGGGTGGACATGGGAACCAGTTTCTTCTCTGCTCCTCATAACTGGGGTGTCCTAGGGTCACTGCTGCCTCCAAAGTTTATGATTATTCAGCAATGCAGAATTTCCACCTAATGCAGAACCTGGCTCCCTTCCCCCATGCCCCTCTGCTGGTCCCCGTAGTCCCAGCCCACGGCTTGGCTTAGCATCGTGGTCCATGGCTCTTCCATTGCCTTTAACCCCAAGCCACTGCCCAATGCACCCAGAAGACAATACCAAAGCCTTTATCCTTTCAAGGACCCAATGTGCCATCTCCTGCTTGCTTGAATGTGCCTGCTCTGTCCAGAGGGTTGGTCCCATCCTCATTGCTCTCCCCTGGGAAAATGATACCCTTGCTTCCCAAGCTCTGAAGACCTTACCCAGCCTCACTGGAGAGGAGTCAGGTCAAAGCGGCAGCACCTGGACCCTAGTGGGGAGTACATAGGCCAAGCTCCATTGATCATGATCCAGCCACCACACACAACAGGACCTATGTTCTCCCTTTCTCCACACACCCCACTGCCAGCCCCACCAGGAACAGCAATCTTCTTAAACTACACGTCCTCCCTGTGCCCTACGGGGAGAGAAGTTCTGCCCAGCCTGGACGGGAAGGCTGCGACAAGCCACCCATGAAGAAGAGAGGCCGGGGAGGGAGACTTTAGCTCAGGAATGAAGAAAGCTCTTGCGTGGCGAGCCCCGGGTTGGAATAACAAGGCGTTGTATGGGGCAGGGTGGAGGTGCCTTGGCCGTGCATGTCCCCTGCCCATCTTCTACCCAGCTCTAGACAACAGCAGCCACCTCCTTGCTTCATCAGCACTGTCCTCTCTGATGAACGGCCTACTTAAGTGGGTTGTGCTGGGCATTAGCATCAACCCACTGGGCCAGAGTGGACCCTTCCTTGGCCAGGCAACAGGCACTTGGGTCTTCATGCTACCTCCAGCTTTGCCCAGCCAACGGGAGGCTGGCCACTGTCCTGGCAGAGGGCTCCATCCAACCCTCCCCCATGACAAACGAACACCACGGGGCCAGCCTGGGAAGAGTTAAAAGCAAAATGATTAAAAAAAAAAAAACCCCAAACCCTGAACCACATGCGACCTAACCTCCCCGAACGGCTCATCTGAATTTAATAAAGCGAGGGGGGGTGGAAAAAAAATCTCCCAAAAAGCTCTCAAAGAAATTAAAGTAAACAACATTCTGACCTCCAACCCCTCGCTGCCCTGCGACTGACTCAAGTCTATTCTTATGGTCACAGACGCTTTGACATTTTGTTTAATTGTAAACACATTCAGTAAATACAAGGGTCTGGTGGCAGGCAGCTCCCTCTCAGAAAGGATCCAGTAATGCGCCCGGGATAGGAACATCTGTCCCAGGGCAAAAGAGAAATCTCTTCTTGTGCTCTCGGAGAAAGAAGATGCAAAGCTGAGAGATGGGGATTGGAAAGCTGTGTCAGCAGCCACAGTGTCTCTTCATCCCACATGGCTCTGCAGGGCCACCGTGCTGCCATGCCATGCTGGTCAACTCCTGAGATCTGAAAGCATGAGTCTCTGCAGCTTGGGTTGAAGAGGCACGGTCGATAGGGTTTGTTTGATGCACCTTGAGAAAATCTACTATTTCAGAGTGAAAGTCCTGCTAGAACCAGTAAGGAGCATCACATCTTAGCATCGCTGAACAGGAGAGGAGAAGGCCACCCTCTTGACACACATCAAGGGAGGAACAGCAGCCTCTGGAGCTGTTCTGGTTTGAGCAGTGGGTGTTGCTCCAAAGCAGGGGCTATCACAACTCACATCTTCTCTGGATCAGGCACACAGCAAGGACAGACGCACCTCTTCTCTGGATCAAACACTCCCTCACCCATGGCTTACAGAGACCTCTTCTGAGCCAAGTTCAAACAAGCCTAAGGACTTTGTAGCCTAAGTCCTGCTTTCCAAAGAGATTTGGGAGCCAGCATCGCACAGGCTCTAAATGAGTCATTGTTTCCTCCATGCCTAAGTCACTTTGGACTGGCACTGAAGTCATGTAGGCACATCTGAACATTTTATACTTGGGGACTACAAATTGCAGTCCAGCCCATAACTTCCTACAATTGTCTTCTTCCCAGAAGGGAAACACTACACAATGCTCAGTGCTGACAACTCCAAGCATTCAATAGCCAACAAGCCAGGCCAAACATTTCTGAGATTAGCTTAAAAGGTATCATAAAATAATTGGCTTCTTTTCATTTACTTTCTTGTTGCTGAGCCTTTTGGGGCTGTCATGTCACTTGTCTCTGTGAGCTAGGAACTCGCTTTCTTTTAAATGAAAGCCTCGATGTCCATGTTGTTGCACAACCCCAGGAGTTGGTGTTTTAAGAGCAACACCAGTATCCTGGGGAGTGCCATATTATCAGGAGACCCGGCAACACTGAAAAGGTGGGAAGTCCAAGTCAGGTTCCCCCGTGATCAGCCCAAGCTCCCCCACACCACTGGGACAGAGCTGCCCGCCAAGCCAGGACAGCTCCCCGCTGGAGGAACTCAGGGCTAAGCCCCCGTGCCCCCTGCCAGCGTGGGGCTCCCCTTGGCTGCTGCAGGGGGGCAGAGCAGGGCTGAACTGGGCTGCTCCTGTCGGGCTCAGTTTGCTCCCAAGAGGGGCACACATGTAGATGTGCACCAGGGAGCACTTTAATGAGTCTGAATTTTCTGCTCAGAAATAACCCAGCCAGAAATTTGGGAAATAACCCATCCAGTCTCATACTCTGAATTAATTGCACATGTAGATGCAACCTGCATGTCTTTCTGCCTCTGTGCTATGCCTAGCACCTGATAACATGACTTGCTCACTCACCTCTTTTCACAGAGCACTAAATCCCAGAAAGGAGGTGGGGGAGCTGCTTGAGAGTGGCCCTGAGCATATACACCATTACCTAGGACAGAGAGCTGGGGGTCAGCACCAGAGCAAGGCCCCAGGACTGGAGACCTGGGGAGCAGCCTGGCAGAAGAAGAGCTGCCCAGGGGCAACACGGCATCTTTCAAGCTTATGCAGCGTTGTTCTTGTCTTGCTTTGGGATGACACCAGGTTGGAACATTTTCCCCAAGGGGGCATGGTGCTGAAGGTCCATTTTCCAATTGAAACCTGCACTTTTCTGCTCAGACAAATAGTGGGGTTGGAAGCAGATATCCTGGTGGGTTTGCTGCTGGGGTCAGGGGGAGAGGGCCCAGGTTCCAGCCCCTGCCCCACTGGGAAGAGCAGTACAGCTCCGGTCACCTGGAATCAGAGAGAGCATTGTCTTGCCCCTCTGTTTCCCATAGGTTTAAGCCCCAAGCTGCTGGCTCCCTCTTTCTTTCCCTCCAGAAAAGAAACCTCCTGGAAACCTCTTTGCTCTGAAAAGTATTTTCCTCCTCATTCATTTTTGTTTAGTGAAAAATGCCTTGCTCGGCTCTAGGCAAAACAGAGGCGCAAAGGCAGAGCTGGACAGGACAGCCCAGGAAGGGGTTAAAAGTGGACATTTTTCAAGTGATACCTGAGCTTCCTTGGTAGAAGTGTGTGGATCAAGGGCTTGGGAAGGTCCGATGATCACACCTGGCTGACGTCTTCAAGGATCAAGGCTAGGACAACGTGTGGATGGAGGTTCCTCAGCCACTTTCCCTCTTCTCTCAGACATTGCTCATGCTCCATCATAAAAACCAAGATGGTCAAGAATCTCACCAGAAGAGACTTAGCTAGCAGTCCTGTTGCCTTTTGGAGAGTGCACACAGACAGCTGCAAAATCCTTGTCCTACAATGGGATTTTCTGGGGGGAAACACTACAGGAATTAAAAGGGAGGAGGAAGAGGAGACCAGGTGGACATAAACTCAGCTGAGGCCTTGCTTTTTCCACTGACCTTGGAGCCCAAATACTAACATCGTGGCTCTCATCCCGTCACTGCCCACCATCAGGCTATTCCTGCACCTGTGAAACAAATTGCATTTCAATCAGAATCAAAGCGAGTGACGGATGCGCTATATTTGATGAAAAATGCCAAGAATTCACAGCCAGATTGGATTTCACAGGAGCCAAGAATTCCAGATGATTTCAAGATGATATGAGGTCAGGCCCTGGTTTTTTGGGTTTTTTTCCCCCCTTTGCTGGCTAACACTTACCATGCACGGAGGATCAAGAGCGCTCATGCTGATAGGACAGAAGGGACTGCCTGGGACAGGAGGGCTTGGAGAGAAGGGCAGTGTGCGGAAGCAGTTCCCGCAGATCCAGGCTCACTAGCAGGTGAGTACTTGTGAATGAGTCACCGCTCTCCAGTCTCCTGACAAGGCCCCCCATGGCCTGAGGGTCATCGCTGGAGCTAAGGTGGGAGGCTGGCTATCCAAATGTCAGAGCAGAGCTGAAGGCCAGAACAGACCTAGTCATTGCAGACACGGGGCCGGGTGTCACCCTGTGATGCACAGCCGTACCGGTGACCACAAAGTGGACCCTGAGCCCTTAGTCGGAGCCCTGTTCCAGTACCAGCGCAGACCACGTCACACATAGGCACTGAGTGGGGTCTATGGGGAACCTCTTGGAAAACCTCAGCCTTGCCTCACCTTGGTTGAAGGAAGGAGGGTCACAGAGAGTCAGTTGTGCAATGAGCACCTACACTCCTCTGCATGGCATGTAGACTCAGACGGGCCCATGCCACGCCACACCCAGCCATTCCCCCAGCTCAGGATCTTGGTATGCAGACTACGGATGCTAAATACACTGCTTCCTCGGCACCCGGTGCTGGACACTACAGGCCTGTAGCACTCGGAGAAGATGGGATCTAAGGAGCACCTTGATCCCTGGTCTGCCCAGAGATGATGATCCTGTGGTTAAGACACTGGACTGTTGCTCAGGAGATCTGGATTCAGTTCCCAGCTGTAACACTCACTCCCCATGCAACCAGTCACTTTGTATGTCCTGCCATCTTCCCCCATCGTGCCAGGAGCTCCCTGTTCCTAAGGACACGTCTAGGACAAATTCATTCACATTGGCGCCCGGTGCAGGTATAAAACCTTATTCAGAAAATGTTAAAATTGTAGTTATTACATGGCTTGGTATAGTTGGAACACAATATAAGACCCCACACATTGTAGCTACACATGTGCAGAGTTGGCATATACTGATGCCGTCTAAGACAAGCAGTTAGTCAGGCAGTCTACAGGAGCTGAAGTAAAGTAGTTAGAAAATGTAAATGCGACACTATGCAAGAAGAAAGACAGGACCACACACAAGGTAACTGTGTTGGTATCATGTTTGTAGGATTATAAGGATTTCCAAGAGCTGGATTTAGCACACACTGTACAGTGGGGTGTGCCCCAAAAGCCACCTGAATGGGTTTGCTAGGATCCATCTGTCACTCAGGTTATCTGGGAAAAAACCCATCCAGTCTCATACTCTCCTCTGTGGATGAAAAGCCTATGACCCATTCATAAAAACAGCAGCCTTTTTGATGTTTTTTTTTTCCCCCAGAGAGAAGCGATTCCTTCATCTCACTCCCCAAACTCTCTTCACTTTCATAAGTCTCAAAAAAAAGAGCTTTATCTTGATTCAAGGAGACTCTGCCTGCCAAGAGAACAGGGCTGGTGTCCTTTAGACACTTCCTCTGTGGTTTATCTGCCGCTCAGCTACAAAAGGAGAGTACTGATGCCGACTCCACCCCTTCCATTAGACCAGGACCCCAAAATCACCATTTCCTCTTGGTCTGTGAATCACTAATACATTCCAGACAGAAAGGTCTGATTAGGAAATTGTTTGCAAAACTGAAAGGAAGGGGGTGGAGCCCTCGTGCTCTAGCTGAGACCAGGCCTTCGGATCGCGACAGGGCTGGGAGATTGCTTTGCTTTTCTTTCTTCCCTTCCCTACCTTCCTTCCTTCCTTGAAGTGAATGTGGTATTCTGGGGCAGTGCCGGGACTCCATCTCACTCCTTCTCCAGATTTACAGCCCCAGCTGCTTTGCTCCAGCAACCCAGGTGTTTAGACCAAAAGCAAATAGCAGCATTTGGGCTTAGTCTAGCGCTCTCCTTTAAAAAACTCTTTAGGCGCTGACTAAGCCCAGTGGTGGGAAGGGGCTTTCTTCCACGGTTGCATGGCAGGAAGGGGCATGCAGGCATTCACAGGAAATGAGGCCTTAGTTCTGGGTAGTGCTGGGTGACCAGTCTCCTTCCCTCATATCTAATACTTATCTTTTAATGCAATCTGGTGTGTTCCAAATAAGCATTAATACAGTTCTTTGGTGCTGTTTATACACCCCTGCCCAGGTATGGGTTGTTAGCATCCAGAGAGAGAAATGGATCTCACCATAAGCAGGGAACTATCCCCACCCTCTTGCTGTTCTGAATGCAGCTTCATACTTTGCATTGCTTTCTCAAGGCTTAGAGAAGGTAGTCATCTTATATCTAAGCATCCAAGTGGTGTTAGCAACATCGTCTTTCCGGTCTCTTCCCAGTGGGCTATGACGATCACCTAATCACCCTGGAAAACCCCAGTCAGTTAAATGCCTGTGAGACCCCATTTGATTGGAAGGCTACTTCTCTGCACCAGGACAAAACTCCATAAAGACTGAAAACCTGTGCACTTCCTTGTGGCTAATAACACGACCCCAGGGCCCTATGATGGGTGAAAGCTGGGAAGAAAAGCTGATTTTGCAGCCTGACATCTTGCACCCTTCCCTAACCCTCTGTAGAGTTAACTGTGCAAACTGCGCAGTTGTTATTTCACAGTTATTTAGTACTTGCATAAGCAAGTACTAAATAACTATGCAGTAACCAGCATTACTGCACAGTACCATCACTGCCCGGTTTTTTCCCAATGCTACTATGCAGTAGCTCGTAACTACTGTGCAGTATTGTCGCCACCCGGTTAGTGCCCGGCAATGCTGCTGCACGGTAGCAATGAGCTATGGTGCAGTAGCTTGTTGCTACTGCGTCGTAGCATCTCATGTAGAGGCTCCCTGTGTGCATCACAGAGAGGATAACTAATGAACTCCTCCCTTGATTCAGCTTGGAGGAAATAGATACTCTCTACTGAAAGTAATTAAACAGAGTGCTAAGAGAACATAAGAAATCCTCTACGTGGGAGTCTGTAAATCCAGTCTTGCCTGTCTCTCAAGAAGATGCATGCTAGTTTAACCACAAGTCACTGGGTAGGAACAAGTGGGGGGGATTCTCTGGCCTGTGTTATGCAGAGGGCAGACAATGATCATGATGGTTCCTCCCAATCTTAATATCTAAGATCCATTGTTTTCCAGGGAAGAAAGTCCATTCAGGCTAAAGATGCTCTGCTGAGCTCAGTGCAGGGCAGACCTTATAGTTGTTCAGGAAGGGAGCCATTTGCAAAACCTGAATCCCTTCAAAGGATTTCAAAGCCCTTCAATGGTTAGGTGCGCTGGAGCTAGGGCCAAATCTTACTCCACCTCAGAGGTGTCAAAGTGCAATCATACTGCAGCCTGCTCCAATCTCTGAAAAAGCATTAGTGGAAAAGGTGGCTGAGTCTTTTTTGTGACTGAGTTTTAAAGCTAAGAGGAAGGCACATGGCAACAGGGACTCCAACAGGGTGCAATAGGAAAGTACTTAAAGACTTAGGTGCACAATTGCCACTTAGATGACTAGCAGATGGAAGAGGAGCTGGCACCTGCAGTGTTGGGTCAGATCCCTGGTTGGGACAGAAACTAGTCCAGCACAAGAGCTCACAATATCAAGCGGCCAAGGCTCCAGCAGCTGTGCTGGAGGGGCATTAAGACAGCCTGGATTCACTATGCAAAACTGTGGGCAGCTCTGGCTGGTGACTGGCAATGAACCCACAGGTTGGGCAGCCTGTAGCTCTGAACCCACAGGCTCCTTTCACTGAGCATCACATGGACAAAACACTCTTCAGACTTAATGAATAAATGACTGCCTTTGTTCTCCAGACCACTACTGGGGCCTAGACATCTGAGAGCAGGATTCAGCTGAGGGCCCCAGACTGACTGTGGGCATTGCTGGACACAGAAGGAAGCCAAGAAGGTGCTTTTTGGAAGAGTAGCATTTCATTGAAGGCAAAGAGAACTTAATGTGGATCAGGATCTGCTATCAACTTGCGTGGGTGCGCCAGTCAGTTCCCTGTGTTTCCAGGTGAGAGATGGGGGGTGTCCTGGCAACAAAAAAAGTTGTTCAAACACATGGTGAAGGGCTTGCATGACATCTTCTTTTTGGAAGGATCTGCCATGTTGACTTGTTCCTCACTTAGAAATCAGTTATTTTGCTTTGACCGCTTTGTCTGCTTTTTAAATTTGTCAAAGGCTGATTCATGCCCTATGTCTCATGCTCTGGAGTCTTTACCCACCTGGCCCTCTGTACAAGAGAGGGGAGAGAGGAAACAACAGAATGTGAAAAATGAACAGTCTCCTGGCTGCCCATCTATACCCCAGACATGGTTCAGCAGCAAGCTGGTTCTCCCCTGTCCACTTACATTTAAGGATGAAAGTTGCTACATTAACACAACTATAACCTTCTTCCTTTTGAGCCCCATCTGTTGCCAGAGCAGAGATGATAGGGCTGAATATAGTCTTTAATTTAATTTGCGAAGTCTAATATTTGCTGGGTTTAAACACAGCTCTTTGACTTCTGACTACAGGACACTAGATACCCATGTGCTCTCCCATCCCAGTACTAGCCAGGTCTAGGACTGCATGTGTAGCTTCTGAGATCATAAAAGATAAGGTGCAGCACAGGCTGAACCATTAGCTTCAGTAAAATGGGACCTATAGCAGCATGCCTATGCAATCTGGTCTAGTCATCTCCAAAGCCTGGAATGAATAAAACTGTACTCTACAGTCAATGCAGCAGGCATCTGGTGTCTAAATGTAATGACTTGCTTGCTTGTTTGTGGGAAATGCCTACTAAAGAGGATGTAAATTCATTGGGCGTTTAGTAAATTGTGAATAATGCATATAGGGACAAGAAGGGCTCTTTATTGCCGAGAAGAAGTCACTGAAGTTTTTATGAGCAGCCGCAGTAGCAAGGGTGAAAGCATGGTTAACTGGCTCATCAGTGGGAGAAATGCTACTGTGAGTCATTTTATGGGCTTTAGCTCTCCTTTACTCAGCCTTCCTTTACGCCCACATTTTTACCACATTCTTTCGTTCCTGAAGCATCAAGCACTTGGGAGCTGGCACATGACAAGGCAGTTAGCTGTTCCCTAGCGGCAAAGGCCAACCATTAAAAACACCAGCATCGACAACTGTGGTAAAAGATTTCTGCCAGTTAAGACATACAGCCAGTTATAGGTATATCATTAGGCACATCCATATAATTGCGCAAAGGCGACATCAAGAAGCCTCTAAGAAGTGGATCTTGGAGCAGGGAGTTTTTGGTGGGAGCTCTGAAAAGGCCTCTCTTTCCTGAGAGAGCAAGACAGCTCGCCATGGGGGAGATCCCCTCTGAGAGCCAGGCCAAAGTCTTTGCATCATTAAACTTTGAGTTTCTTGGGGTGCAAGCAGACATCCCATTTATCTCAGGATAAAGCATTTTATGCTGAGACAAAGTGCAATTGTCTGTTGTCCCAGGATAAATGCAATATCCTGGGATAAACTGTTACTCTTATCCAGGAAATGTTTTAGGAAAATACATCTTTACAGTTATTTTGAGATTGCCTCTTTGAATCAATGGTAGAAAAGCGGAAGTGCCTTCATCAGCTCACTAAACCCTGATAAGAAGGGTGATGTGTGTACACACCAAGCTAGGAACATTTCTGTTCCAGAAAAAACACAGGCACAGCTTATCCAAGGATAAATGCAATGTCTGTTCCTAGCCTTGGATTGCTACTGTGCCTATCACCATGCTATCTATCGATGAACCTGCTGATAAACAAGGACAGCAAAACGATAGATATTCTTCCTGTTAGATCTCCTTCTGCTGCTCTACAGAGAGAATGGCAATAATGGCAATAGACCAAACTGACCCATGGTGTATGTAAAGAGATACAGCACTGCTGAAGCCACTGGAATGATCCCATGGCTCTATGCATTTGAATGCCCACTGTGTAAAATAAGCCCTTGCGCAGAGGCCACATGAGCCCTCTACATCCCCCGTCAACCTCCATCTGCTCTTGGAGGTGACACCAGTAGAAGGCAGTGCAAACAGTGATATGGTATCCAGTGTGGTTGCAATGCGTCCAGGGCTTGTCAAACCACACCAGCCCTGGACCCACTCAATCTCCTCTGCAGCAGCTGTAGAGAAGGGACCCTAGAAAAAGTACGGATGCCTACAGGAGAC
>NW_017729015.1:10935301-10941466 GCF_001723915.1 Gavialis gangeticus | reverse complement strand
TCTAGCCCCAGGAACATCATCTTTGTGGAGCCAGTGGCTTGAAGCAGAATGCATGCTATGGTCAGGCGTGGGTTTAATCCTGTGTGATTATTTGGTTCCCCTTAGTCTCATCTGGATGTGTCATTGATTTTGTGGCATGATTTGGCGAGGAAAGGGCTGAAGTAGCAACAAGTTGATGTTTAGGAATGAGGTGCGCTGGGAACTGGAATTCGCACAAATCCTGCTGTCACTCAGTGCAGACTGAATTCAAGCAACCTGCCACTCACTTCCATGAGCACCACATGTTTCTACAAATAGAAAAGAAATAACTGGAGGGATTTTAAAAGCAGCAGCAGTCCCTAGATCAATGGAGTTGCCCGAAAGCCCTGTAAGCCAAACAGCGGTCCTCAACGTCCTACCAGTCAAAACCAGGCCCTCATAGATTTAATGAGAGTTTCCTGAGCATACAGCCCTGCTGAATAAGATAGCAATGTATCTGGCTGCAATTAGTCCACATCTATAAAACTGTCTGCGGTGCGACTGTACATAGTGGGGACTGGGCTGGGAAAATGTCTGCTGAGCATTTGGCAGGAATGCAAGATTACCACTGGCTAGAATCACACCCGCAAACAAACCCGATAAGACAATTAAGCTCAGAAACTCTGGCTTTTACAACACTGTAAAAATTATTTTAAAAATGGTGATATGCTCAATGTGAAAGCAGCGGAGCTATTAGACAGCAGACGTACAGCATGGCTGGGAGCGACAGCGGGAGAAAAACATCCTTGGCTTCCCAACTTCCTGGAGACAGTCTGCTCGGGTTAACAATGAGAAACGTGGACAAGAAGCAGTCTCAGAAGAGCCCCATAAAGTGATGCCTGCCTGTGTCTGTAGTCTGAGTGCAAAGAGGTGGAAGGAAGGGAAGACAGAGAAGCAGAGTAAATTCAAGCCTGGTTTAAATCCAGGTTTGCAGCAAGCTCTGCACGTCCTGTCTTCCAAACAACTCTAAGGAGGCAGGCATGGAAATGAGAAATACGGAGCAGGGGGAGAGGTAGCCCTGCAAAAAGCAACAGGAGAGTCAGAGAGACCACAGGGTGCCCGAATTTTCAGTGAAGAAGGGGATCAAGAACTATTGCAAAGCTCCGCGTCAGTGGTGGAATGGGAATGACTGTGGGAGGAAAGTACCCCAGTGCACCCCACAACCAGAAAGCTAGAAGGACAGGGAAAACCGGTGGGGAATCAACGGAGAGCGGAAAGGGCAGTGAATGCATGAGATAGTTGGCGAGACGGTGGCTGGAATTCCTCAGGCTGCACGATGAAGTTATGAAACATATTTGAAGGTGTCACATGGTCCTCCCCGTGATGGGGGAAGAATGTACATATCAGGATGTAGCTAAACCTCAGTGCTTCCCCTCGGGGAGGGAGAGAGCTGTGACAGGCTGGAAAATAGGAGCTCTTCATCTGGGGCGAGTTTCCCTCGCTGGATGTGAGGAAGAGGACGGTTATCTAATTTGCAAGGCTGGAAAAACCAGCAGCAAGTATTGTCCAGTGTGGCTGCCATCAGAGACCCTTTGGCCCTTTAAAAGAAGAAGGATGAAAACCAGGGAGCGTAGATATGCCCTTTAGCTTTGCTCAGTTTTTTGGGGTATTTTGGCCAACAGGAAATGCAGAGTGCTCCACTGGGGAACAAACAACCCCCAACACGCCTACAGGCTTGGCAGCACCAAACTGGCCAGCAACACGACTGAAAGGGACCTGGGGGTAATAATAGACCACAGTATGAATATGAGCCGGCCGTGCAACGCTGTAGCCAGCAGGGCAAACCATACTCCGGCATGCATCAACCGATGCATCTCCAGCAAAGCCAAGGAGGTGATTCTTCCACTCTACTCAGCACTGGTAAGACCCCAGCTGGAGGACTGCATCCCGTTCTGGGCGCCGCACTTCAACAAGGAGGTGGACAAGCTTGAGAGAGTCCAAAGAAGAGCGACCCGTATGATCAGAGTCTTAAAAAACAAGCCATATGAGGAAAGGCTGAGGGACTGGGGACTCTTCAGCTTGGGGGAAAGAAGGCTGAGAGGGGACCTGGCAGCAGCTTATCGCTACCCTAGGGGAGTACATCAAGGGCTGTTGATGAACAACTGTTCACAAGGCACCCGAGGGGAAAACCGGGAGCAATGGCCACAAACTCCTGGAAGACCGATTCAGGCTTAACACTAGGCAAAACTTCTTCGCAGTCAGGGTGTCCAGACTGTGGAATAAGCTCCCTGCAGAGGTGGTGCAGTCGCCTACCCTGGAGATCTTCAAGAGGAGACTGGACGGTCATCTCACTGGGGTTACCTGACCCCCAGTTATCTTTCCTGCTTGGTGCAGGGGGCTGACCTGATGATCTTCCACGGTCCCTTCCAGCCCCACGACATAGGAATCACTACGATACTTGAACATGCAACACAGGACACGTCACAGGAGACCACGCTGACTTCCTCAGACAACGCTTCTCATCGGTTCTTCACAGCCCCTGAGTTTCATGGCCCACAAAAGGTGCTGTGGTGGGGACGCAGGTGGTGCTGTGGAGTGGATTTCCCACCCCGCTCCAAACAGTCTCTGCTCTGCTGTGGGGCTTTGATGGAGAGGGCCAGGAAGTAAGAACAGGTTGACCCCTTCAACTGAGTGGCTCTGTCCTCCACAATTTGACAAGTGAAACAGCAAAAAAAGCAGAAGTCCCTGCTGGAAAGGAGAGAAGGAGGCTTTTAAGAGATTCCTCGAGCCATGGGGCTGCTCTGAGAGCAAAATCCCCCCTATGCAGATAGTCATTGTAAGATCTCATACACCACTTCAACCCTGCAAGGCACCACTTATGTCCTACATCAGCTAATGGATCTCGTCCCTTGTACAGGGACAAATTTAATCCCTAAAGCAGACGATCCAGTTGAAAAGGAAGCCTGGAATGGCTCAGGGTTTTAAAAGGAGCAGCTACAGATCTGGTTCCTGCTCTGGTGCCCTCTGATGGCTAAAACTCTCCACAGTTGAAGATATTATAATAAACAGCAGCCCAGGGCCAAGCAAGCAAAGTGCTTTTTTGCTGCTGGCCACTCACTCAATGAAGCCGGCACATGCTGCATGTCTGGGTGAGGAAGGTGGATGGGACCCCCAGACACCACTGTCCTTGTTCCTGCTTCCCACAGATACAGCACTGGAAAGGAGAGGAAAAGCGCTGGGTTACAGATACCTCCGTAATGCAGAACAGGGCACAGGGGCAGGGACAAGAAGTTCACAAAAGCACCATTGGCACCTTTACATCCCCTAGGGCTGACTGAGGCTCTTGTCTGTGAATATTTACCAAAAAATAAATAAAACCCCCAAAAATCTTCCAGCCCTGCTAATTCTAACACACTTACAAGTTCAACTACATCTCATCTGGGGAAGAGAAAAACTTGAGTCAGGACACCTAGGTCCTGGTGGGAGGCTAAGCAAGTCATTTCCCTTTCTGTGTCTCAGGTGCCCACCCTGCCTCATCTACTTAAATTATAAACTCCAGGGACAACTCCATGAGAGTGTACATACACGCTCATAGTATGTGTATGTACAGCACTGAACACAGCAGGCTCCTAAGGGGGCTTCTAAATTCTACGGTGATATTAATTAATTACTATTAGTATAATTGGTATTACTGTTGCTGTTAACAAAAATAATAAGTGGAAAAACGATGATGATGGTGATAATTTTAACTTATAAAGTGAACTGTCATGTGAGAGTTACAGGTAACTGATGCTAAACTATTATTGTTAGGTGCTTAACGTTGGCACTAAGAATCATTCTCATCTCTAAACTCATTGATATGTTATTAGGATTTATTAACCTGGATTTTCTCCTTCTGGGCCTGCATTTGGTTTGTATGGGGTTTTTTTTTTTAAATGGGTAGCAATAAGGAAGGAGGAAGAGTAAAGTAGTACAAAGCTTTTTGAATGATTATCTGAAGCAGATAAGAGTCTCTGTTAGCTGGTTTGAATCTGGTGAATTAGTGGCCGCACAAACTAAACCCGGTCATTTTAAGTTCTGTTTGCAAATGGTTTTCTAACATGTTATGAAAAAAGTACTGTTACAAGCATATTAGAGATCTGGGTGGAGCGTGTTACAGACAGTTCTAAGCACATCAGTAGAGTGTGTTAATAAGCGAGGGTAATTCGTGGTAATAATTACTCAGTCTATTAATCTGTTGGTCTCTGTAATAATGCATGACAATTGACAAACCATTTTAAGTGCTATTGTCTGTTTATAAGCTATTCACAAATGGAACCTGGAAGACTGCAAAGGTTTTTGCTGTCTCTAAATTGCTACGCAGTTTTGTCTGGGTTGAACTGGTCAAAACTAGAGATGGGGAAAATTGAGAATTTCGGACACCTGCAATTCAAAGATTTTCAATTTGAGTTTCATCCCAACTTGAGAGAAAAGGCTGAAACCGAATCTTTCAAACTTACTGAAATAGAATGTTTTTATAAGGTTTTTATGACTATGTCATTTTAGAAAAAACCTAGAATTTCAACTTTAGCATCTTGGCTAATAATGGAATACAATAGGATATAATAGAATTGTATTGGAGTAACTGCATTGAATACTTTGATCATTCTTGCAAAAATGTCAACCACATCAACAAAATGATTTGATTTGTTTTGAACAGAGGTCTATAAAATCCTGAACGTCATAGACCAAGTGAACAGGGAACCGTTGTTCACCAAGTCCCAAAACACTAGAACTAAGGGGCACCCAACTGAAATTACTGGTGATAGATTTAAAATGAACGAAAGAAAGGCGCAGTTAACTTGTGGAATTCATTGCCACAGGAGGTGGTGGAGACAGAGAGCACAGCCGGGTTCAAAAAGGAATTGGATTAAGTCATGGGTGATAGATCTATGAATGGGCATTGAACAGAATGGCTTTGAGATGCTTCCGCTGGCATTTGTAAAACAGTAAATGGTAGATGCCAGGGAGGGTGTTGAATAGGGGATAGATCACTCTATAGATATCCAGTTTGATGCTCTCCTTATATAGCATCCACTCCTGCCACTTTCAGAGACAGGCCTATTTGCTAAGACATGGGCTTACGCCCGCAAGGAAAAACTATAAGCCCTCCTTGATCAGGGAGACCAGTGGAGACATAGCAACTAATTGCTTGGGACAAATAAAAAGAAAACAGGGATGGGAGTGACGGTCAGAGTTTTATCACTAGGGATCCAAAGAGGGACAACAAGCAGAGTGCACCGACCAATGCCCACTGCCTTTTGAACAAGTCAAAGGAGCCTGTGGATGCTGAATAGTGAAGCCGCCCAGAGACGTGTGCGGAGGAGTCACAGGAAAACAGCCCCACACTCACCTGAGTTCCCCCCATCCACAGCCTCCTTCCTGGTCTGATGGTTGGCACTTGACCAGAGCCAGCTGGGCAAATGAGTGGCACAGGGCTGGTCCACATGCCCACTTTGGCCCATGTGGCCTCATATGGCTCCTGCAGGCTGGGATTGGGCCCTGGGTCCCTGCACTGCCCCTGCCCAGCCGCACGTGCAGGGAGCCAACCCTGCATGCTCAATCTAGCACTCAGGGCCATGACCTATGGGGAGTCTCTCAGGCTAAATGACATGGCTCCAGGGGCTGGGGGTTGAGCACCCCTAACCTAGCTAACACAGGTAACCACAGTTGCAAAAACACAAGTGTCATGGACTTCAGTTCAGGCTTGCAACCCGAGACCCCAGTCCTCTTCTCTGTGTACTTGTACAGAGTCATGTCAATTCAGGAACTTGCAGGTCTTCCCACTATGCCTACCCTTCCTTCAGCCTCAACACTGAACTCATATCATTATGATCTGATGGGCTAAGGGCGAGGGTAGCATGACCCTTCAGTGCTGAAGAGACTGTTGATTACCATGTCCTTTCCTTTCCTTTCCTTTCCTTTCCTTTCTCTTCCCCACTTAGCAAATGCAACTTAGCAAATTATAGCATTGGGTCACCTCATAAAGTCCACAGTCCATGTGCAGCCAGCCACAGTAGTTGTTTTTATTTAAATATTTGGGGGGGGGGGGGCAGGTTAAGATTTATCTTTGTTTTTTAAATTTTATTCCCAGGCAGGAGATCAGACTCTGCATGTCTTTCTTGTGCCTGTGGTATAACTGAGTATAGAGTCGGACCCCGTCCCCCT